>NC_139165.1:26125371-26474073 GCF_965202585.1 Thalia democratica
TGATCTCAATAGGTACTTAATGAAAGGCACAAACTAAAAACGCAAAAAAAAGACCATTTCACTAAAAGTTTATCTTATCTTATCCTACTTTTTTTTTGCAATCTTCTTTTAATTTTCATCAAAAATTAATATTAAAAATGATTGAATAGAGGATTTATTTAATTTTGACAAATTAAGTTTTTATAAAAAATTTTTTTTTTTGTTTTGTTATCTGAAAATTTAGTTATTTAATATTTTTAAGAACTAAGGGGAGTCCGACATGTTTTTTACTAAAAATAACATTTGATCTTATATGAAAGCTTGAAGTACAAAATAT
Source organism: Thalia democratica (assembly GCF_965202585.1). NCBI lineage: Eukaryota > Metazoa > Chordata > Thaliacea > Salpida > Salpidae > Thalia > Thalia democratica. The sequence continues at coordinate 26,125,688 of NC_139165.1, forward strand.
AAGCCAGTTTTTATAGAATTAAAAAATCTTATTTAACTTTTGAGATATTGTAGTTTTTATAAAAAGTTTCCAATACAAACGTATGGACCACAAACTTTTTGGGGTCAATTTTTTTGAAAATTTAAAAAGTCACTAAAAACCTTTCATTTTTCAGAATAAAAAAAATTGATAAATTCAATATTTAAATTATTTAATATTACACTTTCTGTGAAAATTTGAAGAAGATTGTTTAAAAAATAAAGGAGGAGATAGATTTTTAGTGAAATGGTCTTTTTTAGCGTTTTTAGTTTGCGCCTTTGATTAGAAACCTATTGAGGTCACCAACTTTGATCGCTCATATCTCAAAAACGTTTTTAATTTTTTCAAGCGGTTGAAAATGTCTGTCACCTCAGATAAAACTCTATAAAATAAGATCAAATTGTAAAAATCAATGTGGACCCCCTATGCCCTTAAAATCGCAACATTCAAAGTCTTCTAAACTATAAAAGGAACAATTCCTAAAAGTTTGAAGTTTTGAGCTCAAAAAATAAAGGAGAAGATAGTATTTTAGCTATTTTAAATTTTAAATTGAAAAAGTTAACCCCAAAAAATTTGCGATTATATGTTTGCATTGGAAACTTTTATAAAAATTGCAATATCCCCAAAGTTAAATAATATTTTTTTATTATATAAAAACTAGTCTGTAGTTTGTACTTCAAGCTTCCATATAAAATACAGTGTTATTTTTAGTATGAAAAAAAAAGTCGGATCCCTTAAGCCCTTAATTATTACACTTTAAATATAATCTATAAAAATTGTTCTGTTATTTATTGTTTTACAAAAACTAACTTTTAATAAGAATTAAGAAGATGAAATTTAATAAATGATCAGACTTTAAGGTAAATTGCAATATTACTTGTCATAACTTGTTCATGCTGAGAAATTTTAAAAACATTCTGCTTTTTCAATTTTTTTTTATGAATTAAGCTGTTCGTAAAGAGTGAGTGAAATGACTTCCAAACTTTTTCTTTTTCTGACTCATTTTATATTCTTTAAGTTAATTACTTGAATTTCAAGTTTCGATCATCAGAAACAGGAAATTGTACCAAGGAAAACCTTCTTTGTGTACAGTATTAATAAGTTGATCTATTTATGCAAGAAAAAAAAACTTGTTCTCTTAATATATTTAATACACGAGTTGTCCTTGGTCTGTGCAGAACTTAATATTTTTCAATTGTTGCAGTATTATTTGATATAAAGTTATTTTTACACATTAAAGGGCAACAAGGTGAAGGCTGATGCTAGGAAGGGTATGTTTTACATCCACCAATCACCAAGCGACCAGCTGATACATTTGTGTTGGAAAACGAGGGAGGGTTCCAACGTTGAAGACGATCTCATCATTTTCCCTGGTTTGTTGAGCATACATTTTCAATAAAGTATTAATTTTTTGATGATCCGAAATTAAAATTTTTTATAGCAAAACACGTATTTAAAAAATATTGGAAAAATACTTGATACAAATTTATTTTTTTTAACACAATGTCATAATTTGTTTCAATTAAATAATACTTTTATTTTTTATAGCAGTACTATTGTTTGCTTCCTTTTTAATTTTCACCTATATTAATAGTTTTCTGCCTTGTGTAAACAGTGAAGTTTATTTTGACTTAAACAGCCTTTGCTTGTTTAATGCACAAATAAGATTTTTTTCATTTACAGACGATTGTGAGTGGAAGCACTACAAACCGGTGACTTCATCGAGAATCTACGTTTTGAAGTTCAAGTCTTCATCAAGGAGGATGTTCTTCTGGATGCAGGTAAAAAGTGCTCTTAAAACTTAATTTCAACATTTCACAATAATCTATAGTTTTTTGTAACCTTATTGTTTAATGCTTGTTTGCAGCCCATCTAATGTTTACTCTAATTTCAATTAGGATTTAAAAAAGCAGTCATTTTGAATATTACATCTAATTCATGTCAAAAGTCAAATTCAAGTTCTTATTTGAAATCAATCACATCTTAATGCTTCCAAGTTTGAAATTTAGTTTTTTTCATGCTGAACTACTTTTCACATGATTAACATGAACATTTAAAGTCAAACAAATTGCATACAATGTCTAAATTTTTCAGTTTTATGAATCCCATTAATAAAAATTAAATAAAGCTAATTCAAATTGTACTGTCAACTACTGTATTCTTTAGAAAAATATAAAAACTAATATATACAATGTTCCTAAAAAATTTGGAATCTTGGAAAACCTTGAATTTGAGAAATTAGAATCAAAACCTGAAGTTTACAACAAAAATCTGTAAAAACCTGGAATTTTAAGTTATTTTTATATGTAAAGTAAAAAATGTCTATAAAACACAAAAAATCTATGATAAGTATAATATTATTTTTTATCAATAGAAGTTTTTTTATTAAAAAATATATCTTAGGTAAATTTATCTTATCTTTTCAATGTTGTTATATTATTTAAGAAATAAATAAATGATGGTTTAAAAATCAACCCAGTTTATTGCAACATTTTTTTCAAACTAATTTCGGACAACAGTCCTTCATCAGTGAACTTTAAAACCCGATTGGACCGATTTGCAAATTATTTATCAATCTTGTTATATTATTTAAGACAGTTTTTTTTAACTAAAGTTTAATTTTATACTAAAAATGGATTAGTAAACTTGTTTTTAAAAAATCTGGAAATAATTCAGAAAACCTGGAAAAAAATTTACAAAAAACATTGGCAACCCTGACTATATTTATTTCAAAAAAAATAATTGCATCCCAAAAAATGTTTTGACCTCAAAAACTGCTATTTTTTCGATATTCTATTTCAAAAATAATAAAGGTACTTTTGCATGGCCTAGACTTCATATAAAAAACTTAAATGAAAACTTATTCTTATGGCATGAATTTAGATACATTTCGACTCCTTTTGATGTATTATTTTGTCATAATCACACAACATATAATTTTACCTGTATAGTACTTTTTGCAATTTTAAATAGCTGATTCAACCTATAACTTGTTATTCATAGTAAATTACTTCTGTTTATTTTAAGTTCTATATATGCTGATCTGTATGTTGGAGTTTGACAATTTTGGATAAATAAACTTGGAATTTGAGAAATTTTGAAGAAAACTAAATTTGAATACCACAACATTTGAAATTTAAACAAAAATCACTAAAAAACTTTGAAAACCTGGAGTTTTAAGCAATTTTTACATGTTAAGTTGTAAAATTTCGATTTGACATAAAATCCCTATCGTTTAGATAATTTTTTTGTCATCATCAATTTTTTTTTTGTCATCATCAAATTTTTTTTTATTAATTTTCTCATTTTAAGAAGCTTTAAGATATCTTTTCAATGCTGTTATACTATTTAACACAGTTTTTTCCCTTAAACTTATTTTTAAACTTAAAATATAACCCTAAAACGTGTAATTTTGAAAACCTGGAGATAATTTGCCAGAAACATTTGTCAACCCTGTATGTGGTATACAGCTTTTTTTATTACAAAATTTATTTAGTCATAAAATATAATAAAATAATAATCTTATATATAACAAAGCTAATGACAAAAATAAACACACACAGGAGCCGAACGCTTCAAAGGACGAGGACCTTGCGAAGAAGGTGAACGATTCGATGAACAACCCGCCCAAACCTGGTTCAAGTGGAAGCAACAGGGGTGGAGGGGCCACCGATCTGTCAGAACTGCTTGGTGGTAACGGGAACTTGCAGGTATTTGTTTAGTCATTACACATGTGTATTTCTTTAAATTGGAAAATTGTGAACTCTATATTTCTATGTATTGAAATTTGTGTAAATTATTAAGGTTTCTAAGTTTTAAATTACATATTTATTCCTCAAAATAGTATTAGAGGCAGGTAATTGTTTAGTTGTACACATGTGAATTTCTTTAATTTAAAAATTATGATTTCTGTATTTCAGTGTATTAAAATTGTGTAAATTATTCAAGTTTGTAAGTTTATGAAATACTTATTTACTATTTGGAATGGTGTTGGAAATTTGCAGATTTGGTTTGTTATATTTGGAATAATTCCAGGTTTAATGTACTTTTGTAAACTTTAAACTAAACTATTGATTGATGATTTTGTGGGCTTAGAGTTAGAAAATTTTTAAATGACGCACTAACTGTGACCTTAAATAACCAGTTGGCTTGTACGTGTATGTACTGCACATTCACTTGTAAATTGTAATTTTCAAATTGCTAACAGTTAAGAAATATTTATAAATAACCAAACATTGTTGTGCAAAGTTTTCTTAACTGAATTTGTTCAACCAAGTATAAAATAACTAACCAAATACTTATGCCTAAACAAACAACTTTGTACTATCTGAAGTCTACTGAGCAGGATATGGAAAACAGCGTCGATCTGAGCCAACTTCTTCAGTTGATGGAAGGAGGACATGTTAATAATTGAATTGTTTTATAATATTTACAGGGTTGCTAAAAATCCTGGAAACCTGGAAAAACCTGAAATTTTTGAAATTTTGAAAAAAAAAACCTTGAACTTTGAACAAAAACCACTAATTAAACCTGAAAAACCTGGAATTTTTAACAATTTTTACATGTTAAGTAGTAAAATCTCGATTTGACTTAAAAAATCTATTAAATAGATAAAAAAATTTTGTCATTATCATTTTTTTTATCAAGAAACATATTTAAAGTAGCTTTACAGTATCTTTCAATGTTTTTATTCTATTCAACACAGTTTCTTATCTTATCTCTAAACTAAAACTAGACCCAAAAATTTGTACTTTTAAAACCCTGGAAGAAATTTGGAAAACCTGTAAAAAATTTGGAAAAAAAGTGGCAACCCTGAAATATAAAATAAGTAATCAAATAGTTTTTCACATGTACAGTTTTGTGAACTAACCGAAAATTTTTGTACATATGTGATGCATAGATATCTGAACAGGACTTGTTCAACAACGTGGATCAGAACCAACTTCTCCAGTTGATGGGGGGTGGAGGCGGTGGCCTTGGAAGTTTGTTGCAGGGAGGAAATAGCAGTTAGTTTAAAAAAAAAATATACAAATAACATAATTAAGCAGTAGAAAAAATAATATTATCAAAATACTTTTGTAAAACTTTTATGTATATATGGTAATAATATTAAAATAAAGAGGATTTAGTAGTTAGTTTTAATGAAAACAGAATACAAACAATATAGTATAACAGCAAATAAAATAACACTTTTATGATACTTATATGTATATATAAGTATAAGCAAATAAAGAGGATCTAGTAGTTAGTTTAAAAAAGTGTTTTATCTGGTGCAAAATATAATTTTATATTTTATAGGTTCTTATATATGAATTAACAATATAAGGCGGATATATTAGTCAGTTATAGTAAAATTTAACATATATTGTATTTAACATATAAATTTTTTATTCAAATAGTTATTATTTATAACATAAATGTAACCAATACTAGAAACAAAGTTATTTTTTGTTGTTTGTAATACATATACTTGCACAGTGATGTCTTCAAGAGAATCGAGGACTTCTTCTTCCAAGACTTCAGTTGCAGAGACTCCGGCTTCGGCTCCCGCATCCGCACCTCCCACTGCTTCCAGTGATGATAACAAGTAAGATTGTTTTGTTATAACAATTTGAAGTTGTTTAAAGAAATTATATTGTAAATATAAAACATCGCTTAATAGCACCTCGTGCTATTGGTGATGGTAAACAGTTAGAATGAATCACTTTTTTACAGCTTTATCTTGGTTTGTAGAATTTTAACTGAGCCACAAGTTGCTTTTTACAAATTTTTAATATTCAAGCTTTTAAATGTTAAACTCTTTTTCAAGCGATTAAACTTTGACTTGATAAAAATTATGTTTCTAATAATAAAAACAAATGTTTGAAATACACCTTGTCAATAGTAGGCAAGATTATATCTGAAAAGCGGTCATTGACTAATTTACTTCAAATCAACTATTAAAAAAAAATTCCAATTTTGAATTAACTTTACATGTCAAAGCAAAAATTATGGCGATTAGTTGTTTTTCTTTGATGCTTCTATACTTAGTTGCCATTTGGCTGCATTTTCATACGAAATGTGAATTTGGCTGTAAAGCAAAGTTTTCATAAACGAAGATGATCATTTTTGAATTTTGTTTGTTCTTAGATTATAAAACTTGCACTCGATGACCTAAATGTAAAAAACCGCAGTCTTACACAACATAATCATTTATGGCAATTAATTTAATTGTTATTAATTTAAGTCAAATCAAATTAGTCAGTGGTTGAGTATTTGTTAAAGCAAACATAAACATAAATAAAATTTAACTAAAAATGAAGGTCAGATGATAACTTATTAAATTTTCACTTTTAAGTTAATAGAATTATTTATGGGAAACTCATGACATTTAAGTTATTTAAAGATAATAAATTAAAATTTTAAAATGACTGAAGCATCAATAAAACTGAAACACTAAAATGAAGGTTAAACTAAAAACTGTCCACAGTAAACATTCTAGTAGTGAACTGATTGTTTCTGATACTTATAACTAAGTTAAATTTTATTCATACAGAAAGCAATCCAGTAGTGAGGGTGGTAACAAACAAATTGACGTTTCAATGCTTCAAAACATCCTTTCAAACATTCAGCCCGCACAGAGTATGTTGTATAATATTTTTAAAAAAAGTAACAAAACCATAGAAAAATGTTTTTCTAAATAAAAATTTTAAACATGAGAAATATTTATTTTAGTTTTTATGAATTTAACATTTGAAAATATTGAACAAAAGTTTGTATCAAAATAAAAAGAACTGATGTAATTTAGTTCCTTATTATTATTATTATTATTATTTTTTTTTTTCAAAAGAAAACCAAATAAATTGTAGTTGTAAATAACATAGTAAAAATTTTATGATAATCACAGAGGTGGACCTCTCAAAGGCAGTTACCGCTGAAGCAATGTTGCCAATTCTGTCTGATCCTCAGGTTTTTTTACCTTCGTTTTTGACACATACTTCAGCATCAAAAAAATATTTTTATCATTAACTTTTATTGCTGACCTGTTTCATAAAAAATTGATGACTTAAGTATTTAACCTAAGCTGAATTAATTTCATCACCACCTTCCATACATTTTGTTTTTTTCATTAAATTCATTTTAAGCTTGTTAAAATTAGTGATGTACCGGACCCACAATTTTGGGTCCGGCCGGACCCGGATCCGGACTTTTTTTTCAAATTAGAATCCGGCCGGAACCGAATCCGGACTTTTTTTTCAAATTAGAATCCGGCCGGAACCGGATCCGGATTTGTTTTTCAAATTAGAATCTGGCCGGAACCGGACCCGGACTTTTTTTTCAAATTAGAGTCCGGCCGGAACCGGACTTTTTTTTTCAAATTAGAATTTGGCCGGATCCGGATATCAGACAAAAATTGCAATATCCGGCCGGACCCGGATAGTGAGTGCGGTACATCACTAGAATAAACTAGCCTGAGTCAGAATGAAGTTTTTTAAAACTAAAAAAAAAAAAACTTTAATCTAATAATAAGTAGAAAAGCTAGCCACAAGATTTACAAATTTAGGTGTTATTTACAATTAAAAATCTGAAATCATGATCTTGAACAAAATACACTAGAAAATTACAAAATATTTAAAACTGGATCAGCTCAAACTCATTCAAAATCTAAAATAAAATTAGCCTGAGTTTTTATATAAAACTAAACTAGCCTGGGGCAGTCCAAGATTTTCTAAAATTTCCAAAAATTTTCAAACTAGCAGGGTTGCCACTGTTTAAAACAATAAAACTAGCTAGAGTGAGTATAAACAAGCCTGACTCAGAATAAGGTTTTTAAAAACTTTAAAAAATTACTTTAATCTAATAGTCAGTAGAACAGCTAGCAAAGGTTGACAATTTGGTCGTAAAGTTGTGGACTGATTGTGGTACACCTAACTTATTAGTACTATCCATCATAATTAAATCCTACCTTATTTAATTAATATCTAACAAATACTAAATTATAACTGAGACTACTTTCTATAATCAGACACGACAGTTTTGAGTGATGAATCTTTTATATAAAACACAACAAGAAATACTAGCATATACAAAATTATTAATTACTTTGGTAACACTTTGAAAACTGGAAGCTATTTAAATCTATATCAAAAGACTTAAAACAAAAAACTAAAAATTAATTTAAACTATTAGTAAACAAGAAACTGTGAAATTAAAAAAAATACTATTAAACTATAAACCTGGATTAAATATTTAAACAATTAAACACCTGTTAAAATATTCACTTTTAAAACAAAACAATACTTACAATAAGCATTCACAAAAACGTTCAAGATATTTTGTTGCTTCAAGCTACACACCAAACTAACTGCTTACATATAAACTGCCTTTCATGTTCTGATGTTTTGTTGCATCAGTATTTAGTTAAACACATTTCGTCATATGATTCTCATTGGCTCGTACATTCAACTGTATTAAATGTAAATATTCTCTGAGCTCAACTTTAAACAAAAAATAATGCAAGTATTCATTCCAAAGTTTTAAATTTTACAACATATGTAAAGAGTTGCATTTCATGAAATGCTTATTTCATAATTAAAATGTAAACAAATGTAAATTAGTCACGTGTACAAAATGAGTTAATCACGGTAGGTGTTTAATTTTAACTGACGAAAATGACTCTTATTAATTTACACAGGGTTTGTTTTTGAAAAAATACTTTTCAGTATGCTCTTGTTTACTAACTAGATCCGGGTCCGGTCGGATCTCTGTTAGGATCCGGCCGGACCCGGATCCGGACTTTTTTTTCAAATTAGAATCCGGCCGGAACCGGACCCGGACTTTTTTTTCAAATTAGAATCCGGCCGGAACCGGATCCAGACTTTTTTTTCAAATTAGAATCCGGCCGGATCCGGATATCAGACAAAAATGGCAATATCCGGCCGGACCCGGATAGTGAGTCCGGTACATCACTAGTTAAAATAAGGTAAAATTTTAAATTGAACTAATCAAAGATCACCAACTAAACTGTATTACTTAAAACCAACTGAATTAATTTAATCACCCAACTTACTAACTCATTTAGGTGTAGGATCATTGATAAAAGTAGAATGAAATAAAGTTATTAAAATTAAATAAACTTTAATCAGTTTAAAGATTCAGGAACAATTGAAACACCACAAACTAAAATAGATAACAAAATAAACCAACAATAAGAAACTAATTAAAATAAAACTAGAAAATTATGATTTTCAAAAAAAAAAAAATAAGACCACAAATCTCCGCAGGTACAAGAAAGATTGAAACCCCAATTAGTTTTTAACTTAAAACTCACATAGGTCAAGGAACGATTGAAACCGTTTCAAATGAATTAAACATTATAATTAAACCAAAAATATAAATAAATTATTCTAAATAATTTTTTATTAACTCAATTTTCAAAGGTTGAAGCGCCCTTTTTTAAAATACAAATATATAATTTTTGTTTAGAAGCCCCATGAAAAAAAGTAAATTAGACTAGTTAATTAATTATTGAAAACAACATAATTTTTTTTTAATAAAAAAAAAAGTCTAACTTCTTCAGGTCCAGGAGCGATTAAAACCCCACAAACTAAAATAGATAATAATATAAACTAAAAATAAGAAACTAATTAAAGTACAACTAGAAAATAATAATTTAAGACCACAAATCTCCACAGGTCCAGGAGCGATTGAAGCCCCACCTACCGGAGGGCAGCGAGGCGTTGTCGTCACTGACAACCGAGCTGCAGGGCACGGTCCGGTCCCCCCACTTCAAGCAGGCCATGCAGTCGTTCGCCAGCGCCATGGCAACCGGCCAGCTGGGCCCCGTCCTCGCACAGTTCGGACTTCCCCGCGAGGCGCAGGATGCAGCCAATAAGGGAGGTTGGTTTTAATTGATTATCAAATTTGTATATTTTTGTGTAGTTTATAAATATGTATAAATGTTATTAGTTTAAAAGTAATGTTTTAGTTAATTAATTAAATTAATAAAAACTTATTTTCTCAAAGATTATTTTATTTAAGCAAGGTTAGTTGTATGAATTAATATTTACTGTAAAATATTGAAAAAAGAGTAAAATATTAAAAAAAGTAAAATTAAGAGCTGTGCGCGTGGGGATTATGCTTTAAATTATTTATTTGAATTAATTTTATAAACAATTTTATTGTCTTATAGGATTTAAATTCACGTGTTAAATTGATTTTACCCAGTTCAATTGGTTATCTGTTTTATTTTATAAAATAAAGTCAGTTTAATTTTTTAAACTAGATTGCGTTGCTCCTTAAAAAACATGGAATAATTCACTAAAAGCATGTCTTTTATTCATGATTTACATCATAAAGTTGTTTATTTTTATTCAGATGTTGAGGAGTTTGCAAAAGCGATGCAAGATTCTTCAAAGAAGAACGACGACGATGAAGAAGAACAAATGAACGTTGATTAAAAACAATGCTTGTTAGTAAACTTGTAGCTATATTAAAAGTTTCAGTATATTAAAAAGTGCTACTTGTTTCAATGTTTACTTTGTGTCGTTTCGTATAACCTTTTTTTTTGTAACCCTGAATTAAATTGTAAATTTTCGGGTAACAAAGTTAGTTTGTATTTTTTTTACACGTTGTTAATAAACCACAAAATTCATTATTACCAATAAAAATTTTATTATTATTTAAATATTTAATAAACGTGTTTGATTTGGTTTACAAATATTTATAAGTAAGTCGTCTAGTCTTGAAAACGTTAATGAAGTAAGCTATAACATGTTTAAGGTTGAATTTTTACTTGTTTATCTGTAAATAATACTTCTACATCAACTTATTTATCGTCCTTAGATAAAGTCTAAGTTTAATTTATTAATTGTAGGAATTATTAAGTGTGATTACAGCCTCTTTTTGATGTTATAAAGCTATTTAAGGCAGATGTTTACCGTAAGCTTAATTCGGATGGACACGCAAACTTGTACTTTTATTAATTAAAATACATTCTGAAAATCCGGCCGGAACCGGATCCGGACTATTTTTTTCAAATTAGAATCCGGCCGGAACCGGATCCGAACTTTTTTTTCAAATTAGAATCCGGCCGGAATCGGATCCGAACTTTTTTTCAAATTAGAATCCGGCCGGAACCGGATCCGAACTTTTTTTTCAAATTAGAATCCGGCCGGAACCGGATCCGAACTTTTTTTCAAATTAGAATCCGGCCGGAACCGGATCCGAACTTTTTTTCAAATTAGAATCCGGCCGGATCCGGATATCAGACAAAAACGGCAATATCCGGCCGGACCCGGATAGTGAGTCCGGTACATCACTAGTTTTCACATAAAAAGTAAAGCTTACATTTGTAGTTTCAAAATTTCATTTCTATAAAATCTAAAAAAAAACTATGAATAACTTTAAATTTAGTATAAGGAAAATTGATAGAAAGATAAAGTTTATCACAGAAACAATATCTGGTAGCTAAGATTAAAATCTATTAAATAAGATCAACTTGTAAAAATCAAGAAGGACCCCCCTCCCTCCTAAAGCCTTACCAATCTAAAATCAAGTTCTTGAACAAAATTAACTAAAAAATCACAAAATATTGAAAACTGGATCAGCTTAAACTCAATCAAAATCTAAAAGAAAACTAGCCTGAATTTTTCAAAAAATCTTTAAACTAGCCTAACAATTTGGTAGTAAAGTTTTTAATTTTACAACATAAGTAAAGATTTGCATTTTTAAAATGTTTATTTCACAGTGTAAATGTAAACAAATGTAAATTAGTCACGAGTTCAAAATGAGCCAATCACGGTAGGTGTTTAATTTTAACTGACGAAGATGACTCTTTTTAATTTACAAAGGGTTGGTTTTTGAACAAATACTTTTCTGTATGCTCTTTTTTTTACTAACTAGATCCGAATCGGCTGGATCTCTGTTAGGATCCGGACTTTTTTTAAAATTAGAATCCGGCCGGGTCCGGACTTTTTTTTATCAAGATCCTGCCGGATCCGGATAATGAGTCCGGTACATCACTACTCAAAAGTTAAGGCGTTTAGATTTATATAAATTCAGAAAAAAACTATTAAAATAAGTCCTCTAAAACATATCTATTTCTTTTACCGCTCATTTGAACTGTTCGATAGTATTAAAGTATTGTAACTAGTGTGCATAATTTTTTTTTACTGTGCACAGAACAAACTTTAATAATTTTTTCCCTCAGTTAAAAATATGTTATTCTGCGTTGTTTTAGTATAATTTCAACAGTTTTCATGTAACTAAAACTTGTTTACAGTTCCCTACATATGTTATTTTTTTGTTTGTTCCAGGACTATTTTTAACTATTTCTTCTTGACTGCATTTTAAAGAGATAGTTTTATTTAAATTCAGCAAAAAGTTAAAATGTTGTCGGAAGGCAATTTTTATTATTTAGTCGTAATTTTTGAAAACTCTGATGTAGCAAAAGATATTAATTACATAAGAAGCCTGTAAACTAATTAGGCATTATTTCAAAGCTGTTATCAAAAATAAATAACATTTTTTTTGTTAACTAATGTTAAACGTTGTTAACTTATCTTTAATAAAGTTGCAAAAGAGGATAAAGCATAGATCTTAAAGTCATTTGAAATGTGCACAAGATGAATATTTTAAATAAATTGAAATAAGTTTTAAGAAAAAGAAATGGCTGTAGAAAAAAATTAAATAAAACTTGAGGTTTTCAAAAAGTATTTAAACTTCTAAATCATGGATTTATGAAAACCATGGATTTTTTACATGTAAAATACAGTATTAAAAACTTAAAGGTAGTTTTAGAGCAATGTCGGTCAAAATTATTTTTCTTGGCAAACATAAATACTAGCCGGGAGAAGTATAAACTTACTTAATACAAAGACTTTCTTGATCAAGCCAAAATTAACTTGATACCTCTTCTTAACTGTTACAGTCAAAATGTACAGAGTTAATCCTTTGAAAAATATACTTACAAGGTTGCCGAAAAACCTGGTCAATTTAGGTAAAACACCTGGAATTTGAGAAATAAAAAAACTGGAATTTTGAACAATAATTCCTAAAAGAGTTGTAATGATCCTGTAAAGAGTAAAATCCCGAGTATATATGTAATTCCGTAATGAGTAAAATGAAATATAACTTGTAAGTAATAAAATTTCGATTAGATATGAAACATCTATCACATGAACAAAAAATTTATTAGTTTTTTGTATAAAATAAAATTAAAAGTAGCTTTACAGTATTTTTTAAATGTTGTCGTACTAATTTGAATTTTTTTTTACCTTAAACATAATTTTATACTTGAAATGGGTTCGTCTTCTAAAAAATCACAAAACTTTGTGAAACCCTTTATTTAGACTTCATAATCTACTTTTTATTTAATGATACATATAACAAAAAATAATAATACTTTAAAGAATTTATTTATAATTACTTTTCGCTCTTTAGAACAATTCTGTTTGAAAATGAAGTTAGTCGGTATGTAAATAAATAAATTATTTAAAAGACTGAATTTAAATTTATCATCTTAAAACCAAAGTAAGAATTTTAGTTGGTGTTCTTAAAATAAACCAACAGTTTGAATAAATATTTTTTAATAGGCAAGTAAAATTTTACGACAGTAAACATATTATGTAAGAGAATTCAAAATTGATACTATATAAATAATTAACTCTATAAATTGCTGTCTAACTTTTAAATTTTGGACTTAGTAAAAGTTTTAAACAATCAAGTTTAGAAAACATTGAAAGTGTGTGACAATTTAATATTTTAAAACTTCGTCAAATTTTAAAATATAGTTTAATGGCAAGTTTGACATAAATGTTTCGAAAACAAAACCTATGTATAAAAAGAAAAAAGGTGTACTATGATCAGGTTAATATAAAAAAAAAGGTAAAACAGAGCTACTGTTGATCTTTGTTTTTAATTATCAACTAAACTAAGGTAGTTCGTTTTAAATTACATTTAATACCATGTTTATCTTTTGAATTTAAAAATAACTTTGCCGTTCACTGCATTAAAATATTTATCAATGCATATGTGACAACTGTTAACCAAATTGTACACAATCTAGCTACAATGACAGTTTGTTTATAACTCCAACTTGCTAATCCAATTGACAAGATAACCAACCAGTTATATTTGCCACCACAAATGAGTAGTTTTAAATCCCGCCGTGGTAAACTTTATGCTTTCATACTATATAATGTCATGCATTCATCAAAAATAATAAAGCAATAAATTTATAGTTTTACAACCGCTATACAAACTAGCTTTGATTTTGATATTTGTGATATAGGAAATTTAAGACAATGTTAGTGGGATTGAGCAGCCTAGTAATACTTGTATGACCGTTAGACTTGTTATACTTCACCTTAAATACGCCAACCTTTTAACTTCAGCTAACTTACTCTCTAGCAATAGTTACATAACAGTTTTTAGATTTTAGTCAAGATACAGAAGAAATATTATTGCTTCATGAAACACTAAATTACTATTTTTGTTTGATGTAAGCTGAGAAAAAACCAGTAAAATGTAAATATTTAACTTAAGTTTAAACATTTCAAATTATGTTTAAAAATTAGACAATTTTTAAAACGTAGATAAATAAATAAATTAAAGTACTACTTTTATAATCATATAGCGAAGAGACCTAACAGATATATTTATACAATTTTAGACGACCGCTAGAACGTATCTCTAAAGAAACTTTGATATTTAGTCGAGAGAAATAGTTTTCAAAAATATAAAGTACTTTAAGATTCAAGGATATATTTATCCAAAACTAGGTTTATCTATTCCAGTCTAAACGCAAAAGTAAGTTTAAATATTATTACACTTATTAATTATTGAAAACATTAAGAATTGTTGCTACAAAAGCTACATTTCAGTTGTTCAGCCTGATTTTTTATTGCAAGAGTACCAAAGTTGTGTTCACTAACAACTTTAATTCCATACAGTATACGTCTGCTACTATTGTTTATTGAACGAAAAAAAAACGCTCAAATATTTGGTCCTAGGACCTGGTGTACTAAACATTGTTTTTAGTTTTATTCATATTAGTCATGTTTATTAATCAGCAGAGTTTATTGTTTAAGAACAAACAATATTTATATATGACGCAAACATAACAATGATTTAACAAAAATAGGTAACTAATTAAATACTATATGAGCACGAATGCTGCTATTCTGCAACTGAAAAAATACAAAGTGCATGTGTTAATCAAATAACTGCTAAAGTTCGTACCAATAATATTTGATAAGGTAAGTGGTACAAAGATATTAAACTAAGCCAAAGAGCGATAAGCAACTGAAAGAGATGAGAATTTTGAAATTGGCTACCTCACAACAAAGTAAAAACTTTCACAACTACGTAGTGATGGATACTACATATTGTACTTCAATAATTCATTCACCTTCTTTGCCAGTTCGTCATCTTTACTTGCGTCCGGTTCCTACGGAGAATTTTGAAATTTTTTCTTATGAAAGTTTATTAAACTGTTTTAATAAACACTAAACAGTTACTTTGGAAACTTAATGAGCTTGTTTTAGCAGCAAAACTAAGTATCTAAATAACACCACAGTTGGTAAGTTTTAGAGATGAATCAAGTTAATTTCAATTTTTATTCTTTTACCTTCATCCAAAAAAAAACATCCTTTTTGATAAAGACTTGAACTTCGAAACATAGATTCTTTATGTTGTCACTGGCGCGTAACGCTTCCACTTACATTCTTCTGTTAAAATTTAATTCTATTGATGTATGATTATTTAACAGTTGTTAAGAGCACAAACATTTAGGAGCTGAAAACAGTAGAACTGTTTTCTATTTGTCAATCTTAGAATTAGTAAGTTGTTTAATAACTAAAAGCATATTTTTATTTTACTGCTTATTTTTCTTTTTTCTGTATTTTTTTACTCTCGTGAATAAATGTAACTCAAGCAAAATTAACCCTTGGTGCAAAATCGTCTTTGTGCAATTTTGTGCCTTCGTGAAAATTTGGCTTTGTGCAAATTTGGCTTTGTGCAATTTTGTTCTTTTGTGAAATTTTGTTCTCGTGCATTTTATTAACCTCGTGCAATTTTGTCTGTGTGCAATTAAGACCTGTTTCCCAAAAAAACAGTAAGTTAATTTCTGTCAAAATTACTAAAATTTTCTGCAATCTATAACACTTTATTGTATAAATGAGTTGAGAAAAGTTCTAATGTTCATATCTTTCTTAGTTTTTTTTCATTGTATAATACTTGTTTACAGATTTACTTTATAGAACTAACAAAGGGCAAAAAATGTAAGTTAGTTGTTATATATTTCTAAACTGTATAATATTTATTCTTATTATGTTAGATTAAAATTGAATAAGATATACAAATGTTTTTAAAATAATAAATTTTCCAGAAGAAGGTTCTTGATATTTGATATTTTTTATGTAAAATATTATTTAATATCTTAACTGTAATCAATGATCCTAATGTGAAAAAAATTTATTTGACTAGCTTCACACCATTCATCAATTTAACTTACATTTGCCATATTAAAAGGTTTAACAGTATTTCATCAAAAAAGCTTAATTTTTAACAAAAAATCTTTTAAAATCTTATTGATACTTATATCAACTGTGATAGTCATAATTCTTCAACAAGCACACCATTTTATTATATCCTAAACTATAGTTTACTTAGATAATCTGTTTTTCTTTTGTCCTTTTTATATGACCTGACACAAAAAAGCCAACATCAGTAGTAGTTTAACAAAATAAAAAAGATTATAGATCAGCTACTAACATTTTAAATATAAACTCAAGTATTTTTTTCTATTTTAAAAGTATTAAAACACCTGGAATATTTTTGAATATTTTACAAGGCATAAAAATATTAGTCTAGTTTAGATTTTTTTAACCCCAAATCTCAGGCGAGGACTAATGCATACAACTGTTTAAATCAGAGTGACTAAAAAACTAAGGGTAGTCAATCTATTTTTTATAATTTTGGATTTTTTACATCCATTTTAAAATCTAAGGTTTATTTAATTATGTTCTTTTAATTTAAGTCAATTTTGGAGAGTTGTATAACCTTAGGCTACCTTTTATAATCTCAATTTTTTTTTCACAAATTATCTTCATTGCTAATTATGTCTAACTCAAACGTCTTCAACCCCAACTTGGGGTTGAATTGTTATGATCAACAGAGTTGAATTGTTATGATTGTATCTGAACTATCCTAAGTGTGTGGCAAGAAACATGTTAAAAAGCTCTGCTTTGTGTACTCGAGCGTGAAATTACTAACTTAAAACAAACCAAAGTTTATACGCTTCATTGTTAAATAACCATAGTAACTCTTAGCATTTTAACATGGCCAAGGTACAATTTTCTCATAATGTCTACTGCAAGAATTTTTTTTGTTTTTTGCTTTTCACCTGCTACTCAAGATTATTTAATTTATTGTAAGTTTCAAGCTTTATTTCATTCACACCAAAACAAATTTCGTGCACACTAAAACAATTTTCATGCACAGTAGTGGGCACCAGCGTATAGCTTGAAGACCACTGGTCTAAATGATTATTAGAATTCTTAACTCTGATTAAGAGTTTTTTTTTAATGATATTAATATTACTAATATTTAATAGTTAATTAAAACAACTCAGAAGAGCTTTAATTAAGTCTGGCTAGATTTGTTTTGTATTCCAATTAAACAGTTGTGGTTTCTAGGTATTATATTTTATTGTTACTTTTATGATTTATTTGTATCATAAAGCTTGATTAATGGTAAACATTTTTTACAATAAAAAAAACCAAGACTGTCTTTAAAAATTATGATGTAGTTCAGGCTTGTTTTTTCAATGGTGTATACTTGGCTAAATTGTTATAAGTTTTGGGGTTATAAAAAGTATATTAATCCATGTACTTTAGAAAAAAAAAAGAAATATTAAACACTTTTTAAAAACCATGGTGATTTCTTTTACAAAAACTTAGAATAGTTTATATTAAAGTAAATGACATTTTAACTAAAATCTTAATTGACAGAATTTTTAAAAATGAACTTAAAAAAAAGAGAAAATATAAGCATACCTCACCTATTCTATACATGTGTAGTTCAATGGATGCAGTTTAGTAAAATGTACTGCAGCTGTGTTTTCCTTAGTAAATAAAAATAAAAAATATTACTAACCAAGTTTTTGCTTCATTCCATTATTAAGAACCCGTAGTTTTTACCACTTATAAGATAGGTACTTAATACAGGGTTCCACTTTACCTGGAAACCTTGAAAAACCTGGAATTTTAGAAATTTTGAAAAAGACCTGGAAAAAACCTGGAAATTTGATCAAAAATCCTGGAAAATACTGGATTTTTTAATAGCTTTAACATTTTCAGTTGTAAAATTTTGATTTGACACAAAAAATCTATCATATAATTAAGATTTTTTGTAGTAATAAAAAAATTTTATTATTAAAAAACACATTTAAAGTAACTTTACTGTATCTTTTTAATGCTTTTATTCTATTTAACACAGTTTCTTTAATAGAAATTAACTTAAAACTAGTGATGTACCGGACTCACTATCCGGGTCCGGATCCGGCCAGATATTGCCATTTTTGTCTGATATCGGGATCCGGCCGGATCTTGATATAAAAAAAAAGATCCGGATCCGGTTCCGGCCGGATTTCGATTTAAAAAAAAATCTGGATTCGGGTCCGGCCGGATCCTAATTTGAAAAAAAATACCGTATCCGGTTCCGGCCGGACCCGAAATTGTGGGTCCGGTACATCACTAATTTTCTTTAAACGTATCAAGAATATGTATTGTATCTGTTGTTTTAAAATAAGTTACAAATATTTTAGACTGGTTTACTAATATTATAAGATGTATAAGTTTCATTCTTAAATCTATGTTTGATAAATGATAAAAGGTTTAACTTAAAATTAAATACCTACCGTGATTGGCTCATTTTGTACACGTGACTAATTAACATTTGTTTACATTTAAACTATGAAATAAACATTTCAGAAATTCAACTATTTACCTATGTTGTAAAATTAAAAACTTTACTACCAAATTGTCAACCTTATCGCTAGCTGTTCTACTAACTAATAGATTAAAGTAAATTTTTCAGTTTTTGGAAGCCTCATTCTGACTCAGGCTAGTTTATACTTACTCAAGCTAGTTTTTTTTTTTGACTTAAACAGTGGCAACCCTGCTAGTTTGAATTTTTTGGGAATATTTGTAAATCTCAGGCTGCCTCAGGCTAGTTGAGTTTTTTATAAAAACCCTAGTTTTAAGATTTTTTGAAAAACTCAGGCTAATTTTCTTTTAGATTTTGAATGAGTTTGAGCTGATCCAGTTTTCAGTATTTTGTGATTTTCTAGTTTATTTTGTCCAAGAACTTGATTACAGATTGTTAATTGTAAATATTACCTAAAATTGTCAACCTTGTGGCTAGCTGTTCTACTTAATATTAGATAAAGTATTTTTTTAGTTTTAAAAACCTTATTCTGACTCAGGCTATTTTAAACTCACTTTACAGGGTTCCCATATCCCTAGATTTCTCTAGATATTTCTAGATTTTTGCAATTATCCAAAATAAAAACCTTAAATTTCCCTAAACAAAATTGAAAAAATCATGAGTTTCCCTACATTTTTCTAGATTTTACTTTCTTTTTAGTGCTGGACCAATTTTTATGATATATATATAATATAATATAACATAATTGACATAATAAGACTCATCATCCGGATCCGGCCGGTTATTGTCATTTCTGTCTGATATCCGGATCCGGCCGGATCTTGATATGAAAAAAATATCAGAGTC
Organism: Thalia democratica; assembly: GCF_965202585.1. Taxonomy (NCBI): domain Eukaryota; kingdom Metazoa; phylum Chordata; class Thaliacea; order Salpida; family Salpidae; genus Thalia; species Thalia democratica. Next base: position 26,145,482 of record NC_139165.1, read on the forward strand.
CGGTTCCGGCCGGATTCTAATTTGAAAACAAAATCCGGATCCTGTTTCCGACCAGATTCTAATTTGAAAAAAAAGTCCGGATCCGGGTCCGGCCGGACCCGAAATAGTGGGTCCGGTACATCACTACTTAAAACTATAAATAGACCCAAAAATGTGTACTTTTATAAACCTGGAAAACATTTTGAAAACCTGGAAAAAAATTTGAAAAAATTAGTGGCAACCCTGTTAATACTATAAAAACTACAAAATTCAAGTAAAAGTATTTGTTTTGAAAAGATGTTTAAAAGCGGGCATGTTTTTTTTTAGTTTAAAAATAAAATAAAGGTGTTATGAATTTAACTTATGGTTGAAAAAGTTAAATCATGGTAAAAAAACTTTCAAAAAAAAAAGATTTTATTAGGTATGCATTTAGCTGCTATAAAATTATAAAATAAAACTTTTGGTTTCGATTAATAATAATCAATATAAATTTTAATTACATTTTATAATAACTTTTTACCTAATTATAATTTTAAAATCATAAAAGTGAAGATAAATAATACATGTTATAAAGGTTTTAAACAAATTAAAGTTAAAGTTTACTTAGACATAAATGATTCTAAATAAGCATATCTTTAGTGTACAGTGATCAGTTTTAATAACAATTATAGATAGCAAGTAGATACTTCAAAACTAATAAAATTTTACCCTTAAACTTACTCAGAATATCCTAGTTAAAAGATTCCGAATAATATATAATAAAAATGAAAGTTTTTATTTGTTTTTGGAAATAAGAAAAAAATACTATTAACTGAATTTAATTTTCAAATAAACTTACTCAGAGTCAACAAAAGCCTGCTAGAAGGATTAATTTTTGAATTTGATGGCTATAAAGTTATGTATTGTTAATAGTATAAAGGTAAATACAGTAGTTTATTCAATATAATTTGATTATATTCTAAGTTATTCATTTTATCAACAAATAATGAGTTAATAGTACATAACAAGCAAAAAAGGTTGTAAATAAATTTTGTTACAAAAATTTATTCAGCTATGTTTCTAAGAAATAATTGTACACTTTAGTGGAAGAACAAACTCAAAAAATCTAGTCTATTTAAATATTGTAACAGTTTTATATATTGTTTAAATTTAATAACTGAATTAAACTTTTTATTAATTTCCACATAGTCTTTCGAATAAATTAGTCATAAAAAGTTAGAATTGATATTTTTTAATGTATTAGTAACAAGACACTAATTTAAACTATTTTAAATGGAAAAAAATTGTTAAATGGATTGAAATTTTTTTGTTAAGCAACATGGTTATTTTGTATGAGTATTAATATTTTTATATGACTGGAGCTCAATTGAAACATGAAACGTCTTAGTTTTCCATTAAAACATTTATTTCAGTTGCTAAAATAAAAGGCTTAGAGAACAATTATTTTTATTATTTTCACTTTCTTCTTAAGACGTCGCCCAAAACATGAATTTATTAAACAGCGCTACACACCTGAATGAAGCAAAAACTTCGGAAAAAAAATTCAACATTTGAATTTTAGTTATATATTTAGTATTTCACTATACAAATATGCTGTGAAATCGCTATATTTATTTATTCTGTTTTTTTTTTTCATTCATTTTCAACTTTTTTTTTGACTTGTTTTTATAAAAGTTGCTTTTATCTTATAGACTGCTTTATAAAGTTGTCTCAAAATTATTTTAACCTTAAGATGAAATGCATATAAAAATAGTTTGTCTTTTTTGATTGACATAATACAAATAAATAATTATTTCTTGAACAATAAAAGGTAATCAGGTCAGTCAAACATAATTTACAGAATAAGTTATTAAAAAAAATTTATTAAATATTTTTTGCTACTTAAAAAAACATTTCTAGCATTTGATTTCAAACACTTTTTTTTCCATTAATTAAAATAATGTCTTCGTGCAGCTGATTCAAAAGTAGAGTAAATTTTTTCAAATAGACCCATTTTATAATACATGCTTAATTTCAAACTTTAAGTCTATTTAAAATTAGCAAAATGTAAGAAAAAACTATTGTTTACACACAATTGCGCTTGTTTTCTACTTAAGAAAGTATTAAAATGAAAAGTTTTGTGGCTTGCTTGCCGTCGCCACGTTTGTGAGGTAGTATCGACTCATGTTTGGAGATCTCTTAATATTAAAACATCCAATGTTTCCACCTTAACATGTTTAAAAGCTTACATGACAAATGGAGTGAAAGTAATGATGTTGAAATGCCATCTCTCTTTTAACAAGCATATTACGCACCAAAGGAACTTGATAATTTTCACAACACAAAACATAAGTAAATACTGTAGAAATGAATAAAAATTTAAACCGTAGCTGGCAGAATGATAGTTATAATTCATATAATATGTTTGTTGGTTTTCCGCCTTATTCTTTTATAACAGTTAAAAACTTAGCAAAATAAAACATGGTATCAACCAACTATAAAATCAAGATTAAGACTGTAAAAAATTTGCCGTAAAAAAAATAGACATAAGCACAAATCGTTTTATAAATAAGCCTTATTGTTTAAAAAGCTGAAATGACTCGCTTAAAAAACCCTTCTTTGTAGATGAAAAAAAAAGTGTGTTGTTTCATGAAGACCAAAGCACGTTTTTTAAAAATTTAGTAAAAGCTAATACAATAAAAGAATACTTAATGATAAAGTTTGGTAGTTTTCTAATTAATCTAATGCAACTTCTGTTGTTATCAGTCTGTTGAACAAAATTCAAGTTATTTTGTTGTAAACTGCCACAGTATTAAACTTCTTTAAAAGTTTTAAAAACAGTATATTTAATTTCAGTATGTAGTAATATGAAGTAATAAAAATTGGTAGCTATTATTTCAATGTTTTTCTTAAGTATAATATAGTTCCATCTAAGAACTGGTAGTTAATAAGTTTAATAAAATCGACAAAAGTTTTGTTTTAATTGTAATGAATAATTTAAAAATTATACTTCTTAAATTTGTCAATAGTACAATTTTTTTAGTAGTTTGCTTTCTAAGTAGATCATAACATAAAAACAACATTTCTACATAGTTTTTTAGACTAAATAAATAAATAAAATGGATCATGGGAATCATTATAATAATCTACTAATTTGGTTTCGTCGATTAGCAATAGAACAACAGCAACAACAAGAACAACTACAACAACAAATACAGCAACATCGACACCAACTACTACAACAACGACAACAAGTACAACAACAATTTCAACTACACCAACAACTACAACAGTTACAAGTACAACAGCCACAACAGCGACAACTATTACTACTACAACTTCAATTACAACAACAATTAATACAACAACAACTACAACTATTACGAGAAGAACAACTACATCAATATTTACATCAACAGTTACAACAACAACTACAACGACAACAACAGTTATATCAACAACAACAGCAACTTCAACAAATGCAACGACAACAACAACAACAAATGCAACGAACAGGTCTGACAGCTGAAAGAATTGAAATGTTTGAACATTTCACTGCCGACGAATCACTAGTAGGCAAACAATGTATCGTTTGTCTAGACGATTTGCAAGTTGATATGGAAATGGTTCGTCTAGACTGTCATGTCAGCCATTATTTTTGCAAAAAGTGTACATACACTTGGTTTAAGGACCACAACAAATGTCCTTTGTGCAATCAAGTCTTCAACTAAAAGTAGTTAAATATGATTTAGTGGTTTAATAGTTTGTTTATTCGTGTTACGTGTAATAAAAACTAATTGTATTAGTTTAAAGTTGTTTTTTTTCTTATTTATAAGTCTTACCTAGAATTCTAAAAACCTCCAACATTTTTATTTCTACCCTCAAAATTTAAATTTCTACTCTTGTTAAATTAGTGTATATTAACTAGATAAGACTGCTCAAAAAATTTATTAATTAAAATATAACACTTAAGCTTCTATATAAATGTACAGCAATACAAGACTCTGTCTATCTTTAACTGATGTTGTAGAAGTAGAAGGAACTTGTAATAAATTTGTTAAGACTTTTTCTGAGCACAAACTTAAAGTAAAAAAAGATTTTTTATAGGATCAAATTTTTTCTCCTTGCAACACAGAATTTTTTAATATACAGTTATATTTAAAAACAAGCAAACATAAATTTTTGTAATTTAAGTACTGGAACTTTTAATGCCCTAATGAAAAAAATATATTGTTAATTCAATATTAAAATACTGTTACAGTTTGTTAAAAACTTTCACTTATAATTTTATATTATAAATTTAACAAAAAAGGACTTGTTTTTTTATAAGTGATCTAAATTAATTAATAAATAATATTTTTCAAAATGTTTTAGTGATATATGAAAATTAAATTATGGTTTTGGTGGTGTAGTAAGTGAAACAAAAACTTAAATAATTTCTAGATAATAATCTAACCAACTAACATTCCCTAAATGTTTTGAAGATTTTGCGTGAGTTTTAAGCAATGTGCTCTTTTGCTTTAAGGCATTTCTTGCAAAACTTACATTTTGCAAAATAAATGTTTGTGGGATCAGGTAAGGTCCAACCTAGGATAAAAAATATGTAGAAGATGTAAATACAATTTTAATAGAATCAATAATTAAAACTATTTTTAAGCTCCGGATTACTTTTTCAGATACTGATTTTTTTTTTGTTTTTTGGTCCAGCTAGGTTTACTTATTTGTACAGTTATCATTTTACAACAAAAATGAGCTATAAAAAGGTGAAACTGTAAAAAGTACAAAAATCTTTAAGTTTATGTTTAATCTAATTATGATTACTACGTATTTTAAATTTGCAACCCTATCAATCTTTATTTATTTAACTGAAATCTTTAGTGAAACTTTAATTTTTAAATTCTCTTTAAAGTGTTTTTAAACTCCATTAGCTGCTAACTTTCTGATTCTTTTTTTCATATGCTTATTTTTGATAAAACTAAGCTACTATAAAAAAATAAACTTTAATCAAAAATTCGACTATCTTTAGGCACAATTCAGTATATATTTTTTCTTTGTAAAATACAACCATCTAGTTTAGAGTTTTCAACTGAAATGGGTACTATATATATTAAATACACTATTTTAAAATATTTTTTTTACTTCTTGTTGTAGAAATATTAGCTTCAAATAAAGTTGTTTAAAATAACCAGACAAATACTGTATTGTAACTTAAAATGTAATTTATTCTATTGCAATAATTTTTTTTAGTTTTGTTCAACTGTGTACATGATTTATAACTTGTTTTATTTTCTGTTTAGACACTTTAACTTGAGAATTTCCTCTAAATGAGTGTCACCAAGGTATTTCTAAATTTGTTAAAAATTAAGTTTTTTTCAGTTTATAAGTTTGACAATAAAGGGACAAGTTAAAAAATTTTACTTTCGATTAAAACTTATCAGTGTCTTTCACCACATTTGTTTATATCTACATTGGAGTGGCAAAAAATTTTTAACAACTTTGAAAATTTAACGGTGTTTTAATTTCATAGAGTTTTAAATACTTATAGAGTTAACTAACTAATTAAAGTCATTTCATAAACCTATTATACTAATAAGTAATCTTCATATTTAAATAATAAATAGTTTGTATGTTAACCTTAAAAAACTCTGAGATACTTACAAAAACTGTTTAATAAATTACTTTAAACTTTCGCTACTTTGTAAGTGAAGATATTTGCATGATTTTTTCTATATTATTTTTTTAGTCTTTTTACAAACATCAAGGAAAAAACTGTAACTACATTAACATTACTTAATAATCAAAATGTCAGGTTAATTTTAAGTTTAAGATTATAAGACTAAATAAACTACTCGTTTTTGTTTTAAATTTTAAAATAACTTGGATAGTTTACTCATTTCACATTTGAAAAATTATTTCTTCAAACTTTAAAATTGTTACCAATTTAGGTTTTACGCTGCTTCGTAATTAAAAGAAAAATAATATTTTAACTTTTAATTAATAGAATCAAGCATTCATGCCTATATAACCTAAATAAAAAATAACTAGTTTTTTATTTTTTTTTTTTATATTTTACCCCGAGCCAGCCTTAGAAGTAGTTATAATACAAATAAAAAACGTTGTTTCCTATTAGTCCTAAAAAACCGAAAGATCCTTCGTCCACCAGGTCTTAGGACCAAATATTTTTTAGCGTCTTTTTTAATACACTATAACTAGTAAGAATAAAAAATTCAGAGTACAAAAATGACTTGTTTTTAATTTGCTACGCTTCAAAACGCAAACAACCAGGTAGATGTTTTTATTTTTTTAAACTTTAAAAAAAGATACTTTATAATTATTACCAGCCAAGAGTTCAAAGTATAAACAACTCGAGTAGCAAGAAAGCAGTTAAAATTTCAATAGTTTTAAAGTTAAAACTTTTTAATACCAGCGACATTTAAAGGTAAGAGCTATTCATAGTGTAACTCTTAAGTTATCTGTTTTATTTTCTTAAATTTGCGGGTCTCAATTAAAAATTTAAGCTTGGCCGGATAAGTCATGCTACGACGTTTGCAAATTGCTAAAAAAAATAATAGTTAGATAAAAGCAACTAAATTTTATATATTTGTTAAATTTGTTCTTTTTCTGTTTTGTAAAACAAAGAGCTTAAAATTGTTTTAAGTTGTGAGTTTCGATCATTATTTTTGAAGTTATTTTGCTTTAAATCTACATATAATTACTATTATGTTTAGTACTAACCTTATAAAATTTATAAACTATGTATACAAAATGTTTTTTTTATAAAAGTTAAAATTAAGCAACTCACACATACTTTCATTTTTAATCAGTATTAAAATGATTCAAAGAATTAATCTTTTAGCTATGTAGAGTACTTGACTTCATGTTTTAAAATCAGATTTTAAAGTTTTATACCATTTAATACCTTAAGTAAGTTTAGCATTTTAATTTTAGAAGACTATTGGTTTCAAATGGTAGAGCTAAATTTAATTTAGTTATTTATACTTTTTCATTATTCAAACAGTTACTAAACTAACTGAATTGTTATAAATACGTTTATGTTTTTGTAAAACAAAATTCTAAACTTATCTATTGATTGAAACAGTTTTTAATTGATTTTATATAAAAAGGTTGTTATTCTTTAAACAAGTAAATCATTAATAACTTAGTTTTAAAAAAGTTTGATCAATTTATTGAAGTTAATAAAGGAATATTTTTGTGCTAATAAACAATTTTCAATTAAAATTTGGTTTGTTTATTTAAAAATAATAATAAATACATAGGTCTTAGACTTAAAAACTTTTAAAAATAAGTACTACAAAATAAAAATTAAAAACTAAGTAGAACAAAATTCTTTAGAATGCTAAATTGTAAACTAGTTATATGTGAATTTAAGTACAACTAAAGTACTAAAACGTTTCAAATTTAACTTAATACTTAAGTTGTTGCAGAAAAATTAGTGGCATGGCTCTATTTAAAAAAGTAAAACCTCCTTTAAAGCTCTTGGTTGAATTCAAATGTGGCAAGCTTACAATGGGAAAAGTAAATTTGTTATTAATGTATAATTTTTGTCTCAGCAAAAGTTGCTTTTGCACGCTAAACAACTACTGCCTCTTAGTATTAAAAAGCTGATATAATTTTTTAATAGTAATTACTACAAATAACTTTTAAAATACTTCTGTACTGGAATTAAAACTTTCAAATAAAAGTTTTTTTAGTATGTAAGAAAATTTAAATAAAAATAATATAACAGACATGACTTTATTCAAAATTTCACTGCAGGACTTTAAAAATAAATTATAAAAAGTTTTTAAAGCATTTTTGCTTTTAGATTAATCAGTTAACTTATTTTTGTGTGTTTATTATTATCATTTGTTAGCTGAGTTTACATATTTGTTTCGTTGTTTAGGTAAATCTAAATTTGAGTATTTCACTTGACTCTGAAAAGTTTTAAGGACTTTATTTTTATTGAATTAAATTGATAACAATTTAATAACTACAAAGGGAGTTAGTAAAGTTAAAAAGTTATTACATTGTCTTACAACTACAACATTTAAATACTAATTTCATTTGTTAAACAACAAAATATATTTTGTTTTGAAATAAATTATGCTAACTATTTAAAAAACTATTTGCACTTTTATGTTGCAGTTAATAGAAAAATTAAATCAAGTTTTAAAGCTTACTATAACTGTTGAATTGGGTTCTTTTTGTTAAATACTTTTAACTCAAATTACTTGTTAAAACAGGGCAACTTAGTAACAGCGGATCCTAGGAAGGGGTTGTTTTACATGTTTAAGTCGCGAAAAGACCATTCGTTACACTTGTGTTGGAAAACAAGAGAGGGTTCCGAAGCTGAAGACGATCTCACTATCATCCCTGGTTTGTTTAACATTTGCCTTCATCTAAGCTTTCTAAAGCGTGTTGATGTGTTTTTGATTTTACATTAATTGTTTTTTAAACCTTTTATGCTTTTAGTAATTAAACAACTTACTAATTCTAAGATGGACAAAATGAAAACAGTTCCACTGTTTTCAGCTCCTAAATGTTTGTGCTCTTAACAACCGTTAAATAGTCATACATCAATAGAATTTAATTTTATCAGAGGAATGTGAGTGGAAGCGTTACGAACCAGTGACGTCATCAAGGATCTACGTTTTGAAGTTCAATTCTTCATCAAAAAGGATGTTTTTTTGGATGCAGGTAAAAGAGTAAAAATTGAAATTAACTTGATTTATCTGTAAAACTTATTAAGTTTTTGTTTTAAATATATATATACTTATGCTAGTTTTGCTGCCAAAACAAATTCTGTTTCCAAAGTAACTGCTAAATATTTATGTAAACAGTTTTAACAAACTTCCATAATGATAATCTTCATTATTCTTTATAGGAACCGGACGCAAACAAAGATGAAGAATTGGCAAGGAAGGTGAACGAATTATTGAGATACAGATTGTAACATCAAGCACTACGTAGCTGTGAAAATTTTTACTTCGTTACGAGTTGGCCGATTTTCAACTCATCTCTTTCAGTTGCTTGCCGCTCTTAGGCTTCGTTTAATGTAAGCAACTTATCTAGTACTTATTGTATAACAATGGTTATAACTTTAGCAGTTATTTATACTTGCACTTTATAATTGATTTCAGTTTTATTTAATAGCGTTTTACGTACTCAACTGGTATTAAATTAGATAGATATTTTTTTTTAATCATTGTTGTGTTTGCGTCATGTATAAATTTTGTTTGTTCTTTAAAAAATAAACTCTGCTGACTGACGAACATGACTAGTATGAATTAGACTAATATACATGCTACTAAACATATTTGCTACTAAACACAACTTTGGTGCCTTTGCAATAACGAAATCAGGCTGAACAACTAAAATGTAGCATTTCTAGCAAAAACTCTTAAAGTTTTCAATAATTAAAAAGCGTAATAATTTTTTAACTAATTTTTGCGCTTAGACTAGAATAGATAAACCTAGTTTTGGATAAATATATCCTTGAATCTTAAAATTTGGTTTTTTAAAACTATTTCTCTCGATTAAATATCAAATTGCTTAAAGGATACTTTCTAGCTTTAGTCTAAAAACTGTAAAAAATATCTATAGTTTTCTTTGCTATATAATTAAATAAGTAGAACTTTAATTAAATAGTGTCTTTAATTTTTCAAGATTTGTTTTATTTTCAACTATATCTAATTTAAAAGCCTTTTTTGAATAAAAGGACGTCTGTTGTATCATCTTTATTTAAAGTTTTTACATATTACAAAAATTTATTTAGAAAATATCTGTTTTAGTCATTGTAGAACAGTCTTCAAAAAAAATATTTGTTCTTTTCATTTAAACTATTGTAAAGTAATATCATTTCTATCCTAAATTAAACAAAAAAAATTGTTTATTAGTCTCATAGTTTTAAGCTTAAAATTAATCTGAAACTTTGATTACTTAAGTAATGCTAATGTAGTTACAGTTTCTTTCTTTATGTTTGCAAAAAGACTAAAAAAATAATAATAATATAAAAACATTCGTGCAAATATCTTTATTTATAAAGTAGCGAGATTTTAAAGTAAATTATTAAACAGTTTATGTAGGTATACCAGAGTCTGCCGAAGCTAATGTATAAACTAATTGATATTTATGATGAAGATTAGTTATAAGTATAATAGGTTTAAAAAATAACTTTATTTAGTTAGTTAAGTCTAAGTATTTAGAACTCAAACAAATTAAAACACCGTTAAAGCCTTTAGTTTATAAATCATTAATTTTAATTACAGCTGTTAATGTTTATGTCTTGTGAAATTTAATATAAACCACTCAATGCTTGATTGAAACTTAATTAAATTATCAAAGTTTCTTTTTACAATCAAGAATTTGAATGAAAGTGTTAAGTTCCAGTTTAGTTTGAATTTTAACTATTGTAAGTAAAATAATGGAAACATTTATAACTAACAAGTATAACTAAGAAGTCGTTGTTCTGCTTTTGTATAGCTAATAGGGTTTTTAAAAATCCAACTTAAATATTTTCTATAATTTTATTTTAAACAAGTTCAATAAAAAAATTCCTAAATTTTTAGGACTTACATAGATTTTTAAAAGTTTTTACAAGTAAATTGATTTTTTAAAGGTTTGTACAAACATAATTCTTGTTTATTTACGAATTATCACTTTTGTTACTTTTATAGTTATACATTATTCTATCTATACACGATAAAGTTGCTTGTTTTGAGTATGTAATCTTATAGATTTAATATTTAGTGTGAGCTTGTAAAATGCGAACAACCGCATTTTTATTTTAAAGTTCTTCGTGATACTTAAAGATTCTACCGACAGTTGGTTAATCGTTTTAACACTTTTACTTAAAGTTAAGTATTTTTTGTTGCTGTTGTTTTGTTAGCAAATATTATAGTAGTTTTTGGGTGAAATAAATAAAAAATGCTGTTTTTTTTCTATTATGTTTTTTTTTTTCAATAAGATAAATTCTATTTAATTTAAGTTTAGTTTTAATACACTAATCCAACTATTGATTCTAAAGTGAAATTTTACGGTAAATGCATATCAATTCTCATTAATACTTGAAACTTAATTTACAGTCTAAAATTATTGATAATCTAGATTAATGCTGTAAAACAATAGTATTGAGAAAACAAATACAACCTTTTTTTGTCCTCTTTTTTATTTACTATAAAAGCAAGCGCTGTAACTTGTTTTGTTTTTAAGTTGTTTAGTAACATGTTTCGTTTTAAACATTTTTCTTTGAAATTTAAATATAAATATTTTTTAACTAAATTAAACTTTGTTGAGATAAGTTAGTTAGCACCTAACTAATTAAAGTAGTTAGAATAGTATTAGTAGTATTTAAAATTATCACAGGTGCTTAAAAAAATGTCTATAAACTCTTAAGTAATTATATTCAAGTTAATATTTCAAATTAAAAGTACTTTAAAAACAATAGTCATGGTATCATATTAATTATTAATTTTATTTTGATATAATACTGTTTTAAACATATTCGTTGAAGCATCAAGTAACAAATTTAAGTATTAAATAATTTTAACATAGAGCGTTTGTTTTATGCTTAACATTTTTTAGTAGTAGCTTTTATAAATTTAGTAATAAGCTGTTTTTTGAGCTATAGGTTTAAGTTTAAACTATTATTATATTTTTTGACAACCAGACCAGAAGTTAAAAGGTTCCAAACTTAGTAATTTAACTTAAAAAACTTAATAATTTAATTTTATTTTTATAGTAGTTTTATTAAATAACTAACATACAATTAGACTGAAGTAAGTTATAGTTTAAAGGAAAAATAAAAAAGCTGTTTTTAAACTTAAGGATTGTTATAAATTTCAAGCGAAAAAAAACACAATGAATAAAATGTTGATCTTCAGTATATTCTTCATGACAATGTCTCAACTAATAGTTGGAAAACCTTTAGAAAAACATGTTGAAGGTTATTTATTTTTTAATTCTAATTTTTATAAAGATTCTCTGTAAACTTTGTACTTTGCTATGTAAATTATGAAATAAAAGAGTACATAGTTTTATAAGAACAATTTTTGTTCTGCTGATTGTAAAAACGACGTTTGTAAGTTGAAAGGTGACAAACCGACTTGTGTTTGTGAAAATGGGTTGGAAGCAACTGTAGCTTGAGTTTGTTTGTTTTAAGCTAGGTTAAAGGCAATATGGTATTATTTTATCATTTGTTATATAGATAATTTAGTGCTTAAAGAGCAGGTTGAATAAATATATATACACTACAAATAGTAGTTTAAAAACTTAATTTTTTTAGTATTATTATTAAAATTATAAGTCTGCAACAAAAAGCTATTTAAGTTTTTAACTTGAAATTTTTAAAAACTTTCACTAAAATTTCTTTCAAAAAATTGAACATTAAAGTTATATTAAGTGAAATGCGTTCTTTTTTGTATTCAAACTTACATTGTCTTGTTTTAAACCAAAATAAATCTAACTTTGAACCAAAGTTAAATTATTAACAGATAAATGTCCAGTCAATAGCTGCTATTTTGGCACATGCTATATGGACAAAGGAATAGAAAATTGTCTCTGTCCAGATAACTACAGTGGTCAAAACTGTACTAATTGTGAGTTTACTTTTTATTTTATCCTTGGTAAAATACAAATAGTATTTAAAAAGCTTATCAATGACACTTTTAATAAAAGTTGTATAAAAATAGTTATAATTTTTTTTTGTAAAATGTTATTATTTTTAAAAAACTAGCTGTAATGGTTGCAATTAACGATTCATAAAACTTAAAAGGCTGTAGAAAGTTAAAAAACAAGTATTATTGTTTTAAACTATTTATTAATGATTATTCAAAGATTGTTGGTAACTAATTTTTTATAAAAAGTTTTCGATGTTTGATATAATTTAATTATTTTTTACTGATATTTTTCTAATCTTTTTATTTTTTCCTTTAGTATCAATAAAGTTTATAAAAAACTTTTTTTTTTCACCCCTTATTTTTTAACTTAAGCTATTAATGTTAGTTTTTTTAAGAATTCTACGCACTTAGTTGAAAGAATTTCTATGTTTTCAATAAAATTAACAGAACGGTTTAATAGAAATTTTACTTAGTTAAAAAAGAGAATGTTTCAACAATTAAATTAAAATTATATATTTTTTTATGAGTATACTCTTCTACTAAAAACTAATGCTCAAAATAATTCTTTTAGTTAATTAAGAAAGTATCTAAAGTCATTTATATCTAAAATATATTTCTGTTTCAACGATTGTAGCTTAACATGAATAAGATTTATTTTTTGTTGAGACTTGTGACATGTTTAAACTAAGTGTGACTTTTGTTTATCATAAGTTTTAAAAGTTTACATGCTGAAATTAATGAGTAATAAAGTTTTATCTTAAAATTGCGGTTAATAATCATGAAAAACAAATTAAAACGAAATGAATAAACTAACTTGACCTTAGAAATTATAAACTTTAGTAGACCTTAGTTCATTAGTGTTATATTTAAAGTTTTAAAGTTCTTAAAGAAATTTACATTAGATGAAAAATGTAGTTTTGACTAAATTTAAGACATTACTATAATATAAATTTATATAATAGTTTATATTGCTTTACAAAAACAAAATATAAGTATAAACCATCTGCTAATTAGTGCTCCTTTTATAAAAAATATGAAGTAAAGTATGTATTACTATAACATATGTAGTTTACTTGGTTATTGAAAAACTATTTGTAGTTTTCCCTTTAAGAAGGAACATTTGTAATACATGAACACTTTTATTTGAACAACTAAAATTTTTCTTATGTTCACTTAGACTTACTTAGAAAAATAAAACAATATCAAAAATACTGTTAAATTATCGAATTTAAATGTTTTTATAACTTAGCCAGACATTAAGATATATTTTTAACATCACATGTCATATTTTTACAGATGAATATCAATTACCACGTAGATCTTGTGAACATTGTGATAATTTAAACCAGCATTGCATTTCACAAAATGGTTCGGCAGTTTGTATCAGTTTTACAACTGTTAAAAATGGTAAGCAGTTTTACAAAATGTTTTTGTATTTGTTCTCTTGGAATGCGATATTTTCAATACCGATTAGTACTTAACAAATTATTTTTAAGTTGTCAAAACTTTTTTTAAGTAGAAATGATTTTAAATTTGTTTTAGCTTACCGTTGTCATTTAGTTATTTTAAGATAAACACTTTTTAATCTAGAGTGTTTTATTCATTAACAGAAAGATGCGAGTCAAATTGTACAGCCGAAAGTATATGTACGTACACGCATTTCTTGGACAAGGAACAAAATCAACACTCGAAATATCATTGCTCTTCAGTAGAAAAAGACTTGGCTCCAAGTAAATTTCTTTGTACTTATTACTTGTGTTTATCTTACAGATTGCAATTTTTATGTCTAACTGAAGTTTTAATTGTTTCTATAACTTAGCAATTGTTGAACATACTAACCTTTCTTTGAGAAAATTTTTATCTATAATGTTATTAATTTAATATTTACTAAAGTAAAATGTAAAAAGTATATTAATTTTTTATATGATATGTATTTAACATGTATATAATTTAAGTTAACATTAAAAAATCTTATGAAGATAAGAAGGATTAAAAAGTGTTGTTTTTGAAAAATAAAAGCTTTACAATTACATGGTAAACTTTTAGTTGTTTTATGTTTAACTATTCACAAGTTAAAACGAGAAAACAAACTTTTCATTAATAAGACAATTAAAAAAATACTTTTTGTGTTTTATAGACGGCTTCTGCAAGAACTGCAGAAAAGATGAAAACTTTTGTTTTCGTTCAACTTATTCAGTGATGAACAAGTTATTTCAAAATGAATACACATGTGAACTAAAATCAACCGCTATACATCAAAGTTTGTTATATTATATTTAAAAGTACTTTTATTTTTAAATATATATTATTTTGCTTAATTTTAGTCGTCTTACTTTTTAATTTTATTAACTAATTGAATTATAGTTTTCAAAAATTTGTTGTTTTTGAACTTCAAGAAGAAGTTTTTGCTAAACAATTGTGCAATTAAGCACACTACAAATTTTATCAGAAAATATCTATAGTATTTTGAAATTACAGCTTTTACAATATAAAAACTACTTTTCTTTATATTTTTAGTAAATTTTATGATAAAGGTTTTTATTAAAACAATTAAAGTTGTAGCAGTTCTTTCATAGCAGCAAAATGATCTCGCAAGTAAAGTATAAAAACCTGTTAATGTTATAATAATTCCTTAATATAAATCTTAAGGTAAATTAATACTTAACAGCTACTAATCCAAACCTTGATACTACCAAAGCCAGTTTTCCTTATTGGATTGTCATAGTAGCTACTGTGTGCGGTATTATTGTTCTTGCTGGATGCGTATTATGCAAACTTCGAAAGTAGGTTCTTTTTTTGTACTTCGATATATTGCTATACCTAAATCATTGTATATAAAAACATAATATAAATAAATTTAATTGACTTTAGTGTTGTGATAGAAACATTTTATAAATATTAAGCCTTAACAAATCGTGCAACAATCATCAAAATGTTAAAAAAAGTA
Organism: Thalia democratica; assembly: GCF_965202585.1. Taxonomy (NCBI): domain Eukaryota; kingdom Metazoa; phylum Chordata; class Thaliacea; order Salpida; family Salpidae; genus Thalia; species Thalia democratica. The sequence goes on from NC_139165.1 coordinate 26,161,004, forward strand.
TTAAAAGTTACAAAATATAAAATTAAATCGGTATTCGATATACTTAAAAAAAAATTGAATCAGGAGTGAGAATCTGGAGACTACCGATGCATCAAACGAGTTTGAGATGGTTGTCGAATCAGGATCAGGTTTCAATGATTCCAAAAATTCAACTTTGAAAGTGTCAGATGTTTTAGATGAAAATGACCAGGAGGAATCTACGACTAACAAGTTTGGCTTTAGATATTAGTATAAATTTTAATAACAATTAACTATTTCGGTTGTTATATTAATTATTTACTTTAATAAAACGATTAATGTGTTTATTTTAAAGCTACAGTTTTGTAGTAGTCTAAATTATTACTGCTAAACCTTGATTTAAAAAATTTATATATTATAAAACCAAAAAGTTTTACTTCATACTCTTCAAAACGTAGGTAGTGAAAGCAAAGGTATCATTTATACAACTACAATTTCAAGTTCTATAAACTTACTTACTTACTTTGGCTTAAAAAAATATAAATATACTGTTAACTTAATGTAAAAAAAATAGTTGTTTGGTTATATAGAGTTGGTAAACTTGATATTTATTTTAAAGACAAGCAAAATATAATGAAAGGTTGGGTTTTAGATAATAGTAATTGTTATAAATAATAATTATTAAATATTTTATTTGTTGTAGTTACTAATTGTTTTCTTAAAATGAGTAAAATGCCTAATTTAAAGCTACAATTTTTTAGTATTTATAATCATTGCTGTTGATTTTTTTTTATAAAAATTTATAATAAAACTAAAAGTTTAGCTAAAAGTAGTAAACACTTCTTCAAAACTATACCATAGATTAGTTTTTGTGTTCTTTATAGTTCAAAATTTATAAAATACTTAGTTGTTTTTTTAGTAAAAAGTATAAGGTCAACTTTACGAAGATATATAGTTTATTGACTAATTTATATTGGCTCACTTAATGTTTTATAATGTTTTATATTTTAGACGAAAGAAACTGAAATAACTTTAACATAGTACTAGTTTTAAAATTTCACGTACATTTGTAATTAAGTTTTAAACTATTTTAAAATGCTACTACATTAAGTTAAAAAATGATTTAGTAAAAAATTAAGTACTGTTATGTACTTCCTTGTTAAATACAAAAATAAATCTTGTTGAGCATTCAATGTTAAAGAGTATAATTAGCTGTGTTATTTTATAAACTGTTTCTTTTATGTAAAACATTTTTTAGTATAATTATGTGTTAAGCATCACACTTCAAATCTACTCAAACTTTTATACGACGATACATTTTTATGATTATAAATTAAAACAACTGTAAAAAAAACTTCAAATTTAGTTTATTTAGATCAAGGTTTCCCAAAGTAGGCGATATCGCTCTCTGTGGCGATTTTAGTAAATTTGGGGGCCATAACGAGTAGAGGGGCGAAATGGGGGAGCCAATTTTAAAACTTGCACTAGACATTCATGATGAACAAAAACAAAATGATAAAATATTTTATTAATAGTTTTTAGTTTTACATTAGATATTCTTGAGAAGCAGATGAAGAGCCAAAAAAAAAGTCTTAGGTGTTTCAAATAGTAGTTTCTTAAATTTATTGGAGGGGGCAATAGTTTTTCAACTTTGTTAATGGGGGCAATTTGTAAAAAAAAAGTTTGGGAAACCCTGATTTAGATTTGATAAACGTTCTATTTAAGTTCAAAAAAAAAGCTACAATAACAACTTTTTTTAATTATTTTTGGTTAAGAAGTTACAATAAGAACTCAATTTATATAGATAAAGCCTAAAGTTTTATTTTATTTGTCTATTTGTATAAAATAAAAGTCATTATCGATAAAAAAATACTTTATTTTCGTTTTTAGAGAAACGGAGACTGACTAGAAACCAATTTCATAGAAAAAACGCATAAAAGAAATTATTTGTTTTGCTATGAATTGAAAGTTATTGTGAATTATTTATTTTTGACGAACTTATATTCATAAATCATGACGTTAATAAAATAACTTGAGTTAAGAAAACTTTTTGTATATAATAACATTAGACAAAGCTTAAATTGTTTGAAATTAGTTGTGGTCACTGTACATTTTACTCAGTTTGCAATAACTATTTTATTAGTTGATAGATTTTTTAAATTTCAATAGTTTAATGCTAATAAAAAATTGATAAAAAGTATTTTTTATTTTTTAGTCTTTGAAATTAAGGGTTGATTATTATGTAACAAAATAAAATTTACTTGAAACCATTTTTTTTTATGAATGTTGCTAGTTATGTAAAAGGTTTTACAAGTGAACAAAAATAAAGTTACTATACTTTCTTGTCATATCAGATATTCTACAATAGGGAAGGAAAACGTACGGCTTGCTGGCCAAATATGGACCAACGACAAAAATTTCTAGCCCGATGTTTAGTAACACAATTAACAAAAAATTACTACGTTGTGATTGTGGTAATTAACCAAAATAACTTTAATTATGACTAAGTAATTGTCTTTTTATTTCAAGTTAAAGTTTTTGATATTAAAAAATCGAAAGACTTGTGACACAATTTAAGTAGACTATACTGTCAGGATAATTTTTATTTTATAAAATTTTATGTCATAACATTTAGGTTTTTCAAGTTAAAAGTTTTATAAAATACAGTTGACTGCATGGACTTTTTTACAATAATTTTGCCCATGAATAAGTGTTTGAGTAAATACCCGTAAAGTATTAAGGGCTGTCTGCAGACCTTTGGCCTGGTCGATGAATAGAGTTTGAAAATGATTTTTTTAATGAAAATAGATGTACAGTTCCAATATTTTGCACCCTCTTTTTTTGTGTCAGTAGTCGTAGCTCATATTTAACACCAGTGATTTCCAACGTTTTAAAAGCTGTGAATAGTAAGAAGATGAATTATAAAAAGATGCAAACTATTTTATTCAAATATTTGTTCAGTTCTACTTCAAATATCATAAAACACCTTTAATCGAAAGAGCATACTTAGTTGAAATATTTTTCATTACTTTAATGTAGAGTCTATAAAAAAAACCGACAACTGCGCATACACTCTGAATATTGTGAGAAGCCCTGAATTAAACCCATAGTGATTAATAACTTCTCTTACTATTGTTTTTTTTTACCAATCTGCAAACGTCGGCTTATCCGGCCAAATTTAAATTGTTTAATTTCTGACCCAGTTCTGAAATTTTTGTTTAATTACAACAGGGGTCGGCAAACTGCGGCCCGCGGGCCAAATGCGGCCCGCGAAGGGTTAACCTGTGGCCCAAGAGAACTTTTTTTATTTAAATGGAATGCGGCATGCAAAATAAAATTTTGCGGCCCGTGAGCATGTAAATTCGGCCCTCTGAGCAAATATGTATTTTAACTTAAATTTATATTTATAATTTATATAACATTTGAAAACAATTATAAGGATTAACTGCTTTAGCTAAAAAATATGAAACTTTAGGTAAGCATTCCACCAGATTTTTTTTTCTTAAATTCAGAATAAATTTCTTCTTACAACAGCAAGTTATTATCTAAAAAAAGAGTGTTAAAAGTTATTAGATTTAGTAAGATAATTATATAATATCACTTTTTAATTAACTAAATGCAAGTGTTTTCTATTTTGTACTAACGTAATGCACAATAATTAAATACAATGTTATTTCTTTGCGGTTGAGTTTTTTTTTGCATTTCAAATATTTTTTATTGCAAAACTGCTTAAATACTTAAAGTTGCTTGGTTTGATGTTGAATGATAAGTCAACTAAGAAAACGTAAAACGCTTTTATTACTTAAGTTTTAAATAGATTAAAAAGGTCTTTTGTTCCGAACTAAAATATTTTATAAAACAAAAACTTTGTTTTAGTTCAGTTAACAAATAATCCAATATAAATTTACTTTTACAAACAAAAATAATGACACACCTTCAATGCAGCCTTAATATTTTACCAATGGTTACAAAACTTCTAAAAATATTTAAGGATAAGTTTTTGTGGTTTCAGAACTATTTATATCTATTGCAGTTAAACCAAAAACCCAAACTGGAAAAATGAATTTTAAAATTATAAACGTTTATGAAACATTGAACACGGTAAGAATTAGTAATATTGTTGCTTTTGAAGCTACACTTTAGTAATGAATTCTGACTTTAACATTGCAAGAGCACCAAAAGTGTGTCCTGAGCACCAAAATAAGTTCTGAATTATGTTGTTTACTATACTATTTCAATTAAATTTAGTCATACTCATTTATCAACAGAATTTATTGTTTAAGAACAAACAAAAATTATATATGACACAAACACAAGAACGATTCGGCAAAATATCTAACTCATTAAATACTATTTAAGCACGTAAAACGGTATTCGAATAAAACAGCAACTGAAATCAATTATAAAGCGTAAGTTTAAAGAAATAACTGCTAAAGTTCAAATTATACAACAAGGTAACAAATGGTACACCATTAAACTGAGCCAAAGAGTGGCAAACAAGAGAAAGATTTTTTGACTTGAAAATCGGCTAACTAGTAACGAAGTAAAAACTTTCACAGCTACGTAATGCTTGATGCTACATAATGTATCTCAATAAATCATTCATCTTTCTAGCCAATTCTTCATCTTTGCTTGCGTCCGGTTCCTATAAAGAATAAAGAATAATAAAACTTTTTGGACGAGTTTAAAAAATTACTATGAAGCTTTAATGAATTTGTTTTAGCAGCAATACTAGCACGAGTATCTACATTAAATGGAACTTTATAAGTGTTAAAGTTAATCAAGTTACTTTCAGTTTATAAAGACACTTTAACCTGCATCCAAAAAAAATATCTTCTTGGTGAATTTTTATATTTCAAAACGTAGATTCTTGATGACGTCACCGGTTTGTAGTGCTTCCACTCACAATCATCTGTTAAAATTTAATTTGTAATTTATCTGTGATTATTTAAAAGTTTAACGTTTATTTATATATGCACAAGTTTTATGGTTAAAGACTTATTGCAACTTAAACTAAATGAAAAGTATTTATGAGCTGTAAATAGCAGAATTGATTTTTTTGATCAACCATTTAAAATCGATCTATCTTTATATATGTGCATTAAAATGAAGACTTATTTTTGCAAATTACTAACGAGCACAAATATTTGTGAGATGTAAACAGTAAAACTGCTTTTTGCTTGTCAACCTAATAATCAAGCAAACTATTTCTCAAAAAAAGTACACAGGTTGAAGTAATTATTTAATATGAAATCAAACACTAGTCAATCCGCTTAAATGAAAACAAATTCTCAACAAACCAGGTTCAAGTATAAGTTCTGACAAGCAGCCAGATTCCCTTGTATCCCTTGTCTTCCAACACAAATGCATCCGCTGGTCTCTTGGCGACTGAAACATATAAAACCACCCCTTCCTAGGGTCCGCTGTTACTAAGTTGCCCTGTTTTAACAAACAACTCAAGATAAAAGAATTATTAGTAAGAATGCTATTTAACAGTTGTATAGCTGTTAAAATTTGTTGCAATTTTTCTCTCTACTGCTACAAAAAACTGCAAATAAAATTGTTAAACTGTTAGCTAATTTTTTTAGAAAAACAAACATTTTTTTAAGTTTAATTAATTAAAACGGGAACTTTAATTTCGTAGTTGAAAGGAAATACTGTTTAATCTTTACAAATTCCCTTTGTGCATATTAAATTATTATCAACTATTTTTTTTATAAATTTTATGTACTTAAAAGTTTTCAGAGTAAAATACTACATTTATAAATTAAAATACTAGAATAAACATAAAAGTGGTTTTGAAAAAATAATAGTTGTACACAAAATGAAGTAATAGATTATCTAAAAGCAAAAATGCTTCAAAAATGTTACAATTTTTCTCAAGTGCTAAAAATCTGCAGAAAATTTTAAAATAACGTCTGTTTTATCATTTAACATTTGAAGCTTTTTACATAGTACAAAGACTTGGTTAAGAATTTTTTACTTCAGTCATTGTACAGAAGTATGAAAAAAAAAAGTTTATAGTACTCTTAGAAACTATTTAAAAAAATGTATATTAGTTTTATCCCACTTAAAGATATACTTATTTACAATGCAAAAACAAATTTTAATGAGACAAAAATTATACATAAAGAACAAATTTACTTTTCCCATTGTAAGCTTGCCACATTTGAATTCAACCAAGAGCTTTAAAGGAGGTTTTACTTTTTTAAATAGAGCCATGCCACTAATTTTTCTGCAAAAACTAAAGTATTGAGTAAAATCTGAAACGTTCCAGTACCATAATTGATACTTTATACTACGCTAATTTAGGGTTTAAAGAAGCTAGTTTTGTTTATGTTTATAACTCTAATTTTTTCAATTAACTTTAATAAACTTAGAGACTTAAGACCTATGTATTTTTAATTTTAGAGCAAACAAACAAACTATTTAGAAGAAATAAAAAATAAACTTGTTAGTTAGTACTAAATTTTTTTTTTACTCTCCTAAAATTAATAAGCTGACCAACTTTTAAATTTTGAAACTTTGTTGTAAACTATTTAAGTATTTTAAGAATAACCACCTTATTACAAATGATTAATGTTAAACTGTTATATTTAATGGAGAGGTTTTCAAAAGTCTTTTTATAAAAACCTAAAGTTTTATACCTATCTAGTATATTAGGTATAGGGTAGTAAATATAATTCAGCTCTACCATTTAAATTAAACAGTCTTCTTAAACTGAATTGCTAAACTTTCGATGTTAAAGATATAAAACTTTTAAATTTGATCCTTAAATTTAAACTCAAGTAATCTATATAGCTAAAAGATTAAAATTTCGAAGTAATTTAGTACTGATTGAAAATGAAAGTTTGTGTAAATTGCTTTAAATTTTACATATGTAAAAAACCATTTTGTATACATAGTTTATAAATTTAAAAGGTTAGTACTAAATATAATAGTAATTATATGTAGATTTTAAGCAGAATAACTTTAAAAATAATGATCAAAACACACAATTTGAAGCAATTTTAAGCAATATGTTTTCTAAAATATAAATAAAAAAAACAAATTGAACAAAAGTATTATATTTGGCTGCTTTTCTCTTACTATCAATTTTTTTCTTTTTTAGCAATCTGCAAACGTCGTATCATGGCTTATCCGGCTAAATTTAAGTTTTTAAACTCTGACCCGCAAATTAAACATTAAATAAATTAGATAGTTTAAGAGTTACACTATGAATAGCTTTTACCTTTAAATCTCGTTGGTATTAAAAAAAATATTTTTAAAACTATTGAAATTTCAACTGCTGTCTCACTACTCGAATTGTTTATGCTTTGAACTCTTGGCTGGTAAGAATTTTAAGTATCTTTTTGTAAAGTTTACAAAAATAAAAACATCTACTTGGTTGTTTGTGTTTTTGATGTGTCGCAAATGAAAAACAAGCTTTTTTTTGTAATCTATACTTTTTATTCTTACTAGTTATAGTTTATTAAACGACAAAAAAGACGCTCAAAATATTTGATCCTAGGACCTGGTGCACAAAGAACCTTTCGGTTATCGAGGACTAATATAAAACAACGTTTTTTATTTATATTATAACTACTTTTAGGTTGGATTAGGAGTAAAACATGAAAAATAAAGGAGAAACAAGTTATTTTTTATAAAAGTTAGATATGCATTAATGCTTAATTTCATTAATTAAAAGTTAAAATATTAGTTTTTTTGATTACGAAAAAGCGTAAAACCTAAATTAATAAGAATTTAAAAAGTTTAAGGAAATCAATTTTTAAAAGTTAAATAAGTAAACTATCGAATTATTTTGAAATTTAAAACAATAACAAGTAGTTTATTTAGTCTTATAATTTAAACTTAAAATTAATCTGAAATTTTGATTACTTAAGTAATGCTAATGTAGTTACAGTTTCTTTTTTTATGTTTGCGAAAAGACTAAAACAAATTATATAAAAACATTCATGGAAATATCTTTACTTACAAAGTAGCAAAAGTTTGAAGTAATTTATTTAACAGTTTTTGTAGGTATACCAGAGTTTTCTAAGGTAAATATACAGACTATTTAATATTTGAATATGAAAATTATTTAATATTATTATAGGTTTACAAAATAACTTTAACTTGTTGGTTAAGTCTATAAGTATTTAAAACTCAATCAAATTAAAACACCGTTAAAGCCTTTAGTTTATAAGTCATTTATTTAAACTATAGCTGTTAATGTTAAAGTGTTGTGAAATTTAACCTAATGACTTAATACTTGATTTAAACTTAATAAACTTATCAAGTTACTTATTATAATCAAGACATGTATTTCATTTTTATATAAATGTGTTAAGTTTCAGTTAGTATTAAATTTTAACTATTGTAAGTAATATAAAAGAAACATTTATAACTAGAAAGTATAACTAAGATGTCGTTGCTGTGCTTTTGTATAGTTAATAGGGTTTTTAATAATTCAACTAAAATATTTTATATAAGCAAATTTTAAACTAATTTAAGTTGAAAAACTCCAAAAAATTCAGAATTTACATTGATTTTTGAAGTTTTTACAAGAAAATAAAAACAACTTTAGGTTATTACAAATATATTTATTGTTTAGTTACAAGTCATTACTTTTGCTACTTCTCTATTGGTATATATTGTTTTATATACATTTTAAACGCTAAATTTCATTGTATTGAGTATAAAACCGCATACATTAAGAATTAATATGAGCCTATAAAGTATATAAAACGGCATTTTTTTTAAGTCCAGGTTGATACCTCAAGAATCTGACGAAAGTTAGTTAGTTGTTTTAACAAGTTTATTTAAAGTTAAGTACACTTTTTTGCTAAAGTTTTAGTAGAGTATTGTACTAGTTTTTGTGTGAAATAAATAAAAAGACTTTTTGATCTGTTTCAAACATTTTTTTAATAAGATTATTTTTATTTTATTCAAGTTTATTTTTTAAATACTGATCCAACTATTGTTTGTAAAATGAAATTTTACGGTAAATGCATATCAATTCTCATTGATACTTAAAATTTAATTTACAGTCTGAAAATATTGATAATCTAGCTAAATGCTGTAAAACAATATTGTTGAAAAAAAAAACAACCTTTTTTTGTCCTCTTTTTATTTACTGTAAGCAAGCGCTGTAACTTTTTTTGTTTTAAAGTTGTTTAGTAACATGTTTTGTTTTATGCATTTTTCTTAAACATTTAAACATAAATATTTTTTAACTAAATTAAACTTTGTTGAGATAATTTACTTACCACTTGACTAAATAAAGTAGTTAGAATAGTATTAGTAATATTTAAAATTATCACAGGTGCTTAAAAAAATGACTTTAAAACTCTTAAGTAATTATATTTAAGTTAATATTTCAAATTAAAAGTACTTTAAAAACAATTGTCATGGTATCATATAAATTATTAATTTTATTTTGATATAGTATTGTTTTAAACATATTCGTTGAAGCATCAAGTAAATAATTTAAGTATTAAATAATTTCAACATAAAGTTTTTTCTTTATGCTTCACATTTTTTAGTAGTAGCTTTTATAAATTTAGTTATAAAATGTTTTTTATAACTGTAGGTTTAAGTTTAAACAATTTTTTTTTATAACCAGACCAGAAGTTAGAAAATTTCAAATTACTAAATTAATTTTAAAAACTTAATAAATTAGTTTATTTTTATATTAGTTTTATTAAATAACTAACATACAATTAGACTGAAGAAAGTTATAGTTTATAGGAAAAATAAAAAAGATGTTTTTCAACTTAAGGCTTTGTTAACAATTTTAAGCGAGTAAAAACACCATGAATAAAATATTGATCTTCAGTATATTCTTCATGACAATGTCTCACCTAACAGTTGGAAAACCTTTTGAAAAAGCAATTGAAGGTTAGTTATTTTTTAATTGTGTTTTTATAAAATTTCTATGTAAAACTTTATACTTTGTTCTATAACTTGTAAAAAAACAGTACAAAGTTTTACAAAATTATTTTTTATTGAACCTTTTTGTTCTGCTGATTGTAAAAACGGTATTTCTAAGTTGAAAGATGACAAACCGACTTGTAATTGTGAAAATGGTTTTGTTGGAAGTGAATGTGGCTTGAGTTTGTTTGTTTTAAGTTTGGTTGAATGTAATGTGGTATTAATATTATCATTTGTAATATAGACTATTTACTGCTTAAAGAGCAGGTTGAATAAATATATACACTACAAACAGTAGTTTATAAATTATCTACTTAACTTTTTTAGTATTATAATTTAGATTATAAGTCTGCAACAAAAAAATATTCAAGTTTTTAGCTTGAAATTTTCAAAAACTTTAATCAAAATTACTTTCAAAAAATTGAACATCAAAGTTATATTAAGTGAAATGCGTTCTTTTTTTTGTATTTATACTTACATTGTCTTGTTTTAAACCAAAACAAATCTAATTTTAAACGTTAGTTAAATTATTAACAGATAAATGTCCAGTCAATAGCTGCTACTTTGGCACATGCTATTTGGACAAAGGATTAGAAAATTGTCTCTGTCCATCTAACTACAGTGGTCAAAACTGTACTAATTGTGAGTTTACTTTTTATTAAACCTCGGTGATATATAAAGAGCAGTTTAAAAAACTTATCAATGATACTTTTTATTAAATTTGTATAAAAGTAATTTTGATAATTGTTTGTAAAATAATATTGTTTTTTAAGAACTAGTTGTATGCTTGCGTTTAAAGTTTTAAGAAAATAAAAGGTTGTAAAACTTTCAGTTTAAAAATTTTACTGTTTGTTATGATATTTAAGAGATTACTCAATTTTTAGTAAATTAGTTTTATTAAAAAGTTCTTGATGTTTAAATATACAACTAAATTTATTATTCTTTTCAAAGTTTTTTTTATATCAAAAAGAGTAAGAAGAATAATAGTTTTTTGTTACCACGTTTTTAAAATTAATCTTTTAATTTACTAATAATGTTATTTTTTTAAGTGTTCTACGCACTTAGTTGAAAAAACTCTATTCATTTTACAAAATTAACAGAAAGGTTAATAAAATACATACTTACTTAAAACAGGAACTATTGTTAATAAATCAAATAATTGTTAAATAGTTTTTTGCTAGGATATTCTTTTGCTTAAAAATAATGCTCAAAATACATTTTTTAGTTAATTAAGAAAATATCTAAAGTCATTTATATCTAAAATAAAATTCTGTTTTATCGATTGTAACTTACCATAGTTAAATTTTAATATTTGATGTTGAGACTTGTGACATATTTAAACTTAGTGTTACTTTTGTTTATCATGAGTTTTAAAAGTTTACATGCTGAAATTAATGAGTAATAAACTTTCATCTTAAAATTGTGGTAAATAATCATAAAATTATATTAAAAAGAAGCAAATAAACTTACTTGATCTTTATAACTATAAACTTTAGTAAACCTTGGTTCATTAATGTTTAATTTAAAGTTTTTGTATCTTTAATTAAGTTTAACATAAAAGAAAATCTTAAGTTTTACAAAATATAAAACATTAGTATAATGAAATTAAAATTTTTGTTTATAATGGTTTATAAAAACAAAAAAATAAGTACAAACCATCTAGCAAGTAGTGCTCTATTTATTAGAAAACATTTAATAAAATATGTATTACTACTTTAGAATACATAATTTACTTAATTAAATAAAAAATATTTGCAGTTTTCCGTTTAAAGAAGAATACTTGTAATACATGAACACTTATATTTGAAAAACTTAACTTCTCCTTATGTACACAAAATTACCTGGCTTAATAAAATGATAACAAAAACAACTTTTAAATATCGATTTAAGTGTTTTTATACTTTAACGATATAATTTCATTACCACATGTTTTCACAGATGAACATCAATTTCCTCGCACACATTGTGAAAACTGTGAAAGTCTGAACCAGCATTGCATTTCACAAAATCGTGCACCAACTTGTGTCAGTTTCACAACTGTTAAAAATGGTAAGCAGTTTTACAAAAAAAGTGTTTGTATTTTTTTTATAATCTCAAAAACTTGTTTTAAGTAGAAATGTTTTTAATTTTTTTTAGCTTACCGTTGTCATTTATTTTTTCATAGGTTATTTTCTTTAAATTTAGAGTGTTTTATTTACTATCAGAAAAGTGCGAGTCAAATTGTACAGCCGAAAATATTTGTACGTACACGCATTACTTGGATAATGAACAAAACCAAAACTCGAAATATCATTGTTCTTCAGTAGAAAAAGACTTTGCTCCAAGTAAATTTCTTTGTACTTATTACTTGTGTTTAATGCACAGATGACAGTTTTTATGCCTAACTGAAATTTAAATTGTTTCTATAACCTAGCAGTTGTTGAACAAACTAACCTTGCTTTGAAAAGAAGTTTATCTATAATGCTACTAATTTAATATTTACTAAAGTAAAATGTAAAAAGTATACTGATTTTGTATATTATATGTATTTATCATGTACACAAATTAAGTTAGCATTTGAAAAACTTAACAAGATAACAAGGATTAAAACGTGTTGTTTTTGAAGAATAAAAGCCTTACAATTACATGGTAAACTTTTACTAGTTTTATGTTTAATTATTCACAAGTCAAAACAATAAAAAGAAATTCGTTAATAAAGTTATTAAAAAAATACTTACTGTATTTTGTAGACGGCTTCTGCAAGAACTGCAGAAAAGATGACAGCTTGTGTTTTCGTTCAATTTATTCAGTGATGGACAAGTTATTTCAAAGTGAATACACATGTGAGCCAAAATCAACCGATACACATCAAAGTTTGTTATATTATATTTAAAAGTACTTTTATTTTTAAAAATTAAAAAAAAATTGCTTAAATTTGGTCGTTTTACTTTCTAATTTTCTTAAATAACTTCTTTATAACTTGCAAAAATTTGTTATTTTTGAACGTCAAGAAAAAATAATTGCTAAAAAAATTTGCCAATAAGCACACTACGAATTTTATCAGAAAACAATTTCATATGGTATTTTGAAATTACAGCTTGTACAATATAAAAATAGTTTTCTTTGTATTTTTAGTAAATATCATAATAAAGGTTCTAAATGCTTTTTATTAAAACAATTAAAGTTGCAGCAATTCTTTCACAGTAGCAAAATAATCTCGCAAATGAAGTTTTTAAACCTGTTAATGTTATAATTGTTCCTTAACATAAATTTTATCATAAATTAATATTTAACAGCTACTAATCCAAACCCTGATACTACCAAATCCAGTTTTCCTTATTGGATTGTCATAGTAGCTACTGTGTGCGGTATTATTGTTCTTGCTGGATGCGTTTTATGCAAACTTCGAAAGTAGGTTCTGTTTTGTACTTTGATGTATTGCTTTACTTAAATTATTGTATTTAAAAACATGATAAAAATATTTAAATTGACGTAAGTGCTGAGTCATTTTATAAAAATGAAACCTCAACAAGTCGTGCAACAAACATCAAAATATTGAAAAAATATTTAAAATTTGAAAAAATAAAATTAAATCGGTAAATAAAAAAAAATAATAAAAAAATTGAAGCAGGAGTGAAAATCTGGAGACTACCGATGCATCAAACGATTTTGAGGTGGTTGTCGAATCAGGATCAGGTTTCAACGATTCCAAAAATTCAACCTTGAAAGTGTCAGATGTTTTAGATGAAAATGACCAGGAGGTATCTACGACTGACAGGTTTGGCTTTAGACATTAGTAATTATAAATATTAATAACTATTAACTATTTCGGTTATTATATTAATTATTTACCTTAATAAAACCATTAATGTGTTTGTTTTAAGGCTACAGTTTTTTAGTAATCGTAATCATTACTGCTAAGACTTAATTATTAAAATTTATATTTTATAAAACCAAAAGTCCAGCACAAAAGTTATAGTACATACTCTTGAAAACGTAGGTAGTAAAAGAAAAGGTATTATTTATACAACTATAAGTTCAAAATTTATAAACTTAATTACTTTTCCTTAAAAAATATACATATACTGTTAACTTAATGTGAAAAATAGTTGTTTGGTTATTTAGTGTTGGTAAACTTGATATTTCTTCACAAAACAAGCAAAACATCTTGACAGGTTGGGTTTTAGATCATAGTAGTTGTAATAAATATTAATTTTTAACTATTTTATTTCTTATAGTTACAAATTGTTTCAACAACATGGGTAAAATACCTAATTTCAAGCTTCAATTTTCTAGTATTCATAGTCTTTTCTGCTAAAAACTTTCTTTTATAAAAAATTATAGTAAAACTAAAAGTTTAGCTAAAAGTAATAAACACATCTTTAAAACTGTACCATAGGCTCGTTTTTGTGTTCTTTATAGTTCAAAGTTTATAAAATATTTGGTTGTTTTTTTTAGTAAAAAATATAAGGTCAACTTTACGAAGATATGTAGTTTATTGACTAATTTATATTGGTTAACTTAATGTTTTATAATGTTTTATATTATAGACGAAAGAAACCGAAATAACTTTAAAATAGTACTAGTTTTGAGAATTCACGTACATTTGTAATTAAGTTTTAAACAATTGTAAAATGCTACTACGTTAAGTTGAAAATGATTGAGTAAAAAATTAAGTACTGTTATGTTATGTACTTCCTTGTTAAATACAAAAATAAATCTTTTTGAGCATTCAATGTTATAGAGTATAATTAGCTGTGTTATTTTATAAACTGTTTCTTTTATGTTAAACAGTTTTTAGTATAATTAAGTGTTAAGCATCACACTATAGTTCTACTTAAACTTTTATACAACGATATGTTTTTATGATAGTAAATTAAACGCACTGAAAAAAACTTAAAATTTAGTTTATTTAGACCAGGGTTTCCCAAAGTAGGCGATATCGCTCTCTGGGCAACTTTTGTAAGTTTGGGGGCAATAATTAGTAAAGGGGCAAAATGGGGGGGGGGGGGGGGGGGCAATTTTAAAACTTGCACTAGACATTCATAAGAACAAAAAAAAATTGTTAGGTATTTTAATTTGTAATTTTTAATTGTACTCTAGATATTATTGAGTTGCAGATAAAGAGCAAAAAGAAAAGTCTTCCATGTTTCAAGTGGTAGTTTTTTGAATATTTTGAAGGGGGCAATAGCCTTTTTAACTTCTTTAAAGGGGGTAATTTGTAAAAAAATAGATTGGGAAACCCTAATTTAGACATTGAAAAACGTTCTATTTTAGTTAAAAATAAAAAAAGTTACCATAAGCAACTTTTTATTATGATTTTTAGTTAAGAATTTACAACTAGAACTCAATTTTTATACATAAAATCTAAAATTTCATTTATTTTTTTCTATTTGTATAGAATAAAAGTTAATGTCAATAAAAAGTTATTTTTTATTTTTAGACAAAAGGAGACTACCTAGAAACAATTTCATAGAAAAAACGCATAGAAGAAATTATTTGTTTTGCTATAAATTGAAAGTTATTGTGATTTTTTTCGACAAACTTTTATTTATAAATCTTGTCGTTAATAAAATAACTTGATTTAAGAAGACTGTTTGTATATGATACCATTAAAACTAATCTTAAGATTATAAGACATTAGTTGTGATAAGTGTACATTTTACTCAGTTTGAAATAACTATTTTTGTAAGTAGATGATTTTTTAAAGTTTCAGTAGTTTAATACTAATAAACGTTTTATAAAAAAGTATTTTTCTTTTTTCAGTCTTTGAAATTAAGGGTATTTTATAATGTATCAAAATAAAAATTTACTTAAAAACATGTTTTCATGAATGTTGCTAGTTATGTATTAGCTTTTACAAGTGAAAAAAATTAAGTTACTATACTTTATTGTCGTATCAGATTTTCCAAGGTTAACATATAAACTATTTAGTATTTAAATATGATGATTATTTATTAGTATAATATGTTTATAAAATAACTTTAATAAGTTAATTAAGTCTATAAGTATTTAAAACTCAAACAAATTAAAACACCGTTAAAGCCTTTAATTTATAAATCATTAATTTAAACTACAGCTGTTAATGTTTAAGTATTGTGAAATTTAACAAAATGACTTAATGCTTGATTAAAACTTGATAAACTTATCAAAGTTACTTTTTATAATTAAGAGTTTGAATGAAAGTTTAAGTTCCAGTTTAATTTGAATTGAAATTATTGTGAGGAAACTAAGAAAACATTTATAATTAACAAGTTAAAATAAAATGTCTTTGTGCTGCGTTTGTATAGCTTATACGGTTTTTAATAGTCTAAATAAAATATCGTCTATAAGTTTATTTTAAACAAATTCAAGTAAAAAAATTCCAAGAATTTTGGCACTTACATTAATTTTAAAAAGTTTATACAAAAAAAAAAATTTATAAAGTTTTTACAAATAAATTTCTTGTTTATTTACGAGTTATTACTTTTGCTACTTCTATAGTTAAAAAAACATTCTATATGGATTCTAAACGCTAAATTTGTTTGTTTTAAGTACAAAATCTCTTTGATTTAATTTTTAACACGAGCTTATAAAGTACGAAGAATCGCAATTTCATTTTAAAGTTCAACTTGATACTTAAAAAGCTACCGACAGTTGGTTAAGCGTTTTAACATTTTTACTTAATGTTAAGTACAATTTGTTGCTGTTATTTTGTTAGCAGAATATCATGCTAGGTTTTGCGTGAAATAAATAAAAATGCTTTTTTTTTATTAATCATTTTTTAATAAGATTTATTTAGTTGTATTTAAGTTTATTTTTATACACTAATCCAACTGTTGTTACTAAAGTAAAATTTTAAGGTAAATGCATATCATTTCTCATAAACACTTAAAATTTAAGTTACAGTCTAAAAATATTGATAATCTAGCTTAATGCTGTAAAACTATAGTGTTGAGAAAATAAATACAACCTTTCTTTGTCCTCTTTTTTATTTACTGTAAGCGAAGCGCTGTAATATGTTTTGTTTTTAATGTGTTTAATAATAACATGTTTGTTTTACTTATTTATCAATGATAACTTAAAATAAATATTTTTAAATAAGTTAAACTTAGTTGAGATGAGTTGGTTAGCACTTAACTGTTAGTAAAGTAGTTAGAATAGTATTAGGATTGTTTAAAAGTATTTTAAGTGTTTAAAAAAGACTCCTAAGTAGATATTTTTTAATTAATATTTTAAATTCAAAGTACTTACAAAACAATTGTTTTGGTATTATATTAATTATAAACAACTACTTTAATATAATACTATTTTAAACATATTTGTTGAAGCATCAAGTAAAAAATTTAAGTACTAAATACATTTCAAAAAAAAAGCGTTTGTTTTAATCGTCACATTTTTTACCAGTAGCTTTCATAAACTTAGTAATAAAACTGTTTTTAACTATGAGTTAAAATTTAAACTTTAATTTTTTGATAACCAGGCCAGAAGTTTGAAAATTCTAAACTTAGTAATTTAACTAAAAAAAACTTAACTATTTTATCTTATTTTTATATTAGTTTTATTGAATAACTAAAATACAATTAGACTGATGAAAGTTATAGCTTATAGGAAAAATAAAAAAGCTGTTTTTAAACTTAAGGCTTTGTTAACAATTTTAAGCGAGAAAAAACACCATGAATAAAATGTTGATCTTCAGTATATTCTTCATGACAATGTCTCACCTAACAGTTGGAAAACCTTTTGAGAAAGCAATTGAAGGTTATTTATTTTTCAATTCTGATTTTTATAAAGATTCTATGTAAAATTTTGTACTTTGTTCTATAACTTATAAATAAAAAAAGAACATAGTTATATCAGATTTTTTTTTATAGAACCTGTTTGTTCTGCGGAATGTAAAAATGGCGTTTATAAAATGAAAGGTGACAAATCGACTTGTGTTTGTGAAAATGGTTTTGTTGAAAGCGACTGTAGCTTGAGTTAGTTGGTTTTACATTAAGTCGAAGTTAATGTGCTTTTATTATATGTAATATAGATTAATTACTGCTTAAAGAGCAGGTTGAATAGATATATACACTACAAACAATAGTTTATAAATTTTTAACTTAAATCTTTTAGTATTGTAATTAAACTTATAAGTTTACAACAGGGATCGGCAAACTGCAGCCCGCGAAGGGTTAATATGTGGCCCGCGAATACTTTTTTATTTGAATAGAATACGGCACGCAAAAAAAAATTTTGCGGCCCGTGAGCATGTAAATGTAGCCCTCTGAGCAAATATGTATTTTAACTTAAATTTGTTTGATTAATTTCGTTTTAAGTTCCTATATAACATTTTAAAACGATTAAAAGGCTTAACTGCTTTACCTAAAAAACATGAAACTTTAGGTAACCGTTCCACCAGGTTTTTTTCTTAGCTTCATAATAACTTTCTTCTTACAACAGCAAGTTATTATCTGAAAAAAAAGAGTGTTAAGAGTTATTAGATTAAGTAAGATAATTATAAAATCTCATTTATTAATTAACTAAATGCATGTCTTTTTTATTTTGCACCAAAGTGATGCACACTAATTAAGTAAAATGTCATTTCTTTGCAGTTTAGTGTTTTTGGATTTTTTTTTAAATATTTTTTATTGCAAAACTGCTAAGGTACTCAACATTTAGTTGTTAATTGCCTTTTAGATTTCTAATTATGTTTTGTTTGATGTTAAATGATAAGTCAACTAAGTAAACGTAAAACGCTTATATTGCTGTTTGTTGTGTTTTATAGATTAAAAAAGTATTTTTCTCCGAAGTAAGATATTTTATAAAACAAAAACTTTGTTTTAGTTTAATTAATAAATAATCCAATATAAAGTTACTTTTACAAACGAAAATTATGACACACCTTCAAGGCAGCGTTAATATTTTATCAATGGTTAAAAAACTTCTAAAAAGATTTAAGGATACATTATTGTGGTTTCAGAACTATTTTTATCTATTTCAGTTTAACCAAAAAACCAACTGGAAAAATGAATTTTAAAATTATAAACGTATATTAAACATTGAACACGGTAAGAATTAGTAATATTGTGCTGTAAAAACTACACTTTAGTAATGAATCCTGACTTTAATACTGCAAGAGCACCAAAAGTGTGTCCGCTAATAACTTAAGTTCTGAATAATGATTTCTACTTAACAAAAATTAACTATATTATATCAATTAAATTTAGTCATACTCATTTATCAACAGAATTTATTGTTTAAGAACAAACAAAATTTATATATGACACAAACACAAGAATGATTCGGCAAAATATCTAACTTATTAAATACTATTTCAGCACGTAAAACGCTATTCAAATAAAACAGCAACTGAAATCAATTATAAAGCGCAAGTTTAAAGAAATAACTGCTAAAGTTCAAATTATACAACAAGGTAACAAATAGTACACCATTAAACTGAGCCAAAGAGTGGCAAACAAGAGAAAGATTTTTTGACTTGAAAATCGGCTAACTCGTAACGAAGTAGAAATTTTCACAGCTATGTAGTGCTTGATGCTACAAGCTGTATCTCAATAATTCGTTTACCTTCCTTGCCAGTTCGTCATCTTTGCTTGCGTCCGGTTCCTATAAAGAATAATGAAGATTATCATTATTGAACTTAGTTAAAACTGTTTGGATGAGTTTTAAAAAATTACTATGAAACTTTAATGAATCTGTTTTAGCAGCAAAACTAGCATGAGTATCTACATAAAACCGAACTTGGTAAGTGTTAAAGTTAATCAAGTTACTTTCAGTTTATAAAGACATTTTAACCTGCATCCAAAAAAACTTTCTTCTTGGTGAATTTTTATACTTCAAAACGTAGATTCTTGATGACGTCACCGGTTTGTAGTGCTTCCACTCACAACTGTCTGTTAAAATTTATTTTTTTTTATCTGTGATTATTTAAAAGTTTATTTATATATGCATAAGTTTTATGATTAAAGACTTATTGCAACTTAAACTAGTTAAAAGTATTTATTAGCTGTTAACAGCAGAACTGATTATTTTTATCAACCACTTAAAATCGATGTATCTTTATATATGTGCATTAAAATGGAGACTTATTTTTAAAAATTACTAAAGAGCACAAACATTTGTGAGAGATTTAAACAGTAAAACTGCTTTTTGCATGTCAACCTAAAAACAGACCAAACTATTCCTCAAAAAAGTACAGAGGTTGAAGTATTTATATATGAAATCAAACATTAGTCAATACGCTTTATGGAAAACAAATTATCAACAAACCAGGTTCAAGTATAAGCTCTGAAAAACAGCCAGGTTCCCTTGTCTTCCAACACAAATGCATCAGCTGGTCTCTTGGCGGCTGAAACATGTAAAACAACCCCTTCCTAGGATCCGCTGTTACTAAGTTGCCCTGTTTAACAAACAATTTAAGATAAAGAAATTATTAGTAAGAATGCTAATTAACAGTTATATAGCTGTTAAAATTTGTTGCAATTTTTCTTTCCAGTGCTACAGAAAACTGCAAATAAAATTTTTAAACTATTAGCCAAGTTTTTTAGAAAAATAAATATTTATTGAGGTAAAACTAAATATAACGGAAACTTTAATTTCGAAGTTGAAATTAAATACCGTTTAATCTTTACAAACTCCCTTTGTGCTTATTAAACTGTTATCAACTATTTTTTTATAAATTTGAAGTACTTAACAAAAGTTTTCAGAGTAAAATACTAAAATTCTAAATTAATAAACTAGAATAAACATGAAAGTGGTTTTAAACAAAATAACAGTTGTACACAAAATGAATTGATAGTTTATCTAAAAGCAAAAATGCTTCAAAAATGTTACAACTTTTCTTAAGTGTTAAAAAGTTGCAGAAAACTTTACAATAACGTCTGTTTTATCATTTAACATTTGAAGCTTTTTTCATACTACAAAGACTTAGTTTAAATTTTTTTTGCTTCAGTCGTTGTACAGAAGTATGTAAAAAATAAGTTTATAGTACTCTTGGAGACTATTTTTAAACATGTATACTAGCTTTATCCCACTTAAAGATATACTTATTTATCATGCAAAAACAACTTTTAATGAGACTAATATTACAAATAAAGAACAAATTTACTTTTCCCATTGTAAGCTTGCCACATTTGAATTCAACCAAGATCTTTAAAGGAGGTTTTACTTTTTTAAATAGAGCCATGCCACTAATTTTTCTGCAACAACTTAAGTATTAAGTTAAGATTGAAAAGTTCCAGTACCACAATTGATACTTTATAGTAAGCTAATTTAGCGTTCAAAGAAGCTAGTATTGATTATGTTTATAACTTTCATTTTGTACAATTCACTTTGATAAACTTTGAGATTTAAGACCTATGTATTTTTTATTTTTAAGTAAACAAACAAACTTTTAAAAGAAATAAAATGTAAAATTGTTATTTAATACTAAAATGTCTTTTACTCTTGTAAAATTAATAAGCTGACCAAGATTTAAATTTTGAAATTTTGTTGTAAACTATTTAAGGGTTTTAAGAATAACTACCTTATTACAAATGATTATTGTTAAACTATTATATTTAATGAAGAGGTTTTGAAAAGTCTTTTTATAAAAACTTAAGTTTCATACCTATCTAGTATAATAGGTATAAGGTACTAAATATAATTCAGCTCTACCATTTAAAGGTAACAGTCTTTTTTAAACTGAATTGCTAAACTTTCGATGTTAATGGTATAAAACTTTAAAATTTGATCCTTAAATATAAAGTCAAGTACTCTATATAGCTAAAATATTAAAATTTAGAACTAATTTAATAATGATTTAAATGAAATTTTGTGTAAAATGATCTAAATTTTACTTCTATAAAAAGCCATTTTATATACAAAATTTATAAGCTTTATAAGGGTTAGTACTAAATATAATAGTTTTTTTATGTATATTTTAAGCAAATTAACTTCAAAAAAAATAATGATTGAAACTCACAATTAAAATTAATTTTAAGCAATATGTTTTCTAAAATATAAATAAAAGAATAAATTGAAGAAAAATATCAAATTTGGCTGCTTTTCTATTAATATTAAAAGTTTTCATTATTATCAATCTGCAAACGTCGTAGCATGACTTATCAGGCCATATTTAGGTTTTTGAAATTCTGAGCCGCAAAATAAAAAAACAAAAATTATAAAATTTAAGCGTCACACTATGAATAGCTCTTACCTTTATATGTTGCTGGTATTAAAAAGTTTTTAATTTAAAACTATTGAAATTTTAACTGCCTTCTTACTACTCGATCTGTTTATACTTTGAACTCTTGGCTGGTAAGAATTATAAGATATTTTTTGTAAAGTTTACAAAAATTAAAACATCTACTTGGTTTTTTTGTAATCTATACTTTTTATTCTTACTAGTTATAGTTAACTAAACGACAAAAAAAGGCGCTCAAATTATTTGGTCCTAGGACCTGGGACAAAGAACCTTTTGGTTATCAAGGACTAATATGAAACAACGTTTTTTATTTATACTAAAACTACTTATACGTTAGGGTAAAAATGTAAAAAATTAAGTAAAAATAATTTTATTTACATAAAGGTTTATCAAGCTAAATGCTTAATTTTATTAAGTAAGAATTGAAATATTGTTTATGTTTTGGTTACGAAGAAGTGTTAAATCGAAATTGATAAGAAATGTTTAAGTTTATGGAAATCAATTTCAAAGTGTGAAATAAGTAAACTATCTAAGTTGTTTTGAACCTTAAAACAAAGACAAAAAGTTTATTTAGTCTTATTATTTTAAACTTAAAATTAATCTGAAATTTAAATTTATTTAGTAACGCTAAGATAACTACATTTTTTTTCTTAAAGTTTGCAAAAAGACTAAAAAGAGTAATATAAAAACATTCATGCAAATATCTTTACTTACGAAGTAGCAAATGTTTGAAGTAATTTATTAAACTGTTTATGTAGGTCTCTCAGAGTTTTCTAAGGTTAACATATAAACTATTTAACATTTAAATATGACAATTATTTAATATTATTATAAATTTACAGAATAACTTTAATTAGTTAGTTAAGTCTAAAAGTATTTAAAACTCAAACAAATTAAAACACCGTTACAGCCTTGGGTTTATAAATCATTAATTTAAACTACAGCTGTAAATGTTTAAGTCTTGTGAAATTTAACAAAAATGACTTATGCTTGATTTAAACTTAATAAACTTATCAAGTTACTTTTTGTAATCAAGACATGTATTTCATTTTTATATTAATATGTTTAGTTTCAGTTAGTATTAAATTTTAACTGTTGTAAGTAAAATAAAAGAATCATTTTTAACTAGAAAGCATAACTCAGAAGTCATTGTTCTGCTTTTGTATAGTTAATAAGGTTTTTAATAATTCAAGTAAAATATTTTGTATAAATTTGTTTTAAACAAATTTAAGTAAAAAAAACTCCAAGTAATTTAGAATTTACATTGATTTTATAAGTTTTTAAAAGTAAAACAAAAACAACTTTAGGTTATTACAAATACATTTATTGTTTACTTACGAGTCATTACTTTTGCTACTTCTCTATAAGTATATATTGTTTTATATACATTTTAAACGCTAAATTTTATTGTTTTAAGTATAAAACTGCATAGATTTAAAAATTAATATGAGTCTATAAAGTATATAAAACGGCAATTTTTTTTTAAGTACAAGTTGATACCTTAAGAATCTGACGAAAGTTTTTTAAGTGTTTTAACAATTTTACTTAAAGTTAAGTAAACTTTTTTGCTGATGTTTTGTTAGCAGAGTATTATACTAGTTTTTGCGTGAAAGAAATAAAAATACTTTTTTTTCTATTAAATTTTTTTTTTTAATAAGGTTAATTTTTTTTATTAAGTTTATTTTTAATAAACTAATCCAACTATTGTTTCTAAAGTAAAATTGTACGGTTAATGCATATCAATTCTCATTTATACTTAAAATTTAATTTACAGTCTAAAAATATTGATAATCTAGCTTAATGCTGTAAAACAATAATGTTGAGAAAATAAATACAACCTTTCTTTGTCCTCTTTTTATTTACAGTAAGCAAGCGCTGTAACTTTTTTTGTTTTTAAGTTGTTTAGCAACATGTTTTGTATTATGCATTTTTCTTAAAAATTTAAACATAATTATTTTTTTACCAAATTAAACTTTGTTGAGATAAGTTAGTTAGCACTTAATTAAATAAAGTAGTTAGAATAGTATTAGTAATATTTAAAATTATCAAATGTGCTTAAAAAATTGACTATAAAACTCTTAAGTAATTATATTTAAGTTAATATTTTAAATTAAAAGTATTTTAAAAACAATTGTCATGGTATCATATTAATTATTAATTATATTTTTATATAATACTGTTTTAAACATATTCGTTGAAGCATCAAGTAACAAATTTAAGTACTAAACAAATTTAACATAGAGCGTTTGTTTTATGCTTCACCTTTTTTAGTAATAGCTTTCATAAATTTAGTAATAAGCTGTTTTTCTTAACTTTAGGTTTAAGTTTAAACAATTTTTTTTGATAACCAGATCAGAAATTAAAAAATTTCATATTATTAATTTAACTTAAAAAACTTAATAATTTAGTTTATTTTTATATTAGTTTTATTAAATAACTAACATACAATTAGACTGAAGAAAGTTATAGTTTATAGGAAAAATAAAAAAGATGTTTTTAAACTTAAGGTTTTGTTATAAATTTAAAGCGAATAAAAACACCATGAACAAAATTTTGATCTTCATTATATTCATCATGACAATGTCTCACCTAACAGTTGGAAAATCTTTTGAAAAAGCAATTGAAGGTTAGTTATTTTTTAATTCTGATTTTTATAAAGATTCTATGTAAAATTTTGTACTTTGTTCTATAACTTATAAACAAAAAAAGTACATAGTTTTATAAGAATAATTTTTTGTTCTACTGATTGTAAAAACGAGGTTTGTAAGTCGACAATCCGACTTGTGTTTGTGAAAATGGGTTGGAAGCAACTGTAGCTTGAGTTTGTTTGTTTTAAGTTTGGTCGAAGGCAATGTAGTATTATTTTATCATTATTAATACAGATTATTTAGTGCTCAAAGAGCAGGTTGAATAAATATATACACTACAAACAGTAGTTTATAAATTATTTACTTAATTTTTTTAGTATTAGAATTAAAATTTTAAGTTTACAACATAAAACTATTTAATTTTTCAGCTTCAAAATTTCTAAAATTATCATGAAAATTTCTTTCAAAAGTTTAAACATCAAAATTATATTAAGTGTATTACGTTTTTTTTGTCACCAAACTTAAATTGTCTTTTTTTGAACCAACATAAATCTTATTTTGAAACCACTTTAAATATACCAAACTGTTAACAGATAAATGTCCGGTCAATAGCTGCTACTTCGGCACATGCTATTTGGACAAAGGAATAGAAAATTGTCTCTGTCCAGATAATTACAGTGGTCAAAACTGTACTAACTGTGAGTTTAATTTTTATTATACCTATGGTAAAATAAAAAACGTAGTATAAAAACTTTTCAATGATAGTTTTCATTAAAGTTGCATTAAATATTTTTTGACTTTGTTTGTAAAATAATATTATTTTTGAAGAGCTAGTTGTGCTGTATGTAATAAACACTTTACAAAATTAAAAGGCTGTAAAACTTCAATAAACGAAAACAAATTTTACTGTTTGTAATAATATTTTAGAGATTATTCGGATTGTTGGTAAATAAGTTTTACTAAAAAGTTCTCGATATTTAAATATAGAACTGTTATTATTATTGTTTTTTAAATTTCTTTTTTATATCAAAAAGAGTAAGAAGAATAATAGTTTTTTGTTACCACGTTTTTAAAATTAATCTTTTAATTTACTAGTAATGTTAGATTTTTTAAGTATTCTACGCACTTAATTAAAAAAATTATACTCTTTTTACAATAATAAAATATTTTTTTACAATAAATAAACAGGTATGTTAATAAAATTTATACTTACTTAAAACAGGTAATATTGTTAATAAATCAAATAATTGTTATATAGCTTGATGTTAGGATATTCTTCTGCTTAAAAATAATGTTAAAAATACATTATTTTAGATACTTAAGAAAATATCTAAAGTCATTTATATCTAAAATAAAATTCTGTTTCAACGATTGTAACTTACCATAGTTAAGATTTAACTGTTTTTGTTGAGACTGTGATATATTCAAACTTTGTTTAACTTTTGATTATCATGAGTTTTGAAGTTTACATGCTGAAATTAATGAGTAAAAAACTTTTATCTTAAAATTGTGGTCAATAATCATAAACTTATATTAAAAAGAAGCAAATAAACTTACTTGATCTTTATAACTATAAACTTTAGTAAACCTTGGTTCATTAAAGTTTAAGTTAAAGTTTTTATATCTTTAATTAAGTTTAAAACAAAAGAAAACCTTAAGTTTTACAAAATATAAAACATTAGTATAATGAAATTAAAATTTTTGTTTATAATGGTTTATAAAAACAAAAAAATAAGTACAAACCATCTAGCAAGTAGTGCTCTATTTATTAGAAAACATTTAATAAAATATGTATTACTACTTTAGAATACATAATTTACTTAATTAGTTAAAATATATTTGCAGTTTTCCGTTTAAAGAAAAATACTTGTAATACATGAACACTTATATTTGAAAAACTTAAGTTTTCGTTAAGTACACAAAATTACCAGGCTTAATAAAATGATAACAAAAACAACTTTTAAATATCGATTTAAGTGTTTTTATACTTTAACAATATAATTTCATTACCACATGTTTTCACAGATGAATATCAATTTCCTCGCTCACATTGTGAAAACTGTGAAAGTCTAAACCAACATTGCATTTCACAAAATGGTGCACCAACTTGTGTCAGTTTCACAACTGTTAAAAATGGTAAGCAGTTTTACAAAAAAAAAGTGTTTGTATTATTTTTATAATCTCAAAAACTAGTTTAAGTAGAAATGTTTTTATTTTTTTTTTAGCTTACCGTTGTCATTTATTTTTTTAAAGTTTTTTTTTATTTTAATTTAGAGTGTTTTATTTACTATTAGAAAAGTGCGAGTCAAATTGTACAGCCGAAAATATTTGTACGTACACGCATTACTTGGATAATGAACAAAACCAAAACTCGAAATATCATTGTTCTTCAGTAGAAAAAGACTTGGCTCCCAGTAAATTTTTTGTACTTCTTATTTGTGTTTATTGCACAGATTACAATTTTTATGTCTAACTGAAATTTAAATTGTTTCTATAACCTAGCAGTTGTTGAACATACTAACCTTGCTTTGAAAAGAAGTTTACTATAACGCTATTAATTTAATATTTACTAAAGTAAAATAAAAAAAGTATACTGTTTTTGTATAAGATATGTATTTATCATGTACACAAATTAAGTTAGCATTTGAAAAACTTAACAAGATAACAAGGATTAAAACGTGTTGTTTTTGAAGAATAAAAGCCTTACAATTACATGGTAAAATTTTACTAGTTTTATGTTTAATTATTCACAAGTCAAAACAATAAAAAGAAATTCGTTAATAAATTTATCAAAAAAATACTTACTGTATTTTATAGACGGCTTCTGCAAGAACTGCAGTAAAGATGACAACTTGTGTTTTCGTTCAACTTATTCAGTGATGGACAAGTTATTTCAAAGTGAATACACATGTGAACCAAAATCAACCGATACACATCAAAGTTTGTTATATTATATTTAAAAGTACTTTTATTTTTGAAAATTAATACTTTTGCTTAAATTTAGTCGTCTTACTTTTTAATTTTTTTTACTAACTCCATTATAATTTTTAAAAATTTGTCATTTCTGAACATAAAATAAAATTTTTGCTAAAAATTTTGCCAATAAGCACACTACGAGTTTTATCAGAAAACATCTATAGTATTTCGAAATTACAGCTTCTACAATATAGAAAATACATTTTCTTTGTAGTTAGAGTAAATATTATGATAAAGGTTCCAATTACTTTTTATTAAAACAATTAAAGTTGTAGCAGTTCTTTCATAGTAGCAAAATAATCTCGAAAATAAAGTATTTATTATTAAGTTTTATAAAACCTGGTTATGTTCTTTAACATATTCTTATGATAAATTAATGTTTAATAGCTACTGATCCAACCCCTGATACTACCAAAGCAAGTTCTCCTTATTGGATTGTCATAGGAGCTACTGTGTGCGGTATTATTGCTCTTGCTGGATGCGTTTTATGCAAACTTCGAAAGTAGGTTCTGTTTTGTTCATTGCTTTACTTAGACCATTGTATTTAAACCATGATAAAAATATTTTTAACTGACTTTAGTGTTGAGTCAGAAACATTTTATAAAAAGGAAACCTCAACAAACTGTGCAACAATCATCAAAACGTTGAAAAAATATTAAAAGTTACAAAATATAAAATTAAATCGGTAAAACATATATATTAAAAAAAATAAAGTAGGAGTGAGAATCTGGAGACTACCGGTGCATCAAACGAATTTGAGATGGTTGTCGAATCAGGATCAGGTTTAAACGATTCCAAAAATTCAACCTTGAAAGTGTCAGAAGTTTTAGATGAAAATATCCAGGAGGAATCTACGACTGACAGGTTGGTTTTAGATAACAATAATTATGAATAGCAATAGCTATTAACTATTTTATTCATTTTCATGTTTTTGATTTTTTTAATAACTTTAACGATTTCTATTTTCAATTAACAATATACTTATTGTTCATTGAATGATTAAAAAAATTGCCCAAAAGTTTAGTCTAAGCACCTGGTGTAAATAAAAATTAAAAACTAAATAATTATCAATTGTTTTGACAAACAAGTAAAATGTTTACTTTCAAGCTATAATTTTGAAGTAATCATAATTATTTTTCCTGATAATTGCTTTAAAAAAGGGTTTAATAAATCTAAAAGTTTAGCTAAAAGTAATTAGCACCTTTTGAAAACCACATCATAGGTTATTATTCATATACTTTAAGATTAAAAAATAAAATAATACGGTTAACCTTATGATAAAAATTAGATTATTGACTATTTTATATTGGTAAACTTAATGTTTTAAAATGTTTTATATTAAAGACGAAATAATTAGAAATAACTTCAACATAGTACTAGTTTTTAAAACTTACGTTCATTATTAGTTAAGTTTTAAACAATTGTAAAAAGTTGCTAGTTTAAGTCATAAAAAGGATTTAGTAATAAATTTTAGTATTGTTATGTATTCCCTTGTTAAAAAAAAGATATATCTATATTGAGCATTTAATAGTACATACAAAAATTAATTGTGTCATATTATAAACTACTAATGATATTTTTAATGTTAAACAGATTTAAATATGATTATGTGTTAAGCATCACACTATAATTCTACTTAAACTTTTAAAAGTGGTGTACGTCTTACTACGTGATTTACGACTAGATAACCGAAAGTTTCCTTTGTAAACAAGGTCATAGGACTAAAATTTTTGAGCGCTTTTTTATCGTTCAACAAACAATATATATGACGACACATTTTTATGATGATAAATTTAAAGTACTGTAAAAACTTCAAGTTTATTTCATTTAGATTAGGGTTTCCCAAAATGAACAATATCGCCGTTTTGGGCAACTTAAATAAATCTGGGGGCAATAATTAGTAAAGAGGCAAAATTGGGGGGGGGGTCAATTCTAAAATTTTGAAACTTGCAGTAGACATTCATGAAGAACAAAAAAAAAAAAGATTAGGTATCTTTATTAGTAATTTCAAAAATAACACCAGGTATTCTTGAGTTAAAAAACAGGTTTTAGGTGTTTTTATTAGTAATTTTGAAATTTATACAAGATTCTCTTAAGTTGCATATAAAGATCAAAATAAAAGTCATATGTGTTTCAAATGGTAGTTTTTTGAATCTGTTGAAAAGGGCAAAAGTTTTTTTAATTTCTTTAAAGAGGGAAACTTGAAAAAAAGTTTGGGAAACCCTGATTTAGATTTTCATAAACGTTCTATTAAGGTTAAAATTAAAAAAGCTACGATAAACAACTTTTTTTTATGATTTGTATTTGAGAATTTACAACTAGAACTTAATTTTTACAGATATAGCCTGAAATTTTATTTTATTGGTCTATTGGTATAAAATAAAAGTTAATTTCGATAAAAAAGTTATTTTTATTTTTAGAGAAACGGAAACTACCTAGAAACCAATTTCATAGAAAAAATGCATAGAAGAAATAATTTGTTCCTGCTATGAACTAAAAGTTATTGTGAATTATTTATTTTTGAAAAACTTATGTTTATAAACCATGTCGTTAATAAAATAAGTTCATTTAAAAAGACTGTTTGTATATAATACCATTAAAACTAAGCTAAAAATTAATAGAAATTAGTTGTGGTCAGTGTACAATTTACTCAGTTTGAAATAATATTTTTATAAGTAGTTCTACAACAGGGGTTGGCAAACTGCGGCCCGCGGGCCAAATGCAGCCCGCGAAGGGTTAATCTGTGGCCCGCGAGAACTTTTTTTATTTGAATGGAATGTTGCACGCAAAAAAAAATTTGCGGCCCGTGAGCATGCAAATGTGGCCCTCTGAGCAAATATGTATTTCAACTTAAATTAGTTTGATAAATTTCGTTTTAAGTTCCTATATAACATTTTAAAACGATTAAAATGCTTAACTGCTTCAGCTAAAAAGTATGATACATTAGGTAAGCATTCCACTAGGTTTTTTTTCTTAACTTAATAATAACTTTCTTCTTACAACAGCAAGTTATTATATGAAAAAAAAAAGTGTTATTATATACTAGATTTAGTAAGATAATTATATAATCTCCTTAATTAATTAACTAAATGCAAGTGTTATCTATTTTGTACCAAAGTAATGCACACTAGTTAAATACAATGTCATTTCTTTGCAGTTAAGTGTTTTTTTGGATTTTTTTTTAATATTTTTTATTGCAAAACTGCTAAAATACTCAACAATTAGTTGTAAACTGCCTTTTAGATATCTAATTAGTTGTTTGGTTTGATGTTAAATGATAAGTCAACTAATAAAACGTTAAACGCTTATATTACTTAAGTTTTAATGAATTAAAAAAGTATTTTGTTCCGAACTAAAATATTTTATGAAACAAAAACTTTGTTTTAGTTTAGATAACAAATATTCCAACATAAATTTACTTTTACAAACGAAAACAATGACCCACCTTCAAGGCAGCCTTAATATTTTACCAGCGGTTAAAAAACTTCTAAAAAGATTTAAGGATAAATTTTTGTGGTTTCAGAAGTTCTTTTATCTTATTCAGTTAAACAAAAAGACCAACTGGAAAAATGAATTTTAAAATTCTAACCGTATATGAAACATTGAACACGGTAAGAATTAGTAATATTGTTGCTTTAAAAGCTACACTTTAGTAATGAATCCTGACTTTGTTATTCCAAGAGCACCAAAAGTGTGTCTGCTAATAATATAAGTTCTGAATAATGTTATCTACTTAACAAAAAACTACTATATTATTTCAATTAAATTTAGTCATACTCATTTATCAGCAGAATTTATTGTTTAAGAACAAACAAAATTATATATGACACAAACATAAGAATGATTCGGCAAAAAATCTAACTCATTAAATACTATTTGAGAACGTAAACGCTATTCAAATAAAACAGCAACCGAAATCAATTATAATACGCAATTTTTAAGAAATAACTGCTAAAGTTCAAATTATACAACAAGATAACTAATAGTACACCATTAAACTGAGCCAAAGAGTGGCAAACAAGAGAAAGATTTTTTGACTTGAAAATCGGCTAACTCGTAACGAAGTAGAAATTTTCACAGCTATGTAGTGCTTGATGCTACAAGCTGTATCTCAATAATTCGTTTACCTTCCTTGCCAGTTCGTCATCTTTGCTTGCGTCCGGTTCCTATAAAGAATAATGAAGATTATCATTATTGAACTTAGTTAAAACTGTTTGGATGAGTTTTAAAAAATTACTATGAAACTTTAATGAATCTGTTTTAGCAGCAAAACTAGCATGAGTATCTACATAAAACCGAACTTGGTAAGTGTTAAAGTTAATCAAGTTACTTTCAGTTTATAAAGACATTTTAACCTGCATCCAAAAAAACTTTCTTCTTGGTGAATTTTTATACTTCAAAACGTAGATTCTTGATGACGTCACCGGTTTGTAGTGCTTCCACTCACAACTGTCTGTTAAAATTTATTTTTTTTTATCTGTGATTATTTAAAAGTTTATTTATATATGCATAAGTTTTATGATTAAAGACTTATTGCAACTTAAACTAGTTAAAAGTATTTATTAGCTGTTAACAGCAGAACTGATTATTTTTATCAACCACTTAAAATCGATGTATCTTTATATATGTGCATTAAAATGGAGACTTATTTTTAAAAATTACTAAAGAGCACAAACATTTGTGAGAGATTTAAACAGTAAAACTGCTTTTTGCATGTCAACCTAAAAACAGACCAAACTATTCCTCAAAAAAGTACAGAGGTTGAAGTATTTATATATGAAATCAAACATTAGTCAATACGCTTTATGGAAAACAAATTATCAACAAACCAGGTTCAAGTATAAGCTCTGAAAAACAGCCAGGTTCCCTTGTCTTCCAACACAAATGCATCAGCTGGTCTCTTGGCGGCTGAAACATGTAAAACAACCCCTTCCTAGGATCCGCTGTTACTAAGTTGCCCTGTTTAACAAACAATTTAAGATAAAGAAATTATTAGTAAGAATGCTAATTAACAGTTATATAGCTGTTAAAATTTGTTGCAATTTTTCTTTCCAGTGCTACAGAAAACTGCAAATAAAATTTTTAAACTATTAGCCAAGTTTTTTAGAAAAATAAATATTTATTGAGGTAAAACTAAATATAACGGAAACTTTAATTTCGAAGTTGAAATTAAATACCGTTTAATCTTTACAAACTCCCTTTGTGCTTATTAAACTGTTATCAACTATTTTTTTATAAATTTGAAGTACTTAACAAAAGTTTTCAGAGTAAAATACTAAAATTCTAAATTAATAAACTAGAATAAACATGAAAGTGGTTTTAAACAAAATAACAGTTGTACACAAAATGAATTGATAGTTTATCTAAAAGCAAAAATCTTCAAAAATGTTACAACTTTTCTTAAGTGTTAAAAAGTTGCAGAAAACTTTACAATAACGTCTGTTTTATCATTTAACATTTGAAGCTTTTTTCATACTACAAAGACTTAGTTTAAATTTTTTTTGCTTCAGTCGTTGTACAGAAGTATGTAAAAAATAAGTTTATAGTACTCTTGGAGACTATTTTTAAACATGTATACTAGCTTTATCCCACTTAAAGATATACTTATTTATCATGCAAAAACAACTTTTAATGAGACTAATATTACAAATAAAGAACAAATTTACTTT
Organism: Thalia democratica; assembly: GCF_965202585.1. Lineage (NCBI taxonomy): Eukaryota > Metazoa > Chordata > Thaliacea > Salpida > Salpidae > Thalia > Thalia democratica. Next base: position 26,194,252 of record NC_139165.1, read on the forward strand.
TCCCATTGTAAGCTTGCCACATTTGAATTCAACCAAGATCTTTAAAGGAGGTTTTACTTTTTTAAATAGAGCCATGCCGCTAATTTTTCTGCAACAACTTAAGTATTAAGTTAAATTTGAAACGTTCCAATACCACAATTGATACTTTATACTAAGCTAATTTAGCGTTCAAAGAAGCTAGTATTGATTATGTTTATAACTTTCATTTTGTACAATTCACTTTGATAAACTTTGAGATTTAAGACCTATGTATTTTTTATTTTTAAGTAAACAAACAAACTTTTAAAAGAAATAAAATGTAAAATTGTTATTTAATACTAAAATGTCTTTTACTCTTGTAAAATTAATAAGCTGACCAAGATTTAAATTTTGAAATTTTGTTGTAAACTATTTAAGGGTTTTAAGAATAACTACCTTATTACAAATGATTATTGTTAAACTATTATATTTAATGAAGAGGTTTTGAAAAGTCTTTTTATAAAAACTTAAGTTTCATACCTATCTAGTATAATAGGTATAAGGTACTAAATATAATTCAGCTCTACCATTTAAAGGTAACAGTCTTTTTTAAACTGAATTGCTAAACTTTCGATGTTAATGGTATAAAACTTTAAAATTTGATCCTTAAATATAAAGTCAAGTACTCTATATAGCTAAAATATTAAAATTTAGAACTAATTTAATAATGATTTAAATGAAATTTTGTGTAAAATGATCTAAATTTTACTTCTATAAAAAGCCATTTTATATACAAAATTTATAAGCTTTATAAGGGTTAGTACTAAATATAATAGTTTTTTTATGTATATTTTAAGCAAATTAACTTCAAAAAAAATAATGATTGAAACTCACAATTAAAATTAATTTTAAGCAATATGTTTTCTAAAATATAAATAAAAGAATAAATTGAAGAAAAATATCAAATTTGGCTGCTTTTCTATTAATATTAAAAGTTTTCATTATTATCAATCTGCAAACGTCGTAGCATGACTTATCAGGCCATATTTAGGTTTTTGAAATTCTGAGCCGCAAAATAAAAAAACAAAAATTATAAAATTTAAGCGTCACACTATGAATAGCTCTTACCTTTATATGTTGCTGGTATTAAAAAGTTTTTAATTTAAAACTATTGAAATTTTAACTGCCTTCTTACTACTCGATCTGTTTATACTTTGAACTCTTGGCTGGTAAGAATTATAAGATATTTTTTGTAAAGTTTACAAAAATTAAAACATCTACTTGGTTTTTTTGTAATCTATACTTTTTATTCTTACTAGTTATAGTTAACTAAACGACAAAAAAAGGCGCTCAAATTATTTGGTCCTAGGACCTGGGACAAAGAACCTTTTGGTTATCAAGGACTAATATGAAACAACGTTTTTTATTTATACTAAAACTACTTATACGTTAGGGTAAAAATGTAAAAAATTAAGTAAAAATAATTTTATTTACATAAAGGTTTATCAAGCTAAATGCTTAATTTTATTAAGTAAGAATTGAAATATTGTTTATGTTTTGGTTACGAAGAAGTGTTAAATCGAAATTGATAAGAAATGTTTAAGTTTATGGAAATCAATTTCAAAGTGTGAAATAAGTAAACTATCTAAGTTGTTTTGAACCTTAAAACAAAGACAAAAAGTTTATTTAGTCTTATTATTTTAAACTTAAAATTAATCTGAAATTTAAATTTATTTAGTAACGCTAAGATAACTACATTTTTTTTCTTAAAGTTTGCAAAAAGACTAAAAAGAGTAATATAAAAACATTCATGCAAATATCTTTACTTACGAAGTAGCAAATGTTTGAAGTAATTTATTAAACTGTTTATGTAGGTCTCTCAGAGTTTTCTAAGGTTAACATATAAACTATTTAACATTTAAATATGACAATTATTTAATATTATTATAAATTTACAGAATAACTTTAATTAGTTAGTTAAGTCTAAAAGTATTTAAAACTCAAACAAATTAAAACACCGTTACAGCCTTGGGTTTATAAATCATTAATTTAAACTACAGCTGTAAATGTTTAAGTCTTGTGAAATTTAACAAAAATGACTTATGCTTGATTTAAACTTAATAAACTTATCAAGTTACTTTTTGTAATCAAGACATGTATTTCATTTTTATATTAATATGTTTAGTTTCAGTTAGTATTAAATTTTAACTGTTGTAAGTAAAATAAAAGAATCATTTTTAACTAGAAAGCATAACTCAGAAGTCATTGTTCTGCTTTTGTATAGTTAATAAGGTTTTTAATAATTCAAGTAAAATATTTTGTATAAATTTGTTTTAAACAAATTTAAGTAAAAAAAACTCCAAGTAATTTAGAATTTACATTGATTTTATAAGTTTTTAAAAGTAAAACAAAAACAACTTTAGGTTATTACAAATACATTTATTGTTTACTTACGAGTCATTACTTTTGCTACTTCTCTATAAGTATATATTGTTTTATATACATTTTAAACGCTAAATTTTATTGTTTTAAGTATAAAACTGCATAGATTTAAAAATTAATATGAGTCTATAAAGTATATAAAACGGCAACTTTTTTTTAAGTACAAGTTGATACCTTAAGAATCTGACGAAAGTTTTTTAAGTGTTTTAACAATTTTACTTAAAGTTAAGTAAACTTTTTTGCTGATGTTTTGTTAGCAGAGTATTATACTAGTTTTTGCGTGAAAGAAATAAAAATACTTTTTTTTCTATTAAATTTTTTTTTTAATAAGGTTAATTTTTTTTATTAAGTTTATTTTTAATAAACTAATCCAACTATTGTTTCTAAAGTAAAATTGTACGGTTAATGCATATCAATTCTCATTTATACTTAAAATTTAATTTACAGTCTAAAAATATTGATAATCTAGCTTAATGCTGTAAAACAATAATGTTGAGAAAATAAATACAACCTTTCTTTGTCCTCTTTTTATTTACAGTAAGCAAGCGCTGTAACTTTTTTTGTTTTTAAGTTGTTTAGCAACATGTTTTGTATTATGCATTTTTCTTAAAAATTTAAACATAATTATTTTTTTACCAAATTAAACTTTGTTGAGATAAGTTAGTTAGCACTTAATTAAATAAAGTAGTTAGAATAGTATTAGTAATATTTAAAATTATCAAATGTGCTTAAAAAATTGACTATAAAACTCTTAAGTAATTATATTTAAGTTAATATTTTAAATTAAAAGTATTTTAAAAACAATTGTCATGGTATCATATTAATTATTAATTATATTTTTATATAATACTGTTTTAAACATATTCGTTGAAGCATCAAGTAACAAATTTAAGTACTAAACAAATTTAACATAGAGCGTTTGTTTTATGCTTCACCTTTTTTAGTAATAGCTTTCATAAATTTAGTAATAAGCTGTTTTTCTTAACTTTAGGTTTAAGTTTAAACAATTTTTTTTGATAACCAGATCAGAAATTAAAAAATTTCATATTATTAATTTAACTTAAAAAACTTAATAATTTAGTTTATTTTTATATTAGTTTTATTAAATAACTAACATACAATTAGACTGAAGAAAGTTATAGTTTATAGGAAAAATAAAAAAGATGTTTTTAAACTTAAGGTTTTGTTATAAATTTAAAGCGAATAAAAACACCATGAACAAAATTTTGATCTTCATTATATTCATCATGACAATGTCTCACCTAACAGTTGGAAAATCTTTTGAAAAAGCAATTGAAGGTTAGTTATTTTTTAATTCTGATTTTTATAAAGATTCTATGTAAAATTTTGTACTTTGTTCTATAACTTATAAACAAAAAAAGTACATAGTTTTATAAGAATAACGCTTAGATTACTTAAGTTTTAATTAGATAAAAAAAAATATTTTGTTCCGAATTAAAATATTTTATAAAACAAAAACTTTGAAAACCAAAAAACCAACTGGAAAAATGAATTTTTAAATTATAAACGTATATGAAACATTGAACACGGTAAGAATTAGTAATATTGTTGCTTTAAAAGCTACACTTTAGTAATAAATCCTGACTTTAATATTGCATGAGCACCAAAAGTGTGTCCGCTAATAATTTAAGTTCCGAATAATGTGTCTACTTAACAAAAATCTACTATATTATTTCAATTAAATTTAGTCATACTCATTTATCAGCAGAATTTATTGTTTAACAACAAAGTTTATATATGACACAAACATAAGAATGATTCGGCAAAATATCTAACTTATTAAATACTATTTGACCACGTTAAACGCCATTCAAATAAAACAGCAACTGAAATCAATTATAAAGCGCAAGTTTTAAGTTAATAACTGCTAAAGTTTAAATTATACAACAAGATAACAAACGGTACACCATTAAACTGAGCCAGAGAGCGGCAAACTAGAGAAAAATATTTTAATTTGAAAATTGGCTAACTCGTAACGAAGTAAAAAATATCACAACTACGTAGTGCTTGATGCTACATAATGTATCTCAATAAATCATTCACCTTCCTTGCCAGTTTTTCATCTTTGCTTGCGTCCGGTTCCTGTAAAGAATAATAAAGATTATCATTATTGAGCTTAGTTAAAACTGTTTGGATGAGTTTTAAAAAATTACTATGAAACTTTAATGAATCTGTTTTAGCAGCAAAACTAGCATGAGTATCTTCATAAAACCGAACTTGATAAGTGTTAAAGTTAATCAAGTTACTTTCAGTTTATAAAGATATTTAACGTGCATTTAAGGTGAATTTTTATACTTCAAAACGTAGATCCTTGATGACGTCACCGGTTTGTAGTGCTTCCACTCACAATCGTCTGTTAGAATCAAATTTGTTTGTTATCTCTGATTATTTAAAATTTTAAAGTTTATTTACATATGCACAAGTTTTATGATTAAAGACTTATTGCAACTTATTCTAAATTAAAAGTATTTATGAGCTGTAAACAGCAGAACTGATTTCAACCATTTAAAATTGATATATCTTTATATATGTGCATTAAAAAGAAGACTTACTTTTGCAAGTTACTAAAGAGCACAAACACTTGTGACATGTAAACAGTAAAACTGCTTTTTGCTTGTCAACCTAAAAACAGACCAAACTGTTTCTCAAAAAAAGCACACAGGTTGAAGTATTTATTTAATATGAAATCAAATACTAGTCACTACGCTTAAATGAAAACAAATGCTCAACAAACCAGGTTCAAGGATAAGTTCTGAAAAACAGCCAGGTTCCCTTGTCTTCCAACACAAATGCATCCGCTGGTCTCTTGGCGACTGAAACATGTAAAACAACCCCTTCCTAGGATCCGCTGTTACTAATTTGCCCTGTTTTAACAAAAAAAATAAGATAATATTAGTTAGAATGCTATTTAACAGTTACATAGCTGCTTTTTCTGCTAAAGAAAACTGCATATAACATTTTTAAACTGTTAGCTTAGTTTTTTAGGAAAATAAGTATTTTTTAAATTTAATTAAATAAAACGGGAACTTTAATAGGAAATACTGTTTAATCTTTACAAACTCCCTTTGTGCTTATTAAAATATTAGCAACTATTTTTTTATAAACTTGAAGTACTTAAAAGTTTTACATAGTAAAATACTACAATTAAAACACTAGAATAAACATGAAAGTGGTTTTAAACAAAATAATAGTTGCACACTAAATGAAGTAATAGATTATCTAAAAGCAAAAAAGCTTCAAAAATGTTACAATTTTTCTTAAGTGTTAAAAACTTGCAGAAAACTTTACAATAACGTCTGTTTTATCATTTAACATTTGAAGCTTTTTACATACTACAAAGACTTAGTTTAATTTTTTTTTGCTTCAGTCGTTGTACAGAAGTATGTAAAAAATAAGTTTATAGTACTCTTGGAGACTATTTTTAAACATGTATACTAGTTTTATCCCACTTAAAGATATACTTATTTATCATGCAAAAACAACTTTTAATGAGACAAAAATTATACAAAAAAAAACAAATTTACTTTTTCCATTGTAAGCTTGCCACATTTGAATTCAACCAAGAGCTTTAAAGGAGGTTTAATTTTTTTAAATAGAGCCATGCCACTAACTTTTCTGCAACAACTTAAGTATTAAGTTAAATTGGAAACGTTGTAGTATTACAATTAACATTAATTTAGCGTTCAAAAAAGTTAGTTTTGTTTATGTTTATAACTTTCATTTTGTACAATTCACTTTGATAAACTTTGAGATTTAACACCTATGTATTTTTTATTTTTAAGTAAACAAACAAACTTTTAGAAGAAATAAAATGTAAAATTGTTATTTAATACTAAAATGTTTTTTACTCTACTAAAATTAATAAGCTGACCAAGTTTGAAATTTTGAAACTTTGTTGTAAACTATTTAAGTATTTTAAGAATAACTACCTTATTACAAATGATTATTGTTAAACTGTTATATTTAATGAAGAGATTTTGAAAAGTCTTTTTATAAAAACTTAAAGCTTTATACCTATCTAGTATATTAGGTATAAGGTACTAAATATAATTCAGCTCTACCATTTAATTTTAATATTCTTTATAAACTGAATTGCTAAAGTTTCGATGTTAATGGTATAAAATTTTAAAATTTGATCCTTGGATATAAAGTCAAGTACTCTATATAGCTAAAAGATTAAAATTTCGAATTAACTTAATACTGATTAAAATTGAAAGTTTGTGTAAATTGCTTTAAATTTTACTTCAATAAGAAGCCATTTTATATACATAAATTATAAGCTTTATAAGGGTTAATACTAAAAATAATAGTGTTTTTATGTATACTTAAAGATTAGATTAAAAAAAATAATGATTTAAACTCACAACTAAAATGAATTTTAAGCAATTTGTTTTCTAAAATATAAATAAAAGAACAAAATTATCAAATTTAGCTGCTTTTCTCTTAATATTACAAGTTTCCATTTTAAGCAATCTGCAAACGTTGTAGCATGGCTTATCCAGCCAAATTTAAGTTTTTAAAGTTCCGACCCGCAAATTAAAAAAAACAAAAGTTGTAAAACTTAAGCGTTACACTATGAATAGCTATAACCTTTAAATGTCGCTGGTATTAAAAAGTTTTAACTTAAAAACTATTAGAATTTCAACTGCTTTATTACTACTTGAATTGTTTATACTTTGAACTCTTGGCTGGTAAGAATTATAAGATATTTTTTGTAAAGTTTACAAAAAAAAAACATCTACTTGGTTTTTTTGTAATCTATACTTTTTATTCTTACTAGTTATAGTTTATTAAACGACAAAAAAAAACGCTAAAAAATATTTGGTCCTAGGACCTGGTGCGCGAAGAATCTTTCGGTTGTTGAGGACTAATATGAAACAACGTTTTTTATTTGTATTATAACTACTTATAAGTTTAATTAGAAGTAAAATATAAAAAATAAAGGAGAAAACAACTTATTTTTTATAAAGGTTATATATGCATGAATGCTTAATTTTATTAATTAAAAGTTAAAATATTAATTTTTTTTTAATTACGAAGCAGCGTAAAACCTTAATTAAAAAGAATTTAAAAAGTTTAAGGTAGTCAATTTCCAAGTGTGAAATAAGTAAACTATTCAACTCATTTTGAAATTTAAACAAAAAATAATAGTTTACTTAGTCTTATAATTATAAACTTAATATTAATCTCAAATTTCGATTACTTAAGTAATGCTAATGTAGTTACAGTTTCTTTCTTTATGTTTGCAAAAAGACTAAAAAAATAATAGTATAAAAACATTCGTGCCAATATCTTTATTTACAAAGTAGCAAAAGTTTGAAGTAATTTATTAAACAGCTTTTGTAAGTATCTCAGAGTTTTCCAAGGTTATCATATAAACTATTTAATATTTAAGTATGAAAATTTATTATTATTATAATAGGTTTATGAAATAACTTTAATTAATTAGTTAAGTCTATAAGTATTCGATGCTCAAACAAATTAAAACACTGTAAGGCCTTAAGTTTATAAATCATTAATTTAAACTACAGCTGTTTAAGTCTTGTGAAATTTAACAAAAATGACTTAATGCTTGATTGAAACTTAATTAACTTATCAAAGTTTCTTTTTAAAATCAAGAATTTTAATGACAATGTGTTAAGTTTTAATTAATAGCAAATTTTAACTATTGTAAGTAAAATAAAGGAAACATTTATAACTAGAAAGTATAACTAAAACGTCGTTGTTCTGCTTTTGTATAGTTAACAGGGTTTTCAATAATTCAACTAAAATATTTTATATAAGCAAATTTTAAACAAATTTAAGTTGAAAAACTCAAAAAAATTTAGAATTTACATTGATTTTAGAAGTTTTTACAAGTAAAATAGAAACAACTTTAGGTTATTACAAATACATTTATTGTTTATTTACGAGTCATTACTTTTGCTACTTCTCTATAGCTATATATTGTTTTATATGCATTTTTAAACGCTAAATTTCATTGTTTTAAGTATAAAACCGCATAGATTTAAGAACTAATATGAGCCTATAAAGTATATAAAACGGCAATTTTTTTTTAAGTCCAGGTTGATACCTTAAAAATCTGACGACAGTTTGTTAAGTGTTTTAACAATTTTACTTAAAGTTAAGTACACTTTTTTGCTGATGTTTTGTTAGCAGAGTATTATACTAGTTTTTGGGTGAAATAGATAAAATTACTTTTTGTTTTTGTTTAAAATATTTTCTTAATAAGGTTATTTTTTTTATTAAGCTTATTTTTAATAAACTAATCTAACTACTGTTTCTAAAATGAAATTTTATGCTAAATGCATATCAATTCTCATTAATACTTAAAATTTAATTTACAGTCTAAAAATTTGATAATCTAGACTAATACTTAAAACAACAGTGCTGAGAAAATAAATACAACCTTTTTTTGTCCTCTTTTTTATTTACTGTAAGCAAGTGCTGTAACTTTTTTTGTTTTTAAGTTGTTTAGCAACATTTTTTGTTTTATGTATTTTTCTTAAAAATGTAAACATAAACATTTTTTAACTAAACTAAACTTTGTTGAGATAAGTTAGTTAGCACTTAACTAAATAAAGTAGTTAGAATAGTATTAGTGATATTTAAAATTATCACAGGTGCTTAAAAAAACGACTATAAAACTCTTAAGTAATTATAATTAAATATATATTTTAAATTAAAAGTTCTTTAAAAACAATTGTTATGTTATCATATCAATTATTATTTTATTTTGATAAAATACTGTTTTAAACATATTCGTTGAAGCATCAAGTAACAAATTTAAGTACTAAATAAATTTAACATAGAGCGTTTGTTTTATATTTCACATTTTTTAGTAGTAGCTTTTATAAATTTAGTTATAAAATGTTTTTCTTAATTGTAAGTTTAAGTTTAAATAATTATTATATTTTTTGATAACCAGACCATAAGTTAAAAAATTTCAAACTTAGTAATTTAACTTAAAAAACATAATAATTTTATCTTATTTTTATATTAGTTTTATTAAATAATTAAAATACAATTAGACTGATGAAAGTTATAGTTTATAGGAAAAACAAATAAGCTGTTTTTAAACTAAAGGCTTTGTTATATATTTAAAAAATTGAAACAAACCATGAGAAAATGTTTGATCATCATTATATTCTTCATGATAATGTCTCACCTAGCAGTTAGAAAACATTTTGAAAAACAAGTTAAAGGTTAGTTATTTTTTTTAATTCTGATTTTTATAAAGATTCTCTTTAAAACTTTGTACTTTGTTCTATAACTTATAAACAAAAAAAGTACATAGTTTTACAGTATTTTTTATAGTACCTGTTTCTTCCTCTAATTGTAAAATGAAAGATGGCAAACCAACTTGTTTTTGTGAAAATGGGTTTGTTGGAAGCGACTGTAGCTTGAGTTTGTTTGTTTTATATTAGGTTGAAGGTAATGTGGTATTAATTTTGAATAAATGTATACACTACAAACAGTAGTTTATAAATTTTCAACTTAAATTTTTAGTATTGTTTTTAAACTTATAAGTCTACAACAGGGGTTGGCAAACTGCGGCCCGCTGGCCAAAAGCAGCCCGCGAAGGGTTAATCTGTAGCCTGCGAGAACTTCTTTTATTTGAATGGAATGCGGCAAGCAAAAAAAAAGTTTTGCGTCCCGTGAGCATGTAAATGTGGCCCTCTGAGCAAATATGTATTATAACTTATATTTGTTTTATAAATTTCGCTTTAAGTTCCTATATAACATTTAAAAACAATTATAAGGATTAACTGCTTTAGCTAAAAAATATGAAGCTTCAGGTAAACATTCCACCAGGTTTTTTTTCTTAACTTCTTAATAACTTTCTTCTTACAACAGCAAGTTATTATTTGACAAAAAGAGTGTTAAGAGTTATCAGATTAAGTAAGATAGTTATAAAATCTCATTTATTAATTAACTAAATGCATGTGTTTTTTATTTTGTACCTAAGTGCACACTAATTAAGTAAAGTGTCATTTCTTTGCAGTTTTTTTTTGTATTTTTTAAAATATTTTTATTATAAACTGCTAAAATACTCAACATTTAGTTGTTAATTGCCTTTTAGATATCTAACTAGTTGTTTGGTTTGATGTTAAATGATAAGTCAACTAAGAAAACGTAAAACGCATATATAACTTAAGTTTTAAACACAGTAACCTCTCGCTTATTTACACACATTGTGTCCACAGAAAAAATGCGTAAAGGTACGAGAGATCGTAAAGATACGAGATATACGAGAGTAAAGATATACTTACTATAATGGCTGTTTTTTGATATTGCTTCTAATTAAAAGCAAAGTGGGGACTTTTCCACTTTTAACAATTTGTTTACTTTCTTAATAAATATGAAAATAAAAGATAAAACTATCTACATGAAAAAAAAAGAATTTAAAGTTATATAAAATAGTTAGACTGGTAGAAAAATTTTACTAATTTTAATAATAAGTATATTTTATCTTTTTTCCTATCCGACTTTTTTGATACTTAACACTTATATTCTATTCTATTTAGCAATTTCAATTAATAAGCAAGGATTTGTTTAAAATTAAGATATGGTGTATTGCCTACATTAAAATTTGTTTCTATAGCTACATAGCAACATATATGCATTTTGTTTTTAATTTATTAATTTTTATTTAATCTTCTGTTGTTAATAAAATTTCTGATATACTGAGGTATAACTAAATGTTTATCAAATAGTCAAAATACATAAGTTTGCAAAGTCTAAAGATAGAGAGAGGTGAGTTACCATTTAAAAACATGTTTTAAATTCAAAATATACAATGAAGCTAAATTGTGCAATGTTAAAAATAAATTAAAAATTCTGTTTTTGAATTTTTTAGAATTCTAAAATGCGTAACTAAACGAGAGCGAGAGGTTACTGTAGATTAAAAAAATTATTTTGTTCCAAACTAAAATATTTTATAAAACAAAAAAATTGTTTTATTTTACTTAACAAATAAGCCAATATAAATTTACTTCTACAAACGAAAATAACGACACAACTTCAAGGCAGCCTTAATATTTTACCAATGGTTAAAAAACTTCTAAAAAGAATTAAGGATAAATTTTTGTGGTTTCAGAGCTAATTTTATCTTTTTCAGTTTAACCAAAAAACCAACTGGAAAAATGAATTTTAAAACTATAAACGTATATGAAACATTGAACACGGTAAGAATTAGTAATATTGTTGCTTTAAAAACTACACTTTGGTGATGAATCTTGGCTTTAATATTGCAAGAGCACCAAAAGTGTGTCCGCTAATAGTATAAGTTCTGAATTATGTTGTCTACTTAACAAAAATCTACTATATTATTTCAATTAAATTTAATCATACTCATTTATCAACAGAATTTATTGTTTAAGAACAAACAAAATTTATATATGACACAAACATAAGAATGATTCGGCAAATTATCTAACTTATTAAATACTTTTTAAGCACGTAAAACGCTATTAAAATAAAACAGCAACTGAAATCAATTATAAGGCGCAAGTTTTAAGTAAAAAACTGCTTAAGTTCAAATTATGCAATAAGATAACAAATGGTACATCTTTAAACTGAGCCAAAGAGCGGCAAACAAGAGAAAGACATTCTAATTTGAAATGTTGGCTAACTCGCAACGAAGTAGAAATTTTCACAGCTACGTAGCGCTTGATGCTACATAATGTATCTCAATAAATCATTCACCTTCTTTGCAAGTTTTTCATCTTTGCTTGCGTCCGGTTCCTATAAAAAATAATGAAGATTATAATTAATAAACTTAGCTAAAACTGTTTGGATGAGTTTTAAAAAATTACTATGAAGCTTTAATGAATCTGTTTAAGCAGCAAAACTAGCATGAGTATCTACATAAAACCGAACTTGGTAAGTGTTAAATTAATCAAGTTACTTTCAGTTTATAAAGACACTTTAACCTGCATCCAAAAAAACTCTCTTCTTGGTGAATTTTTATACTTCAAAACGTAGATCCTTGATGACGTCACCGGTTTGTAGTGCTTCCACTCACAATCGTCTGTTAAAATTTAACTTGTTTTTTATCTGTGATTATTTAAAAGTTTAACGTTTGTTTATATATGCACAAGTTTTATGATTAAAGACTTATTGCAACTTATTCTAAATTAAAAGTATTTATGAGCTGTAAACAGCAGAACTGATTTCAACCATTTAAAATTGATATATCTTTATATATGTGCATTAAAAAGAAGACTTACTTTTGAAAATTACTAAAGAGCACAAACATTTGTGACATGTAAACAGTAAAACTGTTTTTTGCTTGTCAACCTAAAAACAGACCAAACTGTTTCTCAAAAAAAAGCACACAGGTTGAAGTATTTATTTAATATGAAATCAAACACTAGTCACTACGCTTAAATGAAAACAAATGCTCAACAAACCAGGTTCAAGGATAAGTTCTAAAAAGCGGCCAGATTCTCTTGTTTTCCAACACAAATGCATCCGTTGGTCTCTTGGCGACTGAAACATGTAAAACAACCCCTTCCTAGGATCCGCTGTTACTAAGTTGCCCTGTTTTAACAAAAAAAAAAATAAGATAAAAAAAATATTAGTTAGAATGCTATTTAACAGTTACATAGCTGTTAAAATTTGATGCAATTTTTCTTTTTTCTGCTATAGAAAACTGCATATAACATTTTTATACTGTTAGCTTAGTTTTTTCGGAAAATAAGTATTTTTTAAATTTAATTAAATAAAACGGGAACTTTAATTTCGTAGTTGAAAGGATTACTATTTAATCTTTACAAAATCTCTTTGTGCTTATTAAACTATTATCAACTATTTTTTTATAAAATTAAAGTACTTGAAAGTTTTTGGAGTAAAATACTACAATTCTAAATTAAAATACTAGAATAAACATGAAAGTGGTTTTGAACAAAATAATAGTTTTACACAAAATGAAGTAATAGATTATCTAAAAGCAAAAATGCTTCAAAAATGTTAGAATTTTTCTTAAGTGTTAAAAACCTGCAGAAAATCTTACAATAACGTCTGTTTTAATACTTATCATTTAAAGCTTTTTACATAGTACAAAGACTTAGTTTAAAATCTATTTGCTGCAGTCATTGTACAGAAGTATAAAAAGAAAATTTATAGTATTCTTAGAAACTATTTTAAAAATGTATATTAGTTTTATCCCACTTAAAGATATACTTATTTACCATTCAAAAACAACTTTTAATGAGACAAAGATTATACATAAAGAACAAATTTACTTTTCCCATTGTAAGCTTGCCACATTTGAATTCAACCAAGAGCTTTGAAGGAGGTTTTACTTTTTTAAATAGAGCCATGCCACTAGTTTTTCTGCAACAACTTAAGTATTTAGTTAAATTTGAAACGTTCCAGTACCACAGTTGATACTTTATGCTAAGCTAATTTAGCGTTCAAAGAAGCTAGTTTTGTTTATGTTTATAACTTTCATTTTGTACAATTCACTTTGATAAACTTTGAGATTTAAGACCTATGTATTTTTTATTTTTAAGCAAACAAACAAACTTTTAGAAGAAATAAAAAGTAAATTTGTTAGTTAATACTAAAATATTTTTACTCTCCAAAAATTAATAAGATGACCGAGTTTTAAATTTTGAAACTTTGTTGCAAACTATTTAAGTATTTTAAGAATAACTACCTTACTACAAATGATTAATGTTAAACTGTTATATTTAATTAAGAGGTTTTAAAAAGTCATTTTATAAAAACCTAAAGTTTTATAACTATATAGTATAGTAACAACAAAGTACTAAATATAATACAGCTCTACCATTTAAAGTTAACAGTCTTCTTAAACTGAATTGCTAAACTTTCTATGTTAACGGTATAAAACTTTAAAATTTAATCCATAGATATAAACTCAAGTACTCTATATAACTAAAACATTATAATTTCGAATTAATTTAATACTGATTAAAAATGAAAGTTTCTGCAAAATTATCTAAACTTTACTTCTAAAAAAAGCCATTTTATATACATAATTTAAAGCTTTATAAGGGTTAGTACTAAATATAATAGTGTTTTTATGTATATTTTAAGCAAATTAACTTCAAAAAAATAATGATTGAACTAACAAATAAAGTCAATTTTAAGCAATATGTTTTCTAAAATATAAATAAAAGAACAAATTGAACAAAAACATAAAATTTGGCTGCTTTTCTATTAATATTAAAAGTTTTTTTATTATTAATCTGCAAACGTTGTAGCATGACTTATCCGGCTAAATTTAGGTTTTTAAAACTCCGACCCTCAAATTAAAAAACAACAAAAATTGTAAAACTTAAGCGTTACACTATGAATAGCTATATCTTTAAATCTCGCTGGTATTAAAAAGTTTTAATTTTAAAACTATTAAAATTTCAACTATTTTCTTACTACTCGAGTTGTTTATACTTCGAACTCTTGGCTGGTAAGAATTAAAAAGTATTTTTTGTAAAGTTTACAAAAACAAGAGCATCTACTTGGTTTTTTTGTGATCTATACTTTTTATTCTTACTAGTTATAGTTTATTAAACGACAAAAAAAAGACGCTCAAAATATTTGGTCCTAGGACCTGGTGCGCAAATAAACTTTCGGTTATCGAGGACTAATATGAAACAACGTTTTTTATTTATACTAAAACTACTTATAAGGTTGGTTAGGAGTAAAATATAAAAAATTGAGTAAAAAAAAGTTATTTTTTATAAAGGTTAAGTATGCATAAATGCTTAATTTTATTTAGTAAAAGTTAAAATATTAGTTAATTTTAATTACGAAGAAGTGTAAAACCTAAATTAATAAGAGTTTTAAAAGGTTTAGGAAATCAGTTTACAAGTGTGAAATAAGTAAACTATCTAAGTTGTTTTAAAATTTAAAACAAAAACAAATATTTTACCTAGTCTTATAACTTTAAACTTAAATTTGATCTGAAAGTTTAACTATTAAGTAACGCTAAGATAATTACAGTTTCTTTCTTTATGTTTGCAAAAAGACTAGAAAAAATATAAAAACATTTATACAGTATTTTTCTTTACAAAGAAAATTTTGAAGTAATTTGTTAAACAGTTTTTGTAGGTATCTCAGAGTTTTACAAGGTTAACATACAAACTATATAACATCTATATACGAACATAAATAATTAGTATTAAAAATTTATAAACAATTTTAACTAGTTAGTTAAGTCTAAAAGTGTTTAACACTGAAACAAATTAAATAACCGTTAAAGCCTTAGTTTATAAATCATGATTTTTAACTACAGCTGTTACCAATTAAGTTTTATGAAATCTAACGAAAATAACTAAATGCATCATTAAAACTTAATAAATTTATCGAAATTTCTTTTTACAATCAAGAATTAGTATGAAAATAAGTCAAGTTTCAGTAAATATTTAATTTTAACTACTGTAAGGAAGTTAAGAAAACATTTATAATTAGAAAGTATAACTAAGATGTCATTGTTCTGCTGTATAATTAATAGGATTATTAATAGTCCAACTAAAATATTGTTTATAAGTTTAATTTAAACAAATTTATGCAAAAAAAAACTTCTAATAATATAGAATTTACTTTTACTTTTAGAAGTTTTTACAACTTAAATAAAAGCAATCGTAGGTTTTTACAAATATGTTTCTTGTTTATTTACAAGTCATTACTTTTGCTTCTTCTATAGTTATATTTTATTCTATATTGATTTTTTAAAGCTAAACTTCCTTGTTTTGAGTATAAAACCACATATATTGAATATCAAATATGCGCTTATAAAATATTAATTTATTTTTTTTTTCAAGTCCAGCCTTATAACCAAAAAATCTACTGACAGTTTGTTAATCGTTTTTACAAGTTTACTTAAAGTAAAGAATTAAATGAAAAGTCTTTTTTTTTATTAAGCACTTTTTTAATAAGATTATTTTTATTTTATTAAGCTTATTTTTAATACACTAATCCAACTATTGTTTCTAAAGTGAAATTTTACGGTAAATGCATATCAATTCTCAGTAATACTTAAAATTTAATTTACAGTCTAAAATATTGGTAATCTAGCTTGATGCTGTAAAACAATAGTATTGAGAAAATAAATACAACCTTATTTTGTCTTATTTTTATTTACTGTAAGCAAGCGCTGTAATTTGTTTTGTTTTTAAATTGTTTAGCAACATGTTTTGTTTTATGCATTTTTCTGAAAAGTTTAAATATAAATATTTTTTAACTAAATTAAACTTTGTTGAGATAAGTTAGCACTTAACTAAATAAAGTAGTTAGAATAGTATTAGTAATATTTAAAATTATCACAGGTGCTTAAAAAAACGACTATAAAACTCTTAAATTATATTTAAGTTAATATTTCAAATTAAAAGTACTTTAAAAACAATTGTTATGGTAACATTTTAGTTATTAATTTTATTTTTTATAATACTGTTTTAAACATATTCGTTGAAGCATCAAGTAACAAGTTTAAGTATTAAATAGTTTTAACATAAAGCGTTTGTTTTATGCTTAACATTTTTTAGTAGTAGCTTTTATAAATTTAGTAATAAGCTGATTTTTTAGCTATAGGTTTAAGTTTAAACAACTATTATATTTTCTGATAACCAGACCAGAAGTTAAAAAATTCCAAACTTAGTAATTTAACTTAAAAAACCTAATAATTTAATTTTATTTTAATAGTATTTTTATTGAATAACTAACATACAATTAGACTGAAGTAAGTTATAGTTTATAGGAAAAATAAAAAAGCTGTTTTTAAACTTAGGGGTTGTTATAAATTTCAAGCGAGTAAAAACACCATGAATAAAATGTTGATCTTCAGTATATTATTCATGACAATGTCTCACCTAACAGTTGGAAAACCTTTAGAAAAAATTTTTGAAGGTTAGTTATATTTTAATTCTGATTTTTATAAAGATTCTATGTAAAGTTTATACTTTGTTCTATAACTTGTAAAAAAAAACAGCACAAAGTTTTACAAAATTATTTTTTGTTGAACCTGTTTGTTCTGCTAATTGTAAAAACGGTATTTGTAAGTTGAAAGATGACAAACCGACTTGTATTTGTGAAAATGGGTTTGTTGGAAGTGAATGTGGCTTGAGTTTGTTTGTTTTAAGTTTGGTTGAATGTAATGTGGTATTATTATTATCATTTGTAATATAGATTATTTACTGCTCAAAGAGCAGGTTGAATAGATATATACACTACAAACAGTAGTTAATAAATTATTTACTTAAATTGTTTAGATTTAGAATTTAATTTATAAGTTTTACAACAAAAAACTATTTAATTTTTTAGGTTCAAACTTTTAGAAATTATCATGAAAACTTCTTTCAAAAAGTTAAACATCAAAGTTATATTAAGTGTTTTACGTTTTTTTGTCATCTAACTAACATTTTCTTTTTTTTTAACCAACAAAATTTAATTTTAAAACCATATTAAACATACCAAACAATTGACAGATAAATGTCCAGTAAATAGCTGCTACTTTGGCACATGCTATTTGGACAAAGGAATAGAAAATTGTCTCTGTCCAGCTAATTACAGTGGTCAAAACTGTACTAATTGTGAGTTTATTTGTTTTGTACCCCGGGTAAAGTATAAGGAGTAGTTAAAAAACTTATCAATGATACTTTTTATTTAATTAGTATAAAAGTAGTTTTGATTTTTGTTTGTAAAATGTTATTGTCTTAGATAATTATTTGTATGCTTGCAATTGATGGTTTAAAAAAATTAAAAGGTTGTAAAACTGTCAGAAACAATTTTTACTGTTTGTTATGATATTTTAGAGATTATTCGGATTTTTAGTAAATTATTTTTTTAAAAAAGTTCTTGATGTTTAAATATACAACTAATTTTATTATTCCTTAAAAGTTTTTTTTATATCAAAAAAGAATAAGAAGAATAATATATTTTGTTGCAACGTACTTTAAAATTAAACTTTTAATTTGCTAATAATGTTAGTTTTTTAAGTGTTCTACGCACTTAGTTGAAAAAACTTTATCTTTTTACTAAATTAACAGGAAGGTTAATAATATTTATACTTACTTAGAACAGAAACTATTGTTAATAAATCAAATAAATGTTAAATAGTTTTTTGCTAGGATATTCTTTTGCTTAAAAATAATGCTCATAATACATTTTTTTAGTTAATTAAGAAAATATCTAAAGTCATTTATTTTTAACATAAAATTCTGTTTCAACGATTGTAACTTACCATAGTTAAGATTTAATTTTTTTGTTGATACTTGTGATATATTTAAACTTAGTTTTTTAAACTTTTGATTAAAATGAGTCTTAAAGTTTACATGCTGAAATTAATGAGTAATTAACTTTCATCTTAAAATTGTGGTCAATAATCATAAAATTATATTAAAAAGAAGCAAATAAACTTACTTGATCTTTATAACTATAAACTTTAGTGAACCTTGGTTCATTAATGTTTAAGTTAAAGTTTTTATATCTTTAATTAAGTTTGTATAAAAAAAAAATCTTAAGTTTTACTAAATTTAAAACATTAGTATAATAAAAAAAAATTAGTTTATAATAGTTTATAGAAACAATAAATAAGTACAAACCACTTGCAAGTAGTACTCTATTTATTAGAAAATATTTAACAAAGTATGTATTACTACTTTAGAATACATAATTTACTTAACTAATAAAAAAATGTTTGCAGTATTCCGTTTAAAGAAGTTTACTTGTAATACATGAACACTTATACTTGAAAAACTTAAGTTTTCGTTAAGTACACAAAATTACCAGGCTTAATAAAATGATAACAAAAACAACTTTTAAATATCGATTTAAGTGTTTTTATACTTTAACGATATAATTTCATTACCACATGTTATCACAGATGAATATCAATCTCTTCGCTCACATTGTGAAAACTGTGAAAGTCTAAACCAACATTGCATTTCACAAAATGGTGCACCAACTTGTGTCAGTTTCACAACTGTTAAAAATGGTAAGCAGTTTTACAAAAAAAAAGTGTTTGTATTATTTTTATAATCTCAAAAACTAGTTTTAAGTAGAAATGTTTTTAATTGTTTTTAGCTTACCGTTGTCATTTATTTTTTAAAAGGTTATTTTCTTTTAATTTAGAGTGTTTTATTTACTATCAGAAAAGTGCGAGTCAAATTGTACAGCCGAAAATATTTGTACCTACACGCATTACTTGGATAATGAACAAAACCAAAACTCGAAATATCATTGTTCTTCAGTAGAAAAAGACTTGGCTCCAAGTAAATTTCTTTGTACTTATCACTTGTGTTTATCGCACAGATTACAATTTTTATGTCTAACTGAAATTTAAGTTGTTTCTATAACCTAGCAGTTGTTAAACATACTAACCTTGCTTTGAAAAGAAGTTTACTATAACGCTATTAATTTAATATTTACTAAAGTAAAATAAAAAAGTATACTGATTTCGTATATGATATGTATTTATCATGTACACAAATTAAGTTAGCATTTGAAAAACTTAACAAGATAACAAGGATTAAAACGTGTTGTTTTTGAAGAATAAAAGCCTTACAATTACATGGTAAAATTTTACAAGTTTTATGTTTAATTATTCACAAGTCAAAACAATAAAAAGAAATTCGTTAATAAAATTATCAAAAAAATACTTACTGTATTTTATAGACGGCTTCTGCAAGAACTGCAGTAAAGATGACAACTTGTGTTATCGTTCAATTTATTCAGTGATGGACAAGTTATTTCAAAGTGAATACACATGTGAGCCAAAATCAACCGATACACATCAAAGTTTGTTATATTATATTTAAAAGTACTTTTATTTTTAAAAGCTTATAATTTTGCTTAATTTTAGTCGTCTTACTTTTTAATTTTCTTAATTAACTCCATTATAATTTGCAAAAACTTGTTGTTTTCGAACGTCAAGAACAAATATTTGCTAAAAATATTACCAATAAACACACCATGAACTTTATCAGAAAAATTCTATAAGATTTTGAAATTACAGCTTGTACAGCATAAAAACTACTTTTCTTTGTATTTTTAGTAAATGTTATAATAAAGGTTCTAAAAACTTTTTATTAAAGCAATTAAAGTTGTAGCAGTTCTTTTATAGTAGCAAAATAATCTCGAAAATAAAATATTTATTATTAAGTTTTAAAAAACCTGCTTATGTTATAATTATTTCTTAACATAAATCTTATGGTAAACTAATATTGAACAGCTACTAATCCGAACCCTGATACTGCCAATAGCAGTTTTCCTTATTGGATTTTCATAGTAGCTACTGTGTGTGGTATTATTGTTCTAGCTGGATGCGTTTTGTGCAAACTTCGAAAGTAGATTCTGTTTTGTACTTTGATGTATTGCTTTACTTAAATTATTGTATGTAAACACACAATATTTTAATTTACTTTACCACATAACTTATTTAAAAAAAATTAAAACCACAACAAATCGTGCAACAATCATCATAATGTTGAAAAAGTATTAAAAATTTAAAATATAAAATTAAATCGGTATATATATTTAACAAAAATTGAAGCAGGAGTGAGAATCTAGAGACTACCGATGCATCAAACGAGTTTGAGATGGTTGTCGAATCAGCATCAGGTTTCAACGATTCCAAAAATTCAACCTTAAAAGTGTCAGATGTTTTAGATGAAAGTATCCAGGAGGAATCTACGACTGACAGGTTTGGCTTTAGATATTAGTAGTTATAAATATTAATAACTATTAACTATTTCGGTTTTTATATTAATTATTTACTTTGATAAAACGATTAATGTGTTTGTTTTAAGGCTACAGTTTTGTAGTAATCTAAATCATTACTGCTAAAACTTGATTGTTAAAATTAATATATTATAATACCAAAAGTCCAGTAAAAAAGTTTTACTACATACTCTTGAAATCGTAGGAAGTGAAAGCAAAGGTGTTATTCATACAACTACAATTTCAAGTCTTATAAACATACTTACTTTTGCTTAAAAAAATATACATATACTGTTAACTTAGTGTAAAAAAATAGTTGTTTGGTTATTTAGTGTTGGTAAACTTGATATTATTTTAAAAACAAGCAAAATATAATGACAGGTTGGGTTTTAGATAATAGTAATTGTAATAAATAATTATTATTAACTATTTTATTTGTTGTAGTTACTAATTGTTTTCTTAAAATGAGTAAAATGCCTAATTTCAAGCTACAATTTTGTAGTATTTATATTCATTTCTCCTAAATTTTTTTTTATAAAAAGTTTTAATAAACCTGACAGTTTAGCTAAAAGTAGTAAACACTTCTTCAAAACTATACCATAGGTTATATTTTGAATTGTTTGTAGTTCAAAATTTATAAAATACTTATCTTTTTTTTTAATAAAAAGTTAAGGTAAACTTTACGAAGATATGTAGTTTATTGACTAATTTATATTGGCTAGCTTTACATAATGTTTTATTATTTTTTATACAATAGATGAAAGAAACAGAAATAACCTCAACATAGTACTAGTTTTAAGATTCACGTACAATTGTAATTAAGTTTTAAACAATTGTAAAAAGCTACTACATTTAGTCAAAAAAGGATTTAGTAAAATATTAAGTACTGTTATGTACTTCCTTGTTAAATACAGAAAAAAATCTTGTTGAGCATTCAATATTATATAATATAATTAGCTGTGTTATTTTATAAATGCTTCTTTTATTTAAAACAGTTTTTAGTATAATTATATGTTAAGCATCCCACTATAACTCTACTTAAACTTTTATACAACGATACATTTTTATGATAACAAATTAAAAGAACTGTAAAAAAACTTCAAATTTAGTTTATTTAGACCAAGGTTACCCAAAGTGGGCGATATCGCTCTCTGGGCAATTTTTGTAAATTTGGGGGCAATAATTAGTAAAGGGGCAAAATGGGAATTTTAAAACTTGCACTAGACATTCTTAAAGAACAAAAAAAAGTGTTAGGTATTTTAATTTGTAAATTTTAATTTTACACTAGATATTATTGAGTTGCAGATGAAGAGCAAAAAGAAAAGTCTTAGGTGTTTCAAATAATAGTTTTTTGAATATTTTGGAGGAGGCAATAGCTTTTTTAACTTCTTTAAAGAGGGCATTTAAAGAAAAAAGATTGGGAAACTCTGATTTAGATTTTGATAAACGTTCTATTTTAGTTAAAAATAAAAAAAAGTTAGATTAAGCAACTTTTTATTATGATTTCAGTTAAGAATTTACAATTAGAACTCAACTTTTATAGATAAAAACTAAAATTTAATTTTTATTTGCCTTTTTGTACAAAATAAAAGTTATTGTCGATAAAAAGTCATTTTTTATTTTCAGAAAAAAGGAGACTACCTAGAAACCAATTTCATAAAAAAAACGCATATAAGAAATTATTCGTTTTGAAATGAATTGAAAGTTATTGTGAATTATTTATTTTCGACAAACTTATATTTATAAATCATATCGTTAATAAATTAACTTGATTTAAGAAGTCTGTTTGTATATTATACCATTAAAACTAAGCTTAAGATTAATAGACATTAGTTGTGATCAGTGTACATTTTACTCAGTTTAAAATAACTATTTTCGTATTTTAAGTATCAGTAGTTTAATGCCAAAAAAAAGTATAATAGATATGTGTTTTTTTTTCACTTTCTAAAAATTAAGGGTAGTTTATTATGTATCAAAATAAAATTTACTTAAAAACATATTTTAATGAACTTTGCTAGTTATATAAAAGGTTTTACAAGTGAACAAAAATTAAGTTACTATACTTTCTTGTCATATCAAATATTATACAATAGGGAAGGGAAACGTACGGCTTGCGGGCTGAATGGAACCACGACAAAAATTTTTAGCCCGATGTTTAATAACACAAGTCACAACTGACAAAAAATTACTACGTTGTGATTGTGGTAATTAGCCAAAATTACTTTAGTTATGACTAAGTAATTTTCCTTTTTTTAATTTAAAGTTTTTGATATTAAAATGTCGAAAGACTAAAAAAACAATTTAAGTAGACTATACTGTCAGGGTAATTTTTATTTTATAAAATTTCATATCATGACATTTAGGTTTTTCAAGTTAAAAGTTTTATAAAATACAGTTGACTGCAATGGACTTTTATACAATAATTTCGCCCATGAATAAGTGTTTGAGTAAATACCCGTAAATTATTAAGGGCTACCTGCAGACCTTTGGCCTGGTCGATGAATAGAGTTTGAAAATGATTTTTTTAATGAAAATAGATGTACAATTCCAATATTTTGCACCCTTTTTTTTGTGTCAGTAGTATTAGCTATAATTTAAAACTGATGCTTCCCAACGTTTTAAAAGCTGTGAGCAATGAGAAGATGAATTATAAAAAGAAATAAATTATTTTATACAAATATTTGTTCAGTTTTACTTCAAATATCATAAAACACCTTCAATCGAAAGAGCATACTTAGTTGGAATATTTTTCATTACTTTAATGTAGAGTCTATAAAAAAAACCGACAACTGCGCATACACTCTGGACATTGTGAGAAGCCCTGACTTAACCCCATAGTGCTTACTAACTTCTCTTACTATTATTTTTTCTTTTTTACCAATCTGCAAACGTCGGCTTATCCGGCCAAATTTAAACTGTTTAAATTTGGCCAAATTCTGACATTTTTGTTCAATTACAACAAGGGTCGGTAAACTGCGGCCCGCGGGCCAAATGCGGCCCGCGAAGGGTTAACCTGTGGCCCACGAGAACTTTTTTTATTTGAATGGAATGCGGCACGCAAAAGAAAGTTTTGCGGCCCGTGAGCATGTAAATGTGGCCCTCTGAGCAAATATGTATTTCAACTTAAATTTGTTTAATTAATTTCGTTTTAAGTTCCTATATAACATTTTAAAACGATTAAAAGGCTCAACTGCTTTAGCTAAAAAATTCAAACTTTAGGTAAGCATTCCACCAGGTTTTTTTTCTTAACTTCATAATAAATTTCTTCTGACAACAGCATGTTATTATCTGAAAAAAAAAAAGTTAAGAGTTACGAGATTTAGTAAGATTATTATATAATCTCATTTATTAATTAACTAAATGCAAGTGTTTTCTATTTTGTACCAAAGTATTGCACACTAATTAAGTAAAATGTCATTTCTTTGCAGTTTAGTTTTTTTGCATTATTTAAAATATATTTTATTGCAAAACTGCTAAAATACTCAACAATTAGTTGTTATTTGCCTTTTAGATATCTAATTAGTTGTTTGGTTTGATGTTAAATAATAAGTCAACTAAGAAAACGTAAAACGCTTGTATTACTTAAGTTTTAAATAGATAAAAAAAGTATTTTGTTCCGAACTAAAACATTTTATAAAACAACAACTTGATTTAGTTTAGTTAACAAAGTCCAATGTAAATTTACTTTTACAAACAAAAATAATGTCACAACTTAAAGGCAGCCTTAATATTTTACCAGCGGTTAAAAAACTTTTAAAATGATTTAAGGATAAATTTTTGTGGTTTCAGAACTTTTTTTATCTAATTCAGTCTAACCAAAAAACCAAATGGAAAAATGAATTTTAAAATTATAAACGTATAAGAAACATTAAACACGGTAAGAATTAGTAATATTGTTGCTTTAAAAGCTACACTTTAGTAATGAATCCTGACTTTAATATTGCAAGAGCACCAAAAGTGTGTCCGCTAATAACATAAGTTCTGAATTATGTTGTCTACTTAACAAAAATCTACTATATTATTTAAATTAAATTTAGTGATACTCATTTATCAGCAGAATTTATTGTTTAAGAACGAACAAAATTGTATATCACACAAACATAAGAATTATTCGGCAAAATATCTAACTTATTAAATACTATTTGAGAACGTAAAAAGCTATTCAAATAAAACAGCAACCTGAATCAATTACAAAGCATAAGTTTTAAGAATAAACTGATAGAGTTCAAATTATACAACAAGATAACAAATGGTACATCATTAAACTGAGCCAAAGAGCGGAAAAAAGAGAAAGACATTTTACATTGAAATATTGGCTAACTCGTAACACAGTAAAAATTTTCACAGCTACGTAGTGCTTGATGCTACATAATGTATCTCAATAAATCATTCACCTTCATTGCCAGTTTTTCATCTTTGCTTGCGTCCGGTTCCTATAAAGAATAATGAAGGTTATCATTATTGAAGTTAGTTAAAACTGTTTGGATGAATTTAAAAAAAAATTACTATGAAGCTTTAATGAATTTGATATAGCAGCAAAACTAGCATGAGTATCTACATAAAACCGAACTTGGTAAGTGTTAAATTAATCAAGTTACTTTCAATTTATAAAGACACTTTACCTGCATCCAAAAAAACTCTCTTCTTGGTGAATTCTTATATTTCAAAACGTAGATTCTTGATGACGTCACCGGTTTGTAGTGCTTCCACTCACAATCGTCTGTTAAAATTTAATTTGTTTTTTTCTATGATTCTTTAAAAGTTTAACGTTTATTTATACATGCACAAGTTTTATTAATAAATACTTATTGCAACTTAAACTAAATATAAAATATTTATGAGCTGTAAACAGCAGAACTGATTATTTTGATCAGCCATTTAAAATCGACCTATCTTTATATATGTGCATTAAAATGAAGATTTATTTATGCAAATTACTAAAGAGCACCAAACATTTGTGAGATGTAAACAGTAAAACTTCTTTTTGCTTGTCAACCTAAAACAAACCAAACTATTTTTCAAAAAAAAGTACATAGGTTTAGATATTTATTTAATATGAAATCAAACACTAGTCAATACGCTTAAATGAAAACAAATGCTCAACAAACCAGGTCCAATGATGACTTCTACTCTATTGCAAGGGCCTTCCCTTGTTTTCCAACACAAATGCATCAGCTGGTCTCTTGGCGACAGAAACATGTAAAACAACCCCTTCCTAGGATCCGCTGTTACTAAGTTGCCCTGTTTAAATAGACATTTAAGATAAAAAAAACATTAGTAAGAATGCTATTTAACAAGCTAAAAGGTATAGCTGTTAAAATTTGTTGCAATTTTTTCTCTACTGCTACAGAAAACTGCAAATAAAATTTTTAAACTAATAGCTAAGTTTTTTAGGAAAATAAACATTTTTTTAAGTTAAATTAAATAAAACGGGAACTTTAATTTCGTAGTTGAAAGGAAATACTGTTTAATCTTTACAAACTCCCTTTGTGGTTATTAAATTGTTATCAACTATATTTTTATAAACTTGAAGTACTTCAAAGTTTTCAGAGCAAAATACTAAAATTCTAAATTAAAACACTAGAATAAACATGAGAGTGGTTTTAAACAAAATAATAGTTGTACACAAAATGAAGTAATAGATTATCTAAAAGCAAAAATGCTTCAAAAATGTTACAATTTTTCTTAAGTGTTAAAAACCTGCAGAAAATCTTACAATAACGTCTGTTTTAATACTTATCATTTGAAGCTTTTTACATAGTACAAAGACTTAGTTTAAAATCTATTTGCTTCAGTCATTGTACACAAGTATAAAAAGAAAATTTATAGTATTCTTAGAAACTGTTTAACAAATGTATATTAGTTTTATCCCACTTAAAGATATACTTATTTACCATTCAAAAACAACTTTTATTGAGACAAAAGTTATACATAAAGAACAAATTTACTTTTCCCATTGTAAGCTTGCCACATTTGAATTCAACCAAGATATTTAAAGGAGGTTTTACTTTTTTAAATAGAGCCATGCCACTAGTTTTTCTGCAACAACTTAAGTATTAAGTTAAATTTGAAACGTTCCAATACCACAATTGATACTTTATAGTAAGCTAATTTAGCGTTCAGAGAAGCTAGTATTGATTATGTTTATAACTTTCATTTTGTACAATTCACTTTGATAAACTTTGAGATTTAAGAGCTATGTATTTTTTATTTTTAAGTAAACAAACAAACTTTTAGAAGAAATAAAATGTAAAATTGTTATTTAATACTAAAATGTTTTTTACTCTACTAAAATTAATAAGCTGACCAAGTTTGAAATTTTGAAACTTTGTTGTAAACTATTTAAGTATTTAAGAATAACTACCTTATTAGAAATGATTATTGTTAAACTGTTATATTTAATGAAGAGATTTTGATAAGTTTTTTTATAAAAACCTAAAGTTTTATACCTATCTAGTATATTAGGTATAAGGTACTAGATATAATTCAGCTTTACCATTTAATTTTAATATTCTTTATAAACTTAAATGCTAAAATTTCCATGTTAATGGTATAAAATTTTAAAATTTGATCCTTGGATATAAAGTCAAGTACTCTATATAGCTAAAAGATTAAAATTTAGAACTAATTTAATACTGATTTAAATGAAAGTTTGTGTAAAATTATCTAAATTTTACTTCTATAAAAAGCTACTTTATATACATAGTTTATAAGCTTTATAAGGGTTAGTACTAAATATAATAGTATTTTTATGTATGTTTTAAGCAAGTTAACTTTAAAAAAAATAATGATTGAAACTCACAATAAAAATCAATTTTAAGCAATATGTTTTCTAAAAAAATAAATAAAAGAATAACTTGAACAAAATTTTCAAATTTGGCTGCTTTTCTTTTAGTATTGAAATTTTGATTTTTTAGCAATCTGCAAACGTCGTAGCATGACTTATCCGGCCAAATTTAGGGTTTTAAAAATTCTGAGCCGCAAAATAAAAAGACAATAATTATATGAATTAAGCGTTACACTATGAATAGTTTATACCTTTAAATGTCGCTGGTATTAAAAAGTTTTAATTTTAAAATTATTAAAACTTCAACTGCTTTCTTACTAATCTAGTTGTTTATACTTTGGCTGGTTTATCTTTTTGTAAAGTTTACAAAAATAGAAAAATCTACTTGGTTGTTTGCGTTTTTGATGTGTTGCAAATAAAAAACAAACTTTTTTTGTAATCTATACTTTTTATTCTTACTAGTTATAGTTTATTGAACGACAAAAAAAGACGCTCAAAATGTTTAGTCCTAGGACTTGGTGCGCGAAGAACCTTTCGGTTATCGAAGACTAATATGAAACAACGTTATTTATTTATAATATATCTACTTATAGGTTGGTTAGGGGTAAAATTTAAAAAATGAATTTATAAAGGTTATTTTTGCATGAATGCTAACTAAAGGTAAAAGTTAAAACATTAGTTTTTTTGATTACGAAGAAGCGTAAAACCTAAATTAATAACAATTTTAAAGTTTAAGGAAATAATTTTTTAAAAGTGAAAATAGTAAACTTTCGAAGTTATTTTTAAATTTGAAACAAAAACAAGTAGTTTATTTAGTCTTTTAAATTTAAACCTAAAATTAATCTGAGATTTCGATTACTTAAGTAACGCTAATGTAGTTACAGTTTCTTTCTTTTTGTTTGCAAAAAGACAACAAAATGTAATAAAAAATATTCATGCAAAAATGTTCACTTACAAAGTATCATAAGTCTGAAGTAATTTATTAAACAGTTTTTGTAAGTATCTAAGAGTTTTCTAAGGCTAACATACAAACTATTTAATATTTAAATATGAAAATTGTTGAATCTTATTATAGGTTTATAAAATAACTATAACTAGTTGGTTAAGTCTATGAGTATTTAAAACTAAAACAAATTAAAACACCGTTAAAACCTTTAGTGTTTAAATCATTAATTTAAACTACAGCTGTTAATGTTTAAGTATTGTAAAATTTAACAAAAATAACTTAATGCTTGATTTAAACTTAATAAACTTTTCAAGTTACTTTTTGTAATCAAGACATGTATTTCATTTTTATATAAATGTGTTAATTTACAGTTAGTATCGAATTTTAACTATTGTAAGTAAAATAACGAAAACATTTATAACTAGAAAGTATAACTAAAACGTCGTTGTAGTGCTTTTGTATAGCTAATAGGGTTTTTAATATTCCAACTAAAATATTGTCCATAAGTTTATTTTAAACAAATTCAAGTTAAAAAATTCAAAGAAATTCAGAATTTACATTGATTTTAGAAGTTTTAACAAGTAAAATAAAAACAACTAGAGGTTATTACAAATGTATTTCTTGTTTATTTACGATTCATTACTTTTACTACTTCTCTATAGGTAAAAATTTTTATATACATTTTTAAACGCTAAATTTCATTGTTTTGAGTATAAAACCGCATACATTAAGAATTAATATGAGCCTATAAAGTATATAAAACGGCAGTTTTTTAAGTCCAGGTTGATACCTCAAGAATCTGACGAAAGTTTGTTAGTTGTTTTAACATTTTTACTTATAGTTAAGTAAACTTTTTTGATGATGTTTTGTTAGCAGAGTATTATACTAGTTTTTGGGTGAAATGAATAAAAACACTTTTTTTTCTATTAGAGTTTTTTTTTTAATAAGGTTAATTTTTTTTATTAAGCCTATTTTTAATACACTAATGCAACTATTGTTTCTAAAGTGAAATTTTACGGTAAATGCATATCAATTCTCATTAATACTTAAAATTTAGTTTACAGTCTAAAAATATTGATAATCTATATTAATGCTGTAAAGCAATAGTGTTGAGAAAATAAATAATACCTTTTTTTGTCCTCTTTTTTATTTACTGTAAGCAAGCGCTGTAACTTTTTTTGTTTTTAAGTTGTTTAGCAACATATTTTTTTTATGCATTTTTCTCAAAAATTTAAACATAAATATTTTTTAACTAAATTAAACTTTGTTGAGATATGTTAGTTAGCACTTAACTAAATAAAGTAGTTAGAATAGTATTAGTAATATTTAAAATTATTAAAGGTGCTTAAAAAATGACTATAAAACTCTTAAGTAATTATATTTAAATTAATATTTCAAAAGTACTTAAAAACAAATGTCATAGTATCATATAAATTATTAATTTTATTTTGATATAATACTGTTTTAAACATATTAGTTGAAGCATCAAGTAACAAATTTAAGTATTAAATAATTTTAACATAGAGCGTTTGCTTTATGCTTCACATTTTTTAGTAGTAGCTTTTATAAATTTAGTAATAAACTGTTTTTTAGCTATAGATTTAAGTTTAAACAATTATCTTGTTTGATAACCAGACCAGAAGTTAAAAAATTCCAAACTTAGTAATTTTACTTAAAAAACTTAAAAATTTAATTTTATTTTTATAGTAGTTTTATTGAATAACTAACATACAATTAGACTGAAGTAAGTTATAGTTTATAGGAAAAATAAAAAAGCTGTTTTTAAACTTAAGGATTGTTATAAATCTCAAGCGAAAAAAACACCATGAATAAAATGTTAATCTTCAGTATATTTTTCATGACAATGTGTCACCTAACAATTGGAAAACCTTTAGAAAAACATGTTGAAGGTTATTTATTTTTAATTCTGATTTTTATAAAGATTCTCTGTAAAACTTGGTACTTTGTTCTATAACTTAAAAAAAAGAGTACATAGTTTTATAAGAACAATATTTTGTTCTGCTGATTATAAAAACGAAGTTTGTAAGTTGAAAGGTGACATTCCGACTTGTGTTTGTGAAAATGGGTTTGTTGGAAGCAACTGTAGCTTGAGTTTGTTTGTTTTAAGTTAGGTTGAAGGCAATGTGGTATAATTTTATCATTTGTTATATAGATTATTTAGTGCTCAAAGAGCAGGTTGAATAAATATATACACTACAAACAGCAGTTTATAAATTATTTACTTAATTTTTTTAGTATTGGAATTTAAATTATAAGTTTACAACATATAGCTATTTAATTTTAAAGATTCAAACTTTCTAAAATTATCATGAAAATTTCTTTCAAAAATTTAAACATCAAAATTATATTAAGTGTATTACGTTTTTTTTGTCACCAAACTTAAATTGTCTTTTTTTGAACCAACATAAATCTATTTTTGAAACCACTTTAAATATACCAAACTATTAACAGATAAATGTCCGGTCAATAGCTGCTACTTCGGCACATGCTATTTGGACAAAGGAATAGAAAATTGTCTCTGTCCAGATAATTACAGTGGTCAAAACTGTACTAACTGTGAGTTTATTTTTATTATACGGTAAAATGTATTTATATGGTAAAATATAAAACGTAGTATTAAAACTTTTCAATGATACTTTCATTAAAGTTGCATTAAATATTTTTTGACTTTGTTTGTAAAATAATATTGTTTTTGAAGAACTAGTTGTGCTGTATGTAATTAACACTTTACAAAATTAAAAGGCTGTAAAACTTTAAGAAACAATTTTTACTGTTTGTAATAATGTTTTAGAGATTATTCGGATTGTTGGTAAATAAGTTTTACTAAAAAGTTTTCGATATTTAAATATAGAACTGTTCTTAATATTCTTTTTTAAGTTTCTTTTTTATATCAAAAAGAGTAAGAAGAATAATAGTTTTTTGTTACCACGTTTTTAAAATTAATCTTTTAATTTACTAATAATGTTAGTTTTTTAAGTGTTCTACGCACTTAGTTGAAAAAACTCTATTCTTTTTACAAAATTAACAGGAAGGTTAATAAAATACATACTTACTTAAAACAGGAACTATTGTTAATAAATCAAATAATTGTTAAATAGTTTTTTGCTAGGATATTCTTTTGCTTAAAAATAATGCTCAAATTACATTTTTTAGTTAATTAAGAAAATATCTAAAGTCATTTATATCTAAAATAAAATTCTGTTTCATCGATTGTAACTTACCATAGTTAAGATTTAGTATTTGATGTTGAGACTTGTGACATATTTAAACTTAGTGTGACTTTTGTTTATCATGAGTTTTAAAAGTTTACATGCTGAAATTAATGAGTAATAAACTTTCATCTTAAAATTCAGGTCAATAATCATAAAATAATATTAAAAAGAAGCAAATAAACTTACTTGATCGTTATAACTATAAACTTTAGTAAACCTTGGTTCATTAATGATTAATTTAAAGTTTTTGTATCTTTAATTAAGTTTAACATAAAAGAAAATCTTAAGTTTTACAAAATATAAAACATTAGTATAATGAAATCAAAATTTTTTTTTATAATGGTTTATAAAAACAAAAAAATAAGTACAAACCATCTAGCAAGTAGTGCTCTATTTATTAGAAAACATTTAATAAAATATGTATTACTACTTTAGAATACATAATTTACTTAATTAATAAAAAAATGTTTGTAGTTTTCCGTTTAAAGAAGTTTACTTGTAATACATGAACACTTATATTTGAAAAACTTAACTTCTCCTTATGTACACAAAATTACCTGGCTTAATAAAATGATAACAAAAACAACTTTTAAATATCGATTTAAGTGTTTTTATACTTTAACGATATAATTTCATTACCACATGTTTTCACAGATGAATATCAATTTCCTCGTTCACATTGTGAAAACTGTGAAAGTCTAAACCAGCATTGCATTTCACAAAATGGTGCACCAACTTGTGTCAGTTTCACAACTGTTAAAAATGGTAAGCAGTTTTACAAAAAAAAAATTGTATTATTTTTATAATCTCAAAAACTTGTTTTAGTAGAAATGTTTTTAATTTTTTTTAGCTCACCGTTGTCATTTATTTTTTAAAGGTTATTTTCTTTTAATTTAGAGTGTTTTATTTACTATCAGAAAGGTGCGAGTCAAATTGTACAGCCGAAAATATTTGTACCTACACGCATTACTTGGATAATGAACAAAACCAAAACTCGAAATATCATTGTTCTTCAGTAGAAAAAGACTTGGCTCTAAGTAAATTTCTTTGTACTTATTACTTGTGTTTATCGCACAGATTACAATTTTTATGTCTAACTGAAATTTAAATTGTTTCTATAACCTAGCAATTGTTGAACATACTAACCTTGCTTTGAAAAGAAGTTTACTATAACGCTATTAATTTAATATTTACTAAAGTAAAATAAAAAAAGTATACTGATTTTGTATATGATATGTATTTATCATGTACACAAATTAAGTTAGCATTTGAAAAACTTAACAAGATAACAAGGATTAAAACGTGTTGTTTTTGAAGAATAAAAGCCTTACAATTACATGGTAAATTTTTACTAGTTTTATGTTTAATTATTCACAAGTCAAAACAATAAAAAGAAATTCGTTAAAAAAATTTAAAAAAAAATACTTACTGTATTTTATAGACGGCTTCTGCAAGAACTGCAGTAAAGATGACAGCTTGTGTTTTCGTTCAATTTATTCAGTGATGGACAAGTTTTTTCAAAATGAATACACATGTGAACTAAAATCAACCGATACACATCAAAGTTTGTTGTATTATATTTAAAAGTACTTTTATTTTTAGAAGCTTATAATTTTGCTTAATTTTAGTCGTCTTACTTTTTAACTTTCTAAAATAACTCCATTATAATTTGCAAAATTTTGTTGTTTTCGATCGTCAAGAACAAATATTTGCTAAAAAATGTTACCAATAAACACACTATGAACTTTATCAGAAAAATTCTATAGTATTTTGAAACTACAGCTTGTACAACATAAAAACTATTTTTCTTTGTATTTTTAGTAAATGTTTTAATAAAGGTTCTAAAAACTTTTTATTAAAACAATTAAAGTTGTAGCAGTTTTTTTATAGTAGCAAAATAAACTCGAAAATAAAATATTTATTGTTAAGTTTTAAAAAACCTGCTTATGTTATAATTATTTCTTATGGTAAACTAATATTGAACAGCTACTAATCCGAACCCTGATACTGCTAATAGCAGTTTTCCTTATTGGATTGTCATAGTAGCTACTGTGTGTGGTATCATTGTTCTAGCTGGATGCGTTTTGTGCAAACTTCGAAAGTAGATTCTGTTTTGTACTTTGATGTATTGCTTTACTTAAATCATTGTATGTAAACACACAATATTTTAATTTACTTTACCACATAACTTAAAACCACAACAAATCGTGCAACAATCATCATAATGTTGAAAAAGTATTAAAAATTACAAAACATAAAATTAAATCGGTAAATATATTTAAAAAATTGAAGCAGGAGTGAGAATGTGGAGACTACCGATGCATCAAACGAATTTGAGATGGTTGTCGAATCAGGATTAGGTTTCAACGATTCCAAAAATTCAACCTTGAAAGTGTCAGATGTTTTAGGTGAAAATGATCAGGAGGAATCTACAACTGACAAGTTGGTTTTAGATAAAAGTAATTTAAGCTATCATTAATTGTTTCATGTTTTATGGTAATTAAACGTTTAATAAAACGATTAATGTGTTTATTTTAAGGCTACGGTTTTGTAGTAGTCTAAATTATTACTGCTAAAACTTAATTATTAAAATTTATATTTTATAAAACCAAAAGTCCAGCACAAAACTTATAGTACATACTCTTGAAAACGTAGGTAGTAAAAGCAAAAGTATTATTTATGTGCCTATAAGTTCAAAATTTATAAACTTACTTACTTTTCCTTAAAATATATATATATACTGCTAACTTAATATGAAAAAGAATAATTTTATTTTGGTTATTTATTGTCGGTAAACTTGATATTTCTTCACAAAACAAGCAAAATATCTTGACAGGTTGGGTTTTAGATTATAGTAGTTGTAAAAAATATTAATTTTTAACTATTTTATTTCTTATAGTTACAAATTGTTTCAACAACATGAGTAAAATACCTAATTTTAAGCTTCAATTTCTAGTATTCATAGTCTTTTCTGCTAAAAACTTTCTTTTATAAAAAATTATAGTAAAACTAAAAGTTTAGCTAAAAGTAATAAACACATCTTTAAAACTGTACCATAGGTTCGTTTTTGTGTTCTTTATAGTTCTAAATTTATAAAATAGTTAGTTGTTTTTTTTTAAGTATGAAAAAAGTAGTTTATTGATTTATTTATATTGGTAAACGGAATGTTTTTCAATATTTTATATAAAAGAAGAATAAATAACTTCAACATAGTACTAGTTTTGAGAATTTACGTAGACTCGTAATTAAATTTCAAACAATTGTAAAATACTACTACATTAAGTTAAAATAGGCTTTAGTTAAAAAATTAAGTACTGTTATGTACTTCCTTGTTAAATACAATATTAAATCTTGTTGAGCAATCAATGTTGTATAATATAATTAGCTGTGTTATTTTATAAACTATTTGTGATAGTTTCTTTTATGTAAAACAGTTTTTATTATAATTATATCTTAAGCATCCCAATATAACTCTACTTAAACTTTTATACAACGATACATTTTTATGATAACAAATTAAAAGCACTGTAAATAACATCAAATTTATTTCATTTTTATCAGTGTTTGGCAATTTTAGTAAATTTGGGGGTAATAATTAGTAAAGGGGCAAATTGGAAAGGCCATTTAAAAATTTTGAAACTTGCACTAGACATTCTTGAAGAGCTAAAAAAAAGTAATAGGTATTTTTATTAGTAATTTCGGAGTTTACACTAAATATTCTTGAATTAAAAAAAAAAGGTCTTGGGTGTTTTTGTTAGTAATTTTGAAACTTATACTATATACTCTTGAGTTGCAGATGAAGAGAAAAAAAAAGGTCTTAGGTGTTTCAAATAGTAGCTTCTTAAGTAGTTTTGTTGGAGGGGGCAATAGCTTGTTTAATCTCTTTAAAGGGGGCAATTTGTAAGAAAAAAGTTCGGGAAACCCTGATTTAGATTTTCATAAACGTTCTATTAGGATTAAAAATAAAAATAAAAATTTTTTTTTGTGATTTTTAGTTAAGAATTTACAGTTACAACTCAATTTTTACAGATAAAGCATAAAATTTTATTTTATTTGTCTAATTATATAAAATAAAAGTTAATGTCGATAAAAAAATTATTTTTTATTTTTAGAGAAACGAGGACTACCTAGAAACTAATTTCATAAAAAAATGCACAGAAGAAATTATTTGTTCTCGCATGAATTGGAAGTTATTATGAATTATTTATTTTTGACAAACTTATATTTATAAATTTTATCATTAATAAAATAACTTGACTTAAGAAGTCTGTTTGTATATAATACCATTAAAACTATGTTTAAAATAAATAGCAATCAGTTGTGGTCAGTGTTCATTTTACTCAGTTTGAAATAACTATTTTCGTATTTTAAGTATCAGTAGTTTATTGTTAAAAATGTTTAATAGAAAAGTGTTTTTCTTTCAGTCTTTGAAATGAAGGGTAGTTTAATATGTATTAAAAAAAACATTTACTTAAAAAAATATTTTCATGAATGTTGCTAGTTATGTAAAAGGTTTAACAAGTGAAAAAAAAAATAAGTTACTATACTTTCTTGTCATATCAGATATTCTACAATAGGGAAGGAAAACTCGCGAGCCGAATCTGGACCAACGACAAAAATTATTAGCCCAATGTTTAATAACACAACTAACAAAAATGTTGTAATTAACGACAATTACATTACTTTAGTTATGACTAAGTAATCGTCTTTTTTCCCAAGTTTAAGGTTTTGACGTTATAATGCCAAAAGACAGAAATGTTTTTTTCTAATAGTTTTTGTCAGCCTAGTACTGCCATGCGATTGTCATTTTGCCGCAAAATAAATTATGGAGAAAAACAAAAATTTATATTTACAAATAAGATATATTTTTTATTTGTAAGTAAAGTATACAGCCAAGATAATTTCTATTCTATTGAACTTTTTGTCCTAAAATATAGGTTCTTCAAAGTAAAGTTTTATAAAATACAGTTAACCGCGAAGGACGTTTTTTCTTTTAATGTCACCCGTTAAAGAGATTTTCGAGTAAACTTTTTTGAGCCTGTAAAGTATTTAAGGCTGCCTGCAGACCTTTGGCCTGGTAGACAAGGTTGCCACTTATTTTTCCAAACTTTCTAGGTTTTTAAAAATACACATTTTTAGGTCTATTTTTAAGTAAATTTTTATATAAGAAAGTGTGTTAAATAGTATAAAAACATCGAAAAGATAATGTAAAGTTACTTTAAATAAGTTTCTAATAAAAAAATTTTTGATGATGACAAAAAAATCTTATTTGTTTGATAGATTTTTTGTGTCAAATCGAAACTTTACTACTGAAAATGTTAAAATTATTAAAAATTCCAGGTTTTTTTCAAAACTTCTTAAATTCCAGTATTTCCAGGTTATTTTTGCCTAAATCCCGAATTCCATATAAAGTGGCAACCCTGGGTCGATTAATATACTTCAAAAAATCATTTTAGAATGAAAATAGATGTACAGCTGCAATATTTCGCACCTTTTTTATATGTGTCTGTAGAATTAGCTCTTCTTTAAAACCAGTGATTTCCAACGTTGAGTTCCAATCAGTAATTAAATGAATTATAAAAAATTCAAACAAGTTGCTATTTTGTTTAACTATTTGTCTGTTATGTTTATTTCTGCTTTAAACATCAAAAAACACCTTAATGTAGAGTCTATAAAAAAAACCAAAAACTGCGCATACCTTCTGCATATTGTGAGAAGCACTGATTTAACCCCATAGTGATTATTTATTTTATTAAGTATTCCTCAAAGTGCACACAACTGTAGGGGTGTGTAAACTGTTAGTTGGCAAGTAAAAATGGAAAATTTCTTTTGAGGGGTCACATTTTTGATTTTTTTTTTGCATTCCATAATGCCGTCTTTTACTAAAAATTGTGCAACCCAGAAAATAGT
The DNA here is from genome assembly GCF_965202585.1 of Thalia democratica. Lineage (NCBI taxonomy): Eukaryota > Metazoa > Chordata > Thaliacea > Salpida > Salpidae > Thalia > Thalia democratica. Next base: position 26,232,233 of record NC_139165.1, read on the forward strand.
TATTGGTTGGACGGTTTAGAGCCCCTAAGCTGTATATTCCTGTACTACAGTGTAAAAATGCACACTTTGAAAAACACTGATTTAGAGTTTTTTAACTGATATGTTAACTAAGAGGTCTTGCAACGCCGTGCCCTAAATTATTTATATATTTAAGCTATAACAACAGTTAGCACTCACTTAACGCATGAAAAATAATTAAATTAAAAAATGCTTTAGGTAAAAGTTTATATATAAAACAAAAGCTCTCGATTAAAACAGTTTATTACGACATAAAAACATATATTGCTTGAAGTAAATACTTGAGGCAGTGTTAAAATCAAATAAAAATTTTAAATATGACTAAAATATTTTCATTGAATAAAATGAAACATAAAGTCAAATAAATAATAAGTATTATCTTGGAGTTAACTATAATTTCTTCTAGAGTAAAAACCATATGCTAATCAAATTAAACTCTTAAATAAAAAATATACTTAGCTTATATGGACAAAATACATAATTTCGAAAATTAAGATACACGGTATATGAAAAAATAACAATACTTAATAACAAAACAATATTTAGGAGACAAATACAAAATAGATGGCTGAATAAGTTTTTAAGTCATAAAAATTTAAAAAGATAAAACTGAGATAAAAAACATAAAATATTTAAAGTTTAAAACGTGCATTGAAAACAAACCAACTATTACAGTATAGAAAAAAAAAACTTATGTTTTGTTTGTTATTTGATAGTTGAAATGTTTTCAAAGATGCATAACTCGACTAACAAAAATATTTCTGTTTTCATACAAAAGACTGATTTTTCATACTGAAATATTTTTTCGTAGTATAGCAGGGGTCGGCAAACTGCGGCCCGCAAGGTTTTTTTTCAGTTAGAAAAAAATATAACAAAATTCTTTGTGGTAAAACTTAAAAGTAGGCTAGTACTTTAATTATTACTCTTTACTAGTGCTATATAACTGTTTGTATCATCACATCTGTTTTTTAAAATATTATTTTATACTGATTATTTTAATTATTTAAGAATAACAGTGGCCCGCGAAAACGTTCTGCGGCCCACGAACATAACTTTTCCAGAAAATTAGCCCACTACTTAAAAAAAAGGCCGCCGACCCCTGTACTATAGTGATATAGTTATACTTATAGTAACAGCCTCTGAATTCCTGTTTTATTTAAAATATTAAGAATAGCAGTAACTTATTAAAGTTAGAAAAGGTTTAGATTGATTAAAACTTCAACATTAAATATATCTTACTAAAAAGCATCTACTAAGTTTCCTGTGAAAACAAAGTTAAACTGTTTTAAATTTATCTTTAAAAAAAGTTAACTAGTTAGAAACCATACAAGCAATATCTTCTAAACTTAAATCATTCAGATAGTTAACTTCCTTATATTTTTTAACCTTTAAATATATGTTTAACTTTATTAATTTATTAAAAAAAATTAATCCGAGAAATTCCAATAAGTTCTGGAAAACTCATTTTAAGCTTAATTTATTTAAGATTAAGGAAAAAAATAGTCAAAATAAACTTTCTAAACATACTTGAGTTTATCAATTTATTTATAAAACAATTTCACCCGAGAAATTCCAGCAAGTCCTGCTGGGTGAGTTTCTTCTGATTCGGGTTTTGTTTCTGGGGATTTACTTTCTGTGACGTCATCAAGTTCATGGGCTTCCCCTTTTGCTGCGAAGGAAACGAGAGGAGGGAGTCGAGTGACGTCACGTCGCCCTTGTTGCGTGGCAACGTATTATTTTGCTGTGACATCATCGGCTGGTTGTTGCCATATGACGTCATGGAGCCGAAAGGAGAATTGCTTCCGGTCTGATTTCCGCCGAAATATGATGGTGTCATCATGTTGTTTCCGCCGAAAGCGCCACTTTGTGACGTCATGTTTCCGAACGCGGGCTGCTGTGACGTCATGAAAGAATTCTGCTGCTGGGAGTTGATCATGTAGTTGGGTTTGCTCTGTGACATCTGGTTGTTTTGTGAATTCATGAAGTTGTTGTTTTGTGAAGACATAGACGTGAGGTTTTGCTGCATAAGAGTTGAGGTGAGGTCTTTTGGCTGAAAAAATTAAATTAGTATGGTTAATAGATGACAAAAACCATTTCTGAAACTTTAAACGTAGAATGATTTCGGAAGGATTTTAAAGAAAAAAAACTATATAAAACAAATTCTATTTAATTTTCGACTAGATATGTACTTGATTATCATACTAGTACTATAATGTCAAAGCAACATAACTAATTTAAAAAAATTTATAATAAGCCAAACCTTATTTACAGTTTTGACTGGAGGCTTTTGAATGGTAGGAACATTGTTAATCTTGAGCGTAGCATTTCCACTTTTCGCAGGAACATTTCCAGTTTTTGCAAGATTATTGTTAACTTTAAGTGGCCTCACAACCTGATTTTTCATCCTGTTGTGCTGGGCTTTCATATCTGCCAGTCTCTTCTTATCTTCCAGTGACAAATTGTTGGTATCTGTTGAAAGATCTTTCAATTCCTTGTTGTCAGACACGTCCAATATTCCCTGTTCATTTGATTAATAAAGCATTTAACAATTCGTTTTTTATAGGCATTTTTTTTACAAAACTAAGTCAAATATTTATTAATATTTTAGTAACATATTTTTAAACTTGTGGAAACATAACAAGTTTTTTTTTAGTATGAAAAGATATAACTATTTTTCTATCACTCATGGTTTATATGTGTCTTTTAGGTAAACATGTGCTTTAAAAATCTATTTGGATTATTTTAAAATAGTCTCAAAAACTAACTAGTTTTTAAATGTATAAAAGTATCAACTAACCGAATTGTTAACTTTAGTGAAGTCCAATTCATTTTCTTCTTGTATTTGCATCTTACTTATTTGTTCCAATTTTGTTCTTTGTTCCGTTTCTACCTTCTCCAACATTTCCTAATATATTTATAAAAAAAAAACTTTATATCAAAAAAAAACTTATTAAACATAATAAACTTAACAAAATTATTAAAATAATTTTGTCGTTACTAATTAACTATAGTCTACTGTCTGAACACGTGGTCCTCAATGTCTTTGACACTAGAAATAAAAAACGGTTTAAAATTTATCAGATTTAAGTAGAAACATTAAAACCACAAACTCTTCGGTTAAAATCTTAAAGCATTTATAACTTAATACAACACAATCTTTAGAAGAAATATGTTTAGGAAAACTTGAAACTAAAACAAACTGTTATAACAGACATGTAGAAATTAAACTGTAACAAATTAAGGAATCATTACCGTTACATAACCTTAAAAAGTATGAAACATTTAAGTAAAATAAATAAAAAAATTGTTGTTAATAATTTCTCTAGTTTAACGAAACTATATACAGTAACCTCTCGCTTCTTTACGCACTCGTGACGTTACGCACTCTCGTTTAGTTACGCATTTTAGAACTCTAAAAAGTTCAAAAAACAAAAATTAATATTGCATAAATTAGGTTTATTGTATATTTTTTAATTTAAAATATGCTTTTAAATGCTAATTCACTTCTCTATATCTTTAGTTTTTCTAAACTTATGTTTCTTGACTAATTGATAAACTTTTAGTTAGACCTCAGTTTATCAGAAATTTTGTTATACAATAAGAGACTAAATTAAAATTCTGAAAGAAATATGACTGTTTTAAATAATGATAGTATAATAAATAATGAGAGTGTAAAACACAAATAAATAATACAGCACTCTTGCCCTATATATGAATAAACATCTAAAAAAAAATCAAATGAAACTTCCTAGTAAAAAAATACAACATTTCTTTATTGTAAACAAATGCTTAATTATAAATTGATTTTGCTAAATACATAGAATATAAATTTTAAATATCAAATTAGTCACATATAAATAAAGATAACGATAAAATCTACTTATTATTAAAGGTAGTAAAATTTTTCTACTAGTTTAATAATATTATATAAATTTCAATCCTTTATTTTTAATTTATGTATTGTTTTATCTTTTGTTTTCATATTTGTAAACAAAGTATACAAGTTGTTAAAAATTAAAAAGTCCCCAGTCTGCTTTTAACTAGAAGCAATATCAAAAAACAGCAATTATAGTGAGTATATTTGGAACCTCTCGTACCTTTACGATCTTTCGTATCTTTACGCATTTTTGCTGTAGACACAATGTGCGTAAATAAGCGAGAGGTTACTGTAATAAAAATGTAAAAATAAAAATAAAAAAAGTAAAAATGTTTACAAACATTTATAACAGAATTGTAAGATTAAAACTGCTTCAAATTAATTTATCATTACTGCTACATAACTTTTAAACACATCAAAGATTTAAATAAAACTTCGAAACAAACTGTTGTAGTTTATTATTGTAATTAGATAAAAATAATTATAAAAAATATGTTCAAAACAAGTACAAACTTTTATGACAGACATGTAAGATTGAAACTGTTTCAAGTTAAGACTTCCTTCAAATGCAAGTGGTAATAGAAATGGAATAACTTTTCCCGTTACCATCTCCTTAGTTATACCTGAAACAAAAGACTTTATATTACTACATTTTTAATTTGAAATACAAAGGTTTTTGAAAACTTTTTTCAAGTTTTCTTATTTTTTTCTATATTTTTGAAGGCACAAGTTTTTTTAGTATCAAACAAATTTTAAGGTAAAAAAAATAAGTTAAACAGGACTACAACATTTCAAAAATACTGTAATGATACTTTAAAAAAGTTTAATAAACATTAAAATTTAAAATATAGCAAAAAAAATTACTATATGTATTATATTTTTCATATCTAATCAAAATTTCTTTATTTCTCATGTGAAAACTGTTTGAGATTCCAGGATTTTTTTCTTCAAAATTTCTTAAGATTTTAAGTTAATAAATCATTTATAAAAAATAAACATAAAAATGAGAATAACTTAGACTTTTATAACATACAAAATTTGTAAGTTTCAAAATTTTAATAAACTTAAACTTTTTATTTATAACTGTTGTAACCAAAAAAGTTGACTCAAAAAAAAACATTTAGCACAAAATATATAAACCACTTACACTTGAGTAATACTTTTTAGTTTTTATACTTCACAAACACTATTACTTTCGTCTTGTATAAACTATTATCATAAAAATCCTATAAAATAAACTCACCTAATTTATCGTTGTTATGAGCGATTTTGAATACTCCCAGCATGGCCATCAATATACCGGGTTCTCTCGATTTTACCAACAGCAAATGCACCAGTATCTCGTCCTGACAAGTCCACTTGTCGAATGACGTCATCAGTTTTGATGTGCATACCAGTGCGTTCACTTTTAACTGTAAAGTTAACATATTCATTTACAAGAGAGCTTTTAATAGTAGATATATACATTTGATGTGTACAAAAACGCAATAATTGTTGTTAGTATACATTCACTTAAAATTTTTAAATCTTAACGTTCAGTTTAAAAATTAACACTCGTATGGTGCTAAATGAAATTAAATTATAATTCTGTTTAAACCGAAGCTTGTGACAAATTAAAGTTTTGTTTTACCTGTTAGTGTAAAATTAATACAAAAACATACTAAGATTTTTAAAAGTATTTAAAAAAATCTTAAATTGAACTCAATTAATTTTTGAATATCGATAAAGTATAACTAAACATATATAAAAAATGGATATTTTTTTATAAATTTAATGACCAAACCTGTGTAGTGCTTCCTTCCAGTATTATCTTCCTGATCTTGGGAAGAACGTAGCTCTTCATCGAAGTCAGGTCCAACTGTTCGGCGAATGTTGGCATTATACTCAAGCTCAAGTCTTGTATCTGTGTTGATGTAGATTCTAGTGCTGAACTTATCATGGGCAGTATGTGACCTTTGATTAAGTGTGATGGGGTTTTCTTCAGTAAAAAGTCCATCTTTTTCAGCATTTGAAAGATTATCTGCAGGAATTATTAGTATTACAATAGGATCTTTGGATGGATTGTTTTCAAGTACTAATATACCAAGACACATGGAAAGATAACTTTTAATTTCCAAGTTTTTGAGTTTATGGTTATTTTTTAATATTAATGGTTAAGAAAATTATTATTACCAAAAAGCAGACTCTTAAAACTCATTTTAGTTGAGACGGCTTTAAACATTTTTATCAAATACTTTTCTCAACAAAACTATTAAAAAATTAAACATACGTTCATCATTATGATTCATTTGATACGCAAAAGATGCTAAATATTTTCAACTATTCGATAGGTAAGAAAGTTAAGATATTTCATAGCTTTTTGTTTGCCCTTATGTATTTTACATATTAATTTTGGAGAATTACGGGACAGTTAAACTAATGTTAAAATAACCTGAATTGGGTTTTGAATTTTAAACACGGGTACCAAACAGGGGAATATTTTGTTCAAGTAGTCTTCATCAGTGCAATTACTATTTTCTGCAATGTTGAATATGCAAGGCAGTACGAATGGTATCATATTGGTGTTTGATAATTCGCTTGTAAGTGCTGGTATAACTCGTTGAAGTTGAACTCTCTGTATATAAAATATAAACAAGATAAATAAATAATAATAAATTGTCAGTTAGTTTGCTTGTTTGTGCTGGTATAACACACTGTAGCTGTACTATCTGTAACTAAAAAAATAAAAAATGTGAGTGAGCTATTTTTTTTTTAAATGTACTTTTAAATGTTATTTTTAATATGAATGGTATCATGTTGGTGTTTGATAATTCGCTTGTAAGTGCTGGTATGACACGCTGGAGTTGCACTCTCTGTATATAAAATAAATAAAAATGTGCTGTAGTTAAAAGTTCTTTATTTTTTATGTTGTTTAATTTAGGTTTTTATTTATTTATAATATAAATGGTATTATATTGTTGTTAGATAGCTGTTGTAACTCGTTATAGTTGCACTCTCTGTTTATTAAAATTTATCAATTATTATATTTATTTTAAAAAATTATAGAGGTTTAGGTACCTTAAATAAAAAGAACTATGTTAATATATATTTATCCACAATATCAGCTTAAGGATGTATTCTCTGTGTAATAAGCATTAATTTTAAATGATTTTTTATTTTTTATTTTAACAATTAAGAATTCAAACATAAAAATCATATTAAAACAGAACAAACCATAGGTAACTGTGGTAAAACGTTGGGTAGGCTTTTGAAGAACTGAGAACGTTGCAAATTGTCTCTTTGTAAAAGCGAGTCTAAATATTGCAGTGTTCTTACTCCTACACTGTCGAAGAATGGCAACTGTACAAAAAATTTAAATTAAATAACATAAGTAGAACTCGCTATCAATATCTATTTAGTTTATACTTTTAATTAAAATACGTTTTAAATTTTAATACCAAAAAAAACTCCTGCGCTGTCGAAGAATTGTAACTATACAAGATTTAAAATAGTAAAAAAATTTATGGTTGAGATAAAGAAAAATTTAATTTTATTGGCATTCTTTTGTTCAAGTATTTAAATTTAGTACAAATTTGTAACAAAATATTTGGGGGCAGTTAACTTTAAATTACTTCAAACCATAGGCTATTGATATGATGAATTTGTTTTTAAAATCTATGTTTGCAGGGTTGCCAAATGTTTTTGGCAAATTTTCTCCAGGTTTTTTAAATTACAGGTTTTAGGGTCTATTTTTAGTTTAAAATTAAGTTTAAGGTAAAAAACTGTGTTTAATAGGATAATGACATTGAAAAGATATCTTAAAGCTTCTTAAAACTTGTTTGATTATAAAAGAAAATTTAATGATTTCAAAACAAAATTATATCTTATATCTATACGATAAATTTTTGTGTCAGATCTAAATTTTACTACTTAACTAATAAATAATTTGTTTAAAAATCCAGGTTTTTAGTGATTTTTGTTGAAAAGTTCAGTATTTTTTTTTTAATATCTCAAACTCTAGGTTTATCCAGGTTTTTTAGCCTAAATTGTCAAATTTAAGGTTTTTCCAGGATTTAAGGTTTTTTGGCTACCCTGTGTTTGAAATAAAATTCAAATATATATAAAATATAGTTGTTTTATTAAACATGTTTGCTAATTTTAGTAGCTAGTTATTTAAGCTATATTTTATAGCAAAAATAAATACAAAAAATCAATATATTTTTGTTTAGTACCGATTTTAAATTGTTTTAAAGTTATTATTGTTAAAAAATAAATTTAAAAAAGTTTTTCGGTTGAGTGGTACCTAAAAGAATAAAAAAATATTCAGATTTTGTATTTAAAAATATTTGAAATCATTGGCATGACATATAAAACAAGTTTTATACATACAAAAAACTTTATATACTTGTTAAACTGTATCTTAATAGATACAAAAAATCTTTGAAACGTATTTTAATAAAATTTGTAAAACAAACTTTAGATATTTGTTGAGCCGTGGGCCTAACATCTGGTTCGGGATGTAGCAACATTCTAATGTGCTCGTGAATGTCTGATGGTACTTTGTTCAATTGAGTGGTTGATATGTTTTGTAACTATCAAAATAATCAATAATAATTATATATAATAATAATATTTTAATTAGCTCATGAATGTCTGATGGAACTTTATTCAATTGTGTGCTTGTTATGTTTTGTAACTCTGAAATTATTATAACAAAACTTTAAAAATTAGCAAAAACCTGACAGAACAGCATTTAAGTATAATGAATAAATCTATTGAACCTAAATAAATTTAAGAAAATTTCATAAGGGCTTTAATTCTATATATAAAAAAATATCCTATTAATAATTATATACAAAATAATATAACTAATTTACCTACTACAAACTTAACAACTAAATTTGTATTATTTTTATTTCAGTTTCAAGTTACAAACTAGGTTAAATACCTTTTATACAGATGTTATAGCAAAAAAAAAATGGAGATCTGTAACTTTAGTACAGCTTAAAAATAATTTTAATTTGCGTGCTTGGCAAAACTATTTATACTTGTACTGAAGTGAGAAATCAATCAAAACCTTGTCAACGCATCTCGGAATTTCTCTGTACAAGTTCTGAGTGTTGACGTCCAACAGAACACCACCGTTGTTGTATATCGCGTACAAGAGCATGCCCACATTGTACATGTCGGACTGTGTATTACATGTTCTGCTTGTGATGTGCTCTGGCGAGTAGTATGAGGGGTTGGGTTGCGAGGGGGGAGGGAGTGTTGAATCCCAATCCTTGCATATGTGCTTCGGCTGAACAAAGTTTATAAAAGTCAATGATACAGTGTTTTGTATATAAAAAAAAAGGAATTTATTTGTTAACGGGTAGTGTTTAATTTCAACTTTTACATATGTGTTTTGACTGAAGAAATTCATAATATTTACAACTATTGTACTAATTAAAACTATTCACAGGGTTACCATATTTTCAATTTTTTTGTCCAGGTTTTCCAAATTTCTTACAGTTTTTTAAAAGTACACATTTGTAGGTCTATATTTAGTTTAAAGTTTAATTTAAGGTGATAAACTGTGTTAAATAGTATAAAAACATTGAAAAGATACCATAAAGCTACTTTAAATATGTTTTTTAATAAAAAATAGTTTTGATGGTGACAAAAACTTTTTATTTATGTGATATATTTTTTGAGTCAAATAGAAATTTTACTACTGAACATGTGAAAACTGTTAAAATTCCAGGTTTTTTCAGTGATTTTTGTTCAAAATTCCAGGTTTTTCCATGTTTTTTTCAAAATTTCCGAAATTCAAGGTTTGTCCAGGATTCCAGGTAAAGTGGCAACCCTGCACTTAAAATAGACATTATTGAACTATTTTAAAATCGATTAAAACAAACACATTCAATTTATTGTCTTATTTTCTATATTACTAGTATAACTGTATGTATATATAAAACTAGTTTATTTAATATTACTGTTTAAAAAAACATATTTAGATAAAATTGAGTATTAATAAAAGCTTAAAACTTTGTTTTTGAACATGAATAAAACTGTAAAACTTATATAACTTTTAATACAGAACTGTATTCAAAGTGAAAAACAATGACACATTTTTCGATGAAAGTTCTAATTATTGTTTTATTTTGTGTGGGTGTCAAAACAAGAGGAAAAAAATTAACGAAATATCAACTACTTGCTTTTACTTTAATAAGATATTTTTTTTTTATTTAACTCAGCACTTTTTCAATTTGTTTATAGACATTTTTATATGACAAAGTTAAATTTGTTAGCTAAAATCTAATTTACGTTAAGCCATACATTTCTAATTACAAAGAAAGCTATTATATTTCTGCACAAGTTTTAAATAAGTTCCTTCTTTTTCATCACGCAATCTTTTAAAGAGTTTTTGACAACTGATTTCAAATTTTGGAAGAAAGTTATTAACAACAAAATTTAACAGAAAGTTAAACATTAGATTTGCCTATATAATAAGGTTTTCAATACTAAATCTAACTTTTAATGTGATCACCTATTATACCATAATAAATCCTACAAATAAACACATTCAATTCAATAAAACTAACAAAAATATTTTGCTTTTAATTAAATATAGTGTAGTAATTAATTGAAAATGTTTATAAACAAAACTTTGATTCAAATTTTCTTTTCCTAAAAAGTAAATTTTCAGTTAAGACAAAACTTGTATAAGCTGAGTTGAATACTTGCAAATATTTATAAGTATGGTAGTTTTAAAAAGTTATTTTCTATTGTATTCAACAGTCTTCAGTGTAATTAAAAAATAATCAAATAAAATATTTCTCTTTACTACATTAAATTTTATATTTACATTTTATTTTAAAAGATGAAAACAATTAGACCTATAGTCAGGTGTTAAGCCAATTACAATAATAGTAACTAGATATTTTATAGTTTCAATTTTAAAACTAAATACTTTTTTTATATGTTAAAACAAACCTCTGAGAAAGAGCCCGTATTCAGTACGGTGAAATCAAATCCTGATATTTTCCAGAACCCGTCCTTGGTGGACACAATGTTCTCAGGACAAATGTTGCCGTGTATTATCTTCGCGCTGTTGTGCAAAAATTCTAAACCCTCTGATACCTTTTGTTAAGAAATATATTAATGTCTTATAACACAATATCGATTATATATTGATCTAAATAAGAAGTACTACATAACAACTTTGAAAAATTTTAAATGCTAATAAAAATATTGATTTAAAAACAAATCGTGTTTTAAATAAGAATCTATGTTTGAGCAAAGCACATGTTCCCAACTAATAAGCATTAACTTTCAGGAAAAAAAATAAAATTTTTAAGAAACTTTATCAAATTTACACCTAATATTTCTTACTAGTGTATGCTTTTAAGACTATACTTCTAGGAGTTAAGATATCAAATTGAGCAAGTTCATTTATTAGTTTATCCTTAAATTAATTGAAAATAAGTTAATCTACCCTAATTTTGGTATTTAGGATTGTACTGAACAAATAATAACATTTTCAAAAAATACACTCAAAAAGCTTCAAAAAAAAAACTAGTTAAAATTAATAAATAGAAATACTTATACTTTTAGATCAAATCAAAATAAACACAAAACTTTTTAATGTTAAAGTTAAATCAAGTTAATATTATTAATGATAGGCACACATAGTAATATTCTTTTACCTAAAAACTTAAAAATTTTCTTATCTTGTGATATACCTTTTACTAAAACTTAGCTTTAAGGCCATAGGGGGGTAAGCCATGTTTTTTACAAGTTGATCTTATTTTATATAAATTTTTCTAAGCTTTAAGATTCTTTTTAAGATTTTTAAAAATTCAAATTATTTTTTGAGATATGACCAGTCAAAGTCGGGCCGCATAATAGGTTCCCTATGGGAAAGGAAAACTAAAACAGCAAAAATAGATTATTTTGTTTAAAATCTATCTATCTCCTCCTACGTTTTTCAAGCAATCTTCTTCAAACTTTCACAGTCTAATCTTTATACAATAAAAAAACAACGTTACTTTGGACTTAAAAAAATTGGTAAAATTTTTTTTTTAACTTTTTTCATAAAATTTTTGTTTTTTTAAGTTATTAAAATTCATAAGTAACGTTTTTTCTTATAATGTAAGGAACATTTCCTGAAAATTGGAAGAAGATTAATTGAAAAATGAAGGAGGAGATAGATTTTCAGCGATTTTCAAATTTCCAAGAAAATCAACCCCAAAAAATTTTTGGTCCATACATTTGTATGGGAAATTTTTACAAAAAATAAAATATCTCAAAAGTTAAATGGTATTTTTGAATTATATAAAAACTGGCTTATAGTTTGTGATTAAAGCTTTCATATAAAAGCCAAAGTTAATTTTTGTGAGAAAAGTGTTTTACCCCCTCCCCCTATAGCCTTAAATTCTTAACTTGAAAAAAAAACTTTTGCATTACAATTTACACTAACATGTATCAGTCCATACTTGATTTCAACTTCGTTGACTTCATAACCTTTCATGAAGCTGGGTACTTCGTTTATATTAGAATGTTTGCCCAGCAAGTTTGCGAGACTGCTGAATATGGGCTCGGTACAGAACACCAAGCTTTCCCTGTTTATTTCATAAAAATTAATATTACTAAACGTTACAAAATGTATTTAAAACCTTTGAAAATATTTTTTAAAACATTTCATTATTATTTTTGTGCTTAGTCAAAAAATGCTTTACATAATACCTTAAAACGTATGTTAAAAGATACTAGAATGCAAGATACACTTCATACTTTTCATAACTATTTCCTATATAACTATTTCCTATGTAAATTAACCTTATCATATGTTTTAAAATAATTAAAACATAAAATTATATTAGTTATTTTACTTTATACAAAGCAAACATCATAAACAAAACTGCACAAAACACCAAGGTTTTCCTGTTAAAAATATTTTCCTATATATTGAGTAAAACTACATACAAAAAAAACTAACATTTATCTGCATTGTATAAACGAACTATGAAGAAAATCAATTCAATAATGCAACAAGCTCTTTGTTATTAATTTTTGTTTTGTATTCAGCTGAACTAAAGCAAAGTTTATAAAACGATTTAAATTGAGTTAAAAACTGAACATTCTTGTTTGTATTAACAATTTTCATTAAGAAACACTTTATCAACAATAACACCATCAGGCATGACAAAAGTTTTTGATTTTTTTTTGATTTTTTGAACTTTTTCAAGGTTTTTGAAAGTACTATTTTTTGTTAGTTTTAATATAAAATTAAATTTAAGATAAAAAACTGCCATAGAGAGCATCATAATATCGAAAAGATACTGTAATGCTACTTTAAAATTGCTTTATAAAAAAAAAGTTGTATTTAACAGACTTTTTCTATGTAAACAAAGCTTAATATTTTACATGATAAACTGTTTGAAATTCAACATTATTTCATTTAATATTTCTGAAATTAAAGGTTTTATAGGTTTTTTACCTGGATTATCAAATTGCAGGTTTTTCCAGGATTCCAGGTTTTTGGCAACCCTGATACCATCAAGCAACAAAAAACAAACAGTTCAAAGACAATTCTGAGCATATGGATACTAATAAATTTTTCTTTATACAACTCAAAAAAGTTAAACAAACTAGTAGTCAACTATAAAACATTCAAAAAGAGCCTAGGTTTAACAATAATTTTAATAAATTTGTAACTTTGATGTTTCCTGTGCAAAGGATATCATAACTAGACCATGATAAAATAATATTTTGAATTATAAAAGCTATAATCACAAGCATGTATTTTCAATCAACTTAATAACTTAGGTAAAAGGCAACGTTACAAAAATTCCAAATTCTTTCAGTACTCAACAGTGAGTTATAGAGAATTAAAATTATTTTTTAAATTGGAAAAGTAAAGTTATTTAACCACACAAGCAAATATATATTAACTTTTACTAAAAGTAAAAAAATCATTAACAATAAAATCCACACTCAAACCTTGGCCTTCCAATACAAAAGTCAGTTATATAAAAAAAGTTACTATTATTGTTTTTGAACCTTAAAAACTTATGTCATTTAACAACTCAAAGTGACAATCATAAAGACTTACAGCTTAAAAAACCAAGAGTAACTGGCAAAACTGCAAACTTTACATAAAAAACTCAAACCTGGATTCTTCCAGCACATGCTCCACTGTGAGTATCCTGGGATGCTTCAGTTTGACCAACTGACTGCAACCCTGCTTGAACACGTTCAGTATCATCTCCTTGTCCTGCTTGCTGTACTTTTCAGTTAATAATTTCTTCTCCAACACCCATATCGACACTTCCTGAAAAATGAAAAGTAATTTTGTGAGAAACTTTTAATATCTAAAAATAGGTTTAAGTTTAGTTTAGAAATTTAAGTTGACATTTGCTGTGACTTTTTGGTAAAAAAGAATGTTACAACTTCCTGCTAGATGGAGGATACATTTTTCATAGGAATCAAAAATATTTATTTTATTTTATTTAAAATAGAAAAAGTGTTTCTTACACTCATCTTTTAATCTAACTTTATGATTAGAAATTCTGCATTTAATACATATTGACACTTCCTGCCACATTTTTGTGAAAAATAAAAGTTAGAATTTGCAGTGATTAATTTAATCAATTGTTTCAGTAAACAAAAGTTCTGCTCATAGAGCTTTTCAATGATAGTTTTACAACAAACTTACTTTACTTAAGTTATATAAAAAGAAATGACAAAAAAGTGTTGTTGTTATACTTTAAATTATTTACAGAGACACACAAAAATAGTCAATGGTAAAAAAAGAGAATACTTTGCATGGTAATATTTTATTTCTCGTTGCATAAAAACACACTTATACAGCAATTGATATAGATGAATCTCTTAAAATTTACTAAGTTAGCAAAAATTTATCTTATTTTAAGACCATAATCTAATTTCTTAATAACAAAGTTCAACTTAATTCATAACTAAAACAAAAAACTGAACTAAATTAGACAAAAACAACAACTTTCTACACCTAATCTCAACCTTAGTTTCAAAAAGTTTGAATTTATAAATAACTATATACTCTTTTTTATTTCAAATGTTCTTTTATAAAACAACAATTCATTCAGTTAAAAAACTTAGGTTTTTATCTAATTAAAAATATAAACTATTATAATAAATGTAACTAGATATAACAAAAATAAAAACACAACCAACGGCTTTTGTAGACTTTTTGCAACCACTGTAGATTTTCCACAGCAGGTCCGGACCCGCGCTTCCAATCTGCTTCCCTGCCTCATACTCTCTCAGCAGGGGATTCCCGGGAAGTGCAGCACTTATTTCAGTGACGGTGCTGGTCAGGGTTGAACGCAGCTTGTTAAACATCTTGTCCATGGCGATTATTTTAATTTTAACTATTTTTACTGTAATTTGTATTTTTATGCTTCAATTTATAAAATGTCTCAATGATATGAATACATAATTTTATCTCAAATTTCAATTTAAAACTAAAAGGTGCTTTTGTTAAAAAACACAATGATAATGCTTTTAAGCTTATTAAAACTTCTGACAAAGCTTAATGAAACAAAACAGTTCATACTTGATCAAAAAAAAAACTATGTATAATTACCTAAGCTGATGTGTTACCCAATGTTTTCAAAATTTGACATATATAGACATTTTAATTGTTGGTAACTAAATACTAGAACTTGGTTGTATCAAATTTGTCTAAAAAGCATTTATAAACTAGTCACTATAAAGTACTTTAGATAGCATGTACTAAAAAGTTGCCTAGTTTTTTTTGCAAAATCTTACTAAAAACATCAAAGTAAATAATTATAACTTTATAAACTGAAAATTAAATTCTATAACATAAACATGAATTAAAACTTTATTTAAAGTATTACCTAAGAAACGTTCTTATAAAAATAATAATTTACTTACTTCAAAATAAATGATTTATTTCATAAAATTTTCTAGTTCACATGCTTCTTACAATTAAAAACAGTATTTCCTAAACATCATCAACTTTCTTGCTTCTTAACAGTGGAAACCTCATTGGTCATCTGAATGTGCACGTAGCAGGCCGAGCACCTCATGATGTTCTCCTGCAGCTCCAAGTCGTGAAACTCCTCAACATTTCCCCACTTTGAGGCCTGAAACTGCTGCTCCAACAAAGTCAGCTTCACCGCTTCCTCACAAGTCAGGTGCCTGTCAATGACCGCCAAGGTTAAAATGAGCGACTTCAAAGTTGCAGACATCTTTTCAATGGACAATAAACTTGCCTTGTCAAACGACAAGATGTGATTGGTCAGCACGGGTATGGTGTTTTCTGACAACTGTGGCATCTTGAACCCGGTTGTGTGCTGGACCTCAATGCCAAACCTTTTGTTGGCCCACTCAATCACACTACCCCACTTTTCCTTTTGCTGCTCAAACAATTCCGGCACGTCGTCCATGAAGAACAGCACTGTGTCAGTCTTGACAAAATTGACCAGATTTTCAGCCAATTTCTTGGGGACCACATGACTGTCCGTTGCCTGGTAACACACACTGGTCAGGGGCAGCCTGTGCATCTTCAGTTCCTCGGGCTGGGAGTTCCACTCGTTGGCCACAGCATGGGCAAGTCCCTCATTTTCAAACTTTAAAATGTTGCCATGGGGGCTCTTCAGCTTTCTGGAGTCCAAGTTGACTTCAAACATGCCTGATTGCGTTTCCTGGACGACGCTGGCCACCTTGTAGAACTTCTTCATGCCGGGAGATGCTGATGACGAGCATCTTGTTTGTGCCAGCTTCAGTACAGATGATGAAAGTCTTTTGAACATTGTTGATGTCTTTGTAAAAAGTCTGGAACATCAAAATTAAATATGAGAACAATGAAATTAGAAAAATGTTCAAATTGAGAAAAAAAAAGTGTTAAATTTTTGAAAACTTAAAATAGATTATTTTTTTAAATTTCTGTGTTAAATCTAGAATCTAGATGTTTAAATAAAATCTAAGTAGCCAAAAAAAAATTATTAATTACAAGTGTTAAAGTTTTGATCTCTGTGAACTGAATTTCAGCTTAACACTTTTTAAATGTTACATTTAATCTAGATAATTTAAATTTTAATTGTCCTTAAACCTTTCTTCATATAAAATGAGAAGATTTAAAACTATGTTAGCATCAACTTATTCTTTTTACAACGAAAATAAATTTATGCTACCTGTTTTCAAAGAAAATTATGTTGCTGAAAAACTAATTAAACTAATTAAAGGACTTTTAAAATTGTTTGTAGATAATTTTTCCCTTGGAAAAATTAAAAGTAAGTATAAACCTTAACTTGAAATATTAACTTAATTAAAACAATGTGTTTTTTCTAAAAACATTAATTGGTAAATAAAAGAAAAATAAAAGTTTTTTTTTTTTACTTGATAAAGCCAATGGAGGACCCTAGTATTTTTTTAAGCTAACATTTGTTATGATATGGAAATTTAAATTCTGGGTAAATTTAATGACTTAAAGTATTATCTAGCTTTTAAGGAATAGTCAATAATAAATGTGCTTTCTAAGATTTTTTTATAAAATCTATAAAACTTCTTTAATTTTATCTAATCATTTTAGTAACAGACTAAGTTTTTACAATATAACACTTTTAGGCTAACTTATTGAGTTTTTGGAAACAAAGTTTTAGGACTTTCAAAAGTATTCCCATATTTGACTAAAGTCAAAGTACAACTATTGGTATCTCTTTGAGCTCCATTTTCTAGGCTTCAACTTTTAAAGCAACAATTTGTTTTATTGTAAGGCCACAATTTCTAATTAATAAAATTAAAAACAAATATGATACAAATATATTTGAATTGGAATAAACAAAACTACATAGAATTATTGGGTGGTCTCTGATTTTTTAGATGTTTCTTTCTGATTTTCTGATTTATTTCCTTATATTTTTAAACTACAAGCTTTATCAACTAAAATTAAGGTAAAAAAAACAATAGTATAAAATTATGAAAAGATA
The DNA here is from genome assembly GCF_965202585.1 of Thalia democratica. Classification (NCBI taxonomy): domain Eukaryota; kingdom Metazoa; phylum Chordata; class Thaliacea; order Salpida; family Salpidae; genus Thalia; species Thalia democratica. The sequence continues at coordinate 26,250,086 of NC_139165.1, forward strand.
CTTTAATGCTATTTTAATTGTGTTTTATAATAAATTTTAAGGAAGGATAAATTTTATAAAAAGGTTTTATTTGTGATTTTATAAAATATGTATAACTTTTTGTTGAATAAAATAACTTATTTCTTATGACTTATTAGTTAACCTAAAATAATTTAATTTGCATATAAAATTGTACAAAGTTTGAGGTTTTTCAGGTTTTTTTTTATGTCAATTTTTTTTCAGGTTTTAAAGTAAAATCACCACCCTCTGTTTTATAAAAAAAATCAGAATATAGTATTGGTTTATTTTATGTTATTAATTGGATAAAAAGTGGCCTGAGATTTTATAAGATCTTAAAAGTATCTCAAGTTTTTTATAAAAAACATAACTACTCTATGTCAGTCTGAGACTGAAAAACAAATTCAAAATATTCTGAGTTATTCTGTGTTGTTTAGAGATTTTCAAAGATAAAATATTTTGAGCTATCTTGAGTGTGTGGCAACCTGCAAGTATGTTTAAAAAATATACACTTTTTCAACTTAAATTTTTCACAAAATACTTATGTTACATAGATAACTCAAGTTAAAAGATATGTTATATTTGACTTGTGAAATACAAAAAAAAAATGTATCATTTTATGGTTTACGCCTTGAATTTGAGTATTGCAGTCTTTAATATAACAAATTAAATTAGGACACAGGGAAGATACGTCAATTATTAAAAATAGAACTAATTTTCATATAAGACTTTTATAAAAACTGTAAGTCTAATAATAACATAACAAACTGAAACATAATGCAAATATAGTAGATTATGATATATCTGATCATAGGCCTGTTATTTATAAAATTAAATGTTAAGGAACTGAAAGGTATTGTGTTATCATATTTAAGTTCAAATTCTAGTAAGTTTGATGTTGGAGTTTTTTAAATGATCTTAATAGGAACTTGGGTAAATTGAGAATAAGTAATACAAAAGGTGATGATGTAAATGAGTGTTAGAATAAGTTTGAGAGTGTTTTTAGCACAGTGTTTATCACGCACCAACTATAACTTTTAATATAAAATATCAAAAACTAAAAGCTTAACCTTGGATTAAAAAGGGAAATATTGTTCCAATCAAAAAGAAAAATCTGATGTTTAAGTTCAATATCAAAAATAAAACAAAAAAAAAAAATTATTTCAAAAAATGAAGAAATATGCTGGATCGAGTTATTAAATGCTCTAAAAAAACATTATTTTAAACAGGTTGTGGAAAAAAAAAACAGAAAAAGTTGGGAAAAATATCTAACAATATTTTTGCTTCTAAGCCTATCTCTCATTTTAAAATCAATGTGCTTGATGAGCATCGTGATATTGTTGGGGAATTAAAATAAAAAGAAATAGGTAAAAAAATAATCAAAAATTTTGAGTCCATTTTTTTGAACTCTTTAAAAATTGTTTTGCTAAAGAATATATCAGGGAGTAAAACTGAAAATTTTATTAAAACAATGAACTCTAATAAGAGTGTTCTGATGTCTCTTGTACTTGTTTTGTGAAGCTTAGTACAAAAATAATTTCCCCCTACCTTTCTAAATTGTATAGCAATTGTGTTGAATATGATTTGTTTTGTAATTTTCTTAAACATGCTGAGGTAGTGCCAATTTTTAAAAATGATTAAAAAAACAATAAAATAATTTTATTTCTATTTTCCTTCAGTCTTCGTTTTCTAAAATTTTTAAGTCATTTTGTATGAGAGACTGAGTGATTACTTTCTGTCACATGATGTACTGTACTGTAAACAATATGGGTTTAGATACAACAGTGTGAAATCAGATTGTTGACGAACTAAGTAAATAAGGGTGAAAAAAAAAAGTAAATTGTTCTGTGTTCTTGGATCTCACTTAAGATCTTAATACTGATATTCATAAAAATTTAGTATCAAAACTTGAATAATATAAAACACTTAATGTAAAATTTTAACTAAAATAATTTAAAAAGATAGAAGTCAGTCTACTGTTATAAATAATGTTGTTTCTGAGTGAGAAATTTTGAATGTTGAGATACTTCAGGGTTCTTGTTTTAGTACATTGTTGTTTTTTGTGTATATAAACGACATATTTTCAGCTATAAGTACTAATTTGAGATTGTTTGCAGATGATGCTTGTCTGAGTGATCAACATTATGATTATTACCATGTTTATGCTGTTATAAATGTGGAGGTGAAGAAAATTGATGAATGGCTGTGTAAAATAGATTGGTTATTAACTATTCAAAGACAAAGTTGTTGCTGTTTGACATAACTGCAAGAAAGAGTGAATTCAGTATTAAGGTAAATGGTTTTATGATTGAGCAGAGTGAAAATACTAAATATCTAGGTATGGTATTAGACGACAAATAAAATTGCAAGGCACATTTGAACTACCTTAAATCCAAGCTTTTGAGAAGTTTTTTTATGATGTCAAAATTGAGATAATATTTGGATGCAAGCACTTTGAAGATGGTGTATTTTGTTCTATCCGCATATTAAGTATTGTACATCTGCTGGGGGTGGTGTTGATAGTTGTCATTTAAATCCAATTATTAGTGTGCAGAAGAGAATTTTAAGATATGTTTGTCGCATGCCTGCACTGACTCAAACAAATTCATGTGAAAACTGGTATTCTTAAATTTAATGATTTGCAAGTTTGTAAGTTGATGCTGAACACTTTGGGAAGATTTGAGGCTGACCACAGTATTTTTACTCTAGTAAGTATGGTTCATACACACAATAAAAGACATTATGAAAAATAAACTTTGTGGTTTAAAGAACTAGAACAGGGCTTAACCTTAACTTATTCAGGTACTTGGGTCTTAAGTTGAGGTCTTGTGTTCCAGAAATTTTTAAATGTCTTTTGTTGATCAAGAAAATTTAAAAAACCTAAAAATGGATGAGATTAAATAGTTACAAAAAATATTTGTTTTACCAGTAAACTGAGTAGGTTTGGAATGCTTTGGTTGAGTAACTTATGTTACATGCAGATTACACTAATTGCTTTTAGTTGGTACATGTTATCAGTTTTTCTTGACACATGTATGGTCAGTTTTATCTGTGTTTATTCTGATTTATGGTTGACTGGTTTTGGTCTGTTGATAGGGAAAGATATTTATATGGGTGCACATGATTGTTTATTTACTGTTTTTAAAAAACAGTTTTTACGTTATAAAATTTTTGTTTTTTATTTTTTTCAAATTTTGTTCCGACATAATTTTTAAATATTGCAAGGAACATTTCCTGAAAATTTGAGGTAGTTATCTCAAAAAAGGTAGGAGGAGATAGATTTTTAGTGATTTCTTATTATTTTCCTTTTTAGTTTGCGCCTCCCATAAGGATCCTATTGTTGCCTTCAACTTTGACCGGCTATATCTCAATAAATATTTTGAACTTTTAAAATATGTAAAAAGCATTTTGTAGCTTAGTAAAAACTATATAAAATAAGATCAAATTTTAAAAAAGGTGGTACCTCCCTATGCCCTTAATCAGTAGTTTTTATTATAGTTATTTAATGCTAATGTGTTCATTATAGTAGTGTTTTAATGTATTTTTCCAACAACTGATTGTGAATTCACTCTGGTGGCAGTGATCACATGATTGGGTTGTTATTGGGTGTGATTTGTTTGCTGTAGCAATGGTAAACACTTGCTTTGAGATTTGAGCTCTATGATTATTCCAGTGATTTGTTCTTTTATTGTTAAGATTTTGGCCTTGTGAGTTTTTTTCAAAATCGTGTGTCCCTGAGGGTTTTTTATTTGTTTAAAATAAGGTTTTTTGTTTATCTTCTTATGGTTGAATAAAGTTGAATACTAATGGGGCAGCTAAAACTACACATGATGTAACACACTCACTTTTCCTTATAAAATGTTTTTGTTGCTAGGGGTAGAGTTTGAGGCTGATGTTTTTTTAACCTTAAAAAAAAGTTTTTAAAGATAATTTTAAAAAACTCTATTGTACCGGTTTAAATATAAATTTAACGGATGCAATGAAAAGTAAATTTTGACATAAGTTTTATAAAATAAGCTCTTAAGTAAATAAGTTTTAGAATTATGCAAAAGTTTTTTTCTGCTTATAATCAGTTAACAAAAGAAAACTTTCATTTACATAATTATAACTCCATTGTTAAGTATTTTTGTGTAATTTAAGGTTTTTTTTACAAAATTATTTTTCTTCTTTAACTTATTTAGTACGTAAGAAACTTTGAAATAGTGAAAATTTAGTTGAATCAAAACATAAATTGAATGTTCAAGTTTTTTTAAGTTTTTTTGTGTACCCAAGTTTTGAATTTTTCTTATGCTAAAAAGCTTTTCATTTTTTTTTAACAATGTACCTTATTCTTTAGTTTAATACCATGTTATTAAAATTTATGATTCATAACAATTTTCTGTTAACTTTCTGATATAGAATGATGAAATTGTATCAAGAATAAAAATTCCCCTTAGTCAGTAAGCTATTAGCTAAATAGTATATCACTTAGTATGTTGAACGTCTAGTCTAGAACAAAGTTTCCAAAACTCATACTTTTAAACGCCTTTTGCCAGAAATTTAAAGGTAATCGCTCAAATTTTATAAAAAATACATTTTTAGTATTTAGATTCAATTATAAAACTCTGCTTTTTACTAATTACTGCCACCTTATAGCCAAAACTGCCCTCAACGAACAATATTGCCCACTCTAGAAAAAACCTAGTTTTAAATCTATATTTTTTAGTGAATCATTAATTAAAAAGCTCAAGTTTTGAACATTTTAGTAAAACTGACTGTCAAAACAAACTAAAGAAGTTTGAACTCTAACTTTTAAAAAATATTTAGATTAATTATTTTCTTAAAGCTTTTTTTAAGAATTTGAAGAAACTTTAAAAACATATTTGTAATAAACGGTAGCTCTTTTTATATTCTGTATTCGTCTTTTATTGATATATTTTAACAGTATACTTGTAATTAAATTAAGCTAATTCCCAACTGTGCACGAATTTTTCTTTATTCAACTTCTTTAGAATCCTTTAATTTATAATTTCAAGTTTTTGTTCTATTATCGCAAAACTCGTATTATAACTTTAGCTTATTTAGTGATTATAACATATTGAAAACTATTTTAAGATATTAAAATTAACTTTTTGATATTGTATAAAAGTTTTTTAGTTGGTCGATATATAAAAAATTTTCGTCTTATTAAATTCTTTCAACTGCTTTTATTGCAATTTATTTAAAGAAATAAAAAAGTTTTACGCTTTTTTTTTACAAGAACTATAATTACTTTGATTTTTACATTTATCAATAACCGAAAAGTTCGTCGTGCACTAGTTGCTAGGACTATATACTTTGACCTTTTATTTTTTACTTGCTTCACTATCAAACTATTATATATATATTATATCTATATTATATTATATAATATATATTTTTATAAAGCGAAAAGTAATTAGTGAAAAATGTATCGTAAATTGACATAAGATAAAAACAATTTAATAAAAACAGGTTTTACAGCTTTAGTTGCTAATTACAGGTTTGTTTGTAATGGCATTTGACTAAATTTAACACAACTTAAAAATATATAAACAAAATAAATCATGTAAAGTACAAAATTTATTTATTTTCGTACCGTATCAAAAACTGTTACTAACAAGAATAAACTAGATAAGTTTTATAAGTGTTTAAAAAAATAAACTAACGTATTCGAATATCCGAACTTGACCCGTGTATTTACAAAATTTATCGATTACAGCTTAATTTTACCTCAAAGGCGGCTTTAAAGTTTTAATTATGTGACCAAAAGTATTGTTTTAAATTTATTTAAAAAAATATTTTGTTCTAAAATTGATAAAATTAAAAAGCAAAACCTTTAAAAAAAAGTAAAGTTTTATAAACTACTTTCTAAAGTGTTATTTTTTACCAACCTTGAAAACAAAATTAATTGAGAGAAAACATTTTGTGATTTCTTTCAACAAAGTAAATCTACTGATAACTTACAATTTAAGCATGATGGTTTGCAATTAGTTGCTTATTAGTGTTTTAAAAACTTAAATCAAGTAATTTTAAACACGGTAATCAGTGTTATTTTATATCTATTATTCAAAAGGTTTTCATTAAAATTTTTTACAACGAAAAAAAGAAAAATTAAGCTGCTATATGGCTTAAAATGCCAAAGAAAAAATAGTAAGACAAGATATATGGCAAAAACATGTAAAGAACATGATTGCTTAATACGATGGTTTTTCTTCTTCTGCTACACCGATCCTATAACAGCTCTGTAAACTAATTTATTTTATAAAAGAAAACTTCTACTTTATAAAAGTTTTTGCTTTAAATTTTCTATAACATAATACATTAATCAATTTGATTTTGTGTTCTAAAAGTCATGTTATATATTATATATATATATACTGTTGTTGCAAAGTTTTAATAATCTTAAACTATAAAAAAGCATAGATAATAGTGTATATGTATTCAAAAAAATTTAACTGAAATATTCGATAAGTCGACTTTTTCATAAATATTTTAAAAAGAAACAACTTCAGTACAGCTTAATTTTTAGTAACAGTCGTAAAAAGTTATTTTCTGCCTTGATACACGAGAATTTTTTAATGAAACGTTTTCTGGTGGCCGGCGCCTTTGAGCTTGAAAATTTTTGATTTTATAATACTTTTTTGTTTTAGATTTTTTTGTTTTTGCTTTAACATTGCATAGTCAGTTAAAAAAAAAATGAAGAATAACCAGAACTTAAACTTGAAAATTTGTTTTTTGTTTTTTTGTAAAGTTAGTATGATAAGTAATAAAACAATTTCATTTATATATGTTATTTTTTTCATTTAGTTAGTTTTTTAATTTCTTAAAATTTTATTAGGTTATTTATTTTTTTAAAGAACTCTTTTTTAAAGAAACTACAATAAACTAAAATTCAGAATATCTAAAAGGTAAAATAAATGGTTATAAACTTTTGATAAACACTTTTTAGCTAAGTATTTTGTTTTAAGAGAATAGAAACTTAAAATAATAATTATAGAAAAGTTATATAACTCAGATTATTTGGATAAGCTAATTTTGGTAATTATTACAAGAAGAAACTGCTTATCTTTTAGTAGGTGTTTTAGTACTTTAAATTTAAATAAGTTGTTTTTTAATTATACTGTTGTTAATTGCATTAGTCTGACATTTTTAAAGTTTATAAAACATAGGTAGAATTGTCGTATTTCTAGTTAATCAGATAGATTTTTTAATATTAGTTTTACACTTGTAATTATAAAAACGTTTAACAAAAAAGTTATGAAAGAGTATAGCTTTTCAGTTATAAAACAAACAAAGATTTTGTTAAAGTGTGTGAAAAAAAGCTTAAAAAACTTTTAATTACCTTCTTGACTTTTGAAGAAGTAGTTTTCTATAGAGAAGTTTTATTTTTAAGGATATTATATCAAAATGTTGGAATATATTTTGTTTGAAACAGTTTAAAATCGGTAAAGTATTTTTTTTTTCATAGTCCTTAATTTAATACAAGTTGGTAGCATTTAATCGTACATAATAAAATAAAAAAATTTTATAGGATTGTATATAATAGAATGTTAATGAACGAGTTCACCTTAATGGTTCATATTATTACGTAACTAAAAACCTTCAAAACTTCACCCAAGCTCAAGAAACTTGCCACCGAAATTCTAGTGCAATCGCCGACTTGAAAACTTTAGATTTTGAGAAATTTGTTGAAAAAATAAGAAAAGTCGAAGGCTTTATGTACAACAACGTCTTACGAGTGCAGCCTTTCAACAACACCATAAAGAATTGTTTTGGAGTATTTGATCTTTTATGGATAAATGTGGACGAAGGTGTTTCTGGCAACGTGCATAACGTTTGTCAAGGTCATACGCGTTTTGAAAACAGCATGTACAAAACTCTGTGCTCTAAACCAACCGAATCACTAAATAGCAACTCACTATGTGATAGTTCAATCGATTCTGGTAGTCCCCTGGTTGCTATAGTAGTGACTTTGGTGGTTATTGGGATAGTTGGAACATTCATAGTATTGTTTTTCTACTTCAAGAAGAAAAGACGAACAAAACTGATGCAAAAGAGCAGTGTTTGTCAAATTGAACTCGTTGAAAGCAGTAATGAAGTAAGTAACAATTATCTTTCAATTAAACTAAAATAAACTAAAACATAATATGTCATAAAAACTAAAACATATAGTCACAAACTTTAATTATGATAAAAAAAATTTTAAAGAAAAAATCAAATCAACTGCACAAAGAAGAAGTTTTTTTATGTGAGAATCATCGTGAAGAAACCAAAACGTTTGTTTAAATAGGTATGTTTTAAAATAAAAAATATACTCAAAACAATACTATTAGTTGTTTAAACTAAAGCAAAGAATTAATCGGTACGATTAGTTAATTAAGCCTATTTCTAAGGACTTTATGTTTATAAGTACTTATTTCAAAATTCGTTTCATTATGAAAGCCGTTATGAACATTAAATATTAGTCGTTTTAGCTTAATTGATAGGAAATATTGAAAAAATTAAAATGATAGATTCATATAAAATTTCTATAGCTTATAATTTCAGATTCTTAAAAAATTATTTTTTTAAAACGATGTTTAACTAAACCTAGTTTTTTATAAGATAACTTTAAAACATATTTTTAAATATTAATTATATTAAAGTTTCAATAAGGCTAAAAATCAAAGTTATGAAAATGTTTGTTTGTTTTTCTATTTAGATAACTTTTTAATTGTAATGATAAGATCAGAAGCTCACATTAAACTCAAGTTTAAAAATGCTTAAGGTTTGACCTTTTTTTAACAAGTGACTATTAAGTTTTATTAGTTACTCAGTCAATTTACGCTAATGAAATCACATTAAACATACTCAAAGCTTTATTTTTTTTTAAATATGTGGCTAAACTTTGTTTTGCTAAACACTTATTAGTATTAAATAGCGTCCGTCAAATAAACAACATTTTTAAGTTCTATCATAAGTTATGTTTTTTATGATTGGTATGTAACGAACATCTAAAACAATAGGTTTCAAATGGATTATCTTGAAGCAAAATATATGCCTCTCTTTTGAAATTTTATTTATAAAACCAAATTAACCTAAACTTTTAACGTTATATATGTTTTACAAAACTACGAAAAACCTTATACAGTATAAAATACATTTGAAAACTATTTAATTTATATATTGACTAACATTTATGAAATATATGTATTTCTTGTTTTAAAATTCTAGCTGCAGTTTGCAATTAACTTTATAATTTTATAATGAGAAGCTACGTTAAAGAGCATTATTTGTTAATGTAAAGCAACAATACTTTAAATAGAGTTAATCAAAAGTTTCAGATGATAATTTAATAAATAATTTTTAGTAAATAACAAAAAAAGCTTAATTTTTTTTTATAATAATCATTTATTATAGACTTCTAAAGGTTTTTTAAAATAAAAACTTAGTTTAGTTATGTTTTAAAAGTATCATGCACTATTTAGTTAAACTCAGTGTTATTTTGTACATTTTCTTAATTTATAAAATTATTTATCCAAATTTCAAGCTATATAAAAATATAGCATTTAAATTATAGCAAAAACGTATTATTTAATTATTAGCTTTTAAAAAACAATTTTAACGAATAGCTTAAATAGGATTTTGTTTGCTTGGTTAACAAATGATTTTAATAGTGCTTACAATAAATAAGTTCATTCATAAATTAAGTTTTAAAAATAGTATAAACAATAATTTACCTACTTTATTACACGTAATATCGAGTTTAAGATAATCACAAAATGCCTTAACTTATATTTTTTCTATTTCTAATTTTTGTTGAAGTTCTTTTATTTTTTTCTTAATTTTTTACTTCTAGCTTCCTTAAATATTGAAAAATAGTTTATATACTATGTTAAAATATATTATTTTACACGTAGTACAGAATAAAGCCTATTTTTGCGCGAAATTTTTATATATACAAACAGTTAGATAATATGACATAATGATCCATAAACTAAGCATGGAAATTAACAATACTTTTACTTTGTCGATGTTTTTTAAAACAGTATTATAAAGCATTTAATTTTAAAATTCGGCATTTAATAAAGTCTGGAAAAACTTAACAGCAATTTGTAAGAAAAAACTATAAGTCTTAAAAAAATCTCAATAAAGCATTTTGTATTTAAAGCTAAAGTTTTACACAAAAATAAATAGTATTTTTTATCAAGTTTTACATTAAGTTTTTGTCAATTTTAATATATTTAGTAAGTTTTAATTAATTTTATATTATTCCATATCAATTTTAACATTTACCACTAAATGACTAGTCACTAAGCTTTACGTTTTATAGTGTTGTATTATAAATGTAAAAAGTAGACATCTTAAAAATTCAATTCTTTCCTATGCTCAATTTACAGATTGTTACGGCATACAACTTAAATACTTGTATTTATTCTTATGAGAGGCTTGATTAACAAAGCATAAAACTAATTCTACTGTAAAATATTGTCTGTTTTGCGAAATTTATACAATGATTATTGTTATGTAAAGTAAGCAAAATGTTATACCAAATTTTAAAGAAACAATATATTACCGAAAAAATCATACATGTGTTTTAATACTTTACAAATACAGATTGTAAATATCGTAATATTTCAGCAAAAAGGAAAAAAAAAATCAATTAAATAAATATACTCATCAGTGTTCAACATATCTTATACTGATTTGTTCCGTTATATTTCATTACTATATTCAATACTTAATACCATAGAAAAATACATTAGTTTAGCTTTGTATTCTCTAATGAATATTTTAAAAAAAAAAGAAAGATATTAGGTATAACTAACTTATTTTAAAAACAACAAATTTTTAAAAATATAGTTTAGATTTAAAGCTATCAACATTTTTAAAAGCGAAAATACATATAATTGAAATTTTTAAAACTTATTTTATTAAAACAATCACTACTACTGATAATAAACAAAGTAGCTCAATATAACATTAAAGTTTAAAAGTTGCATACAGCTTGACTAAAATTTATTTTTTGTTAAAATAAAAGTTTAAAAGTTCAAATTAAATTTGAACTACTTTAATTTTGTTGGGTGAAAATTTGAAAATTTAAACTAAATTTAACCTACTTTAATCATTGCAAAAATAAAATTTTAAAAGTTTAAACTAATTTTGACCTAAGTTGAATTTTATTGAAATCAAAACTCATAAGTTTAAATAAAGTTTAATCTACTTTTAGTTTTTGGTTTTCAAGTTCAATTAAAAGTTATGTAAATAAAAAAGTTTGGTCGATGTTGACGTGAAAATATTTTGTAAGTATGTAGCATCGTTTCATTATAAATACAGTGTTTGAACTGATTAATATTGCTGTTTGTTCTACAGCTAAAAAACCAAGTTTTCAGCTAAGTTTTTAATTAGGAGTTACTTTTATCATTTTAATTAGTGAACTTTCAAAAAACATGCAATAGTTCTAAGTTTTACTTTGAAGCTTACACAGTTTTCAATCTAATAACTTAAAACACATGTTCTAAAACTTGAAAATTATTTTGAATAATTAAGTTTTAAAAAAATACTTAAATATCTACTTTTTCTATGTTTATAAAAGGTTATAATTTGATTTTAATTATTTCATTATACTGTATTATCAAACCTAATAGAAATTTTAAGCCTTTTAGGTATAATTTATATAACTGCTATAAAGTTCTCTCACGTTAGTTCAAAACTTCTATAAATTTTAAAGTGTCATACTTCGGTTTTTTATAGATCTAGGTAAGTTTATACATTTATTTTTTTAAACTATTTTCACCTACTAAATTTAAAGACTTTTATTGTTTGTAATCGTTAGCTTTTGCAAAAAAAAATATTTAACTACTTAATTTTATGTTCATTTATTTTTCTAAGTTGTTTATTTTTTCAGCTTGTGCCATTAAAAGCTCATTATAAAACTTACGTTCAATCAAGAGTCGTTAAATTCGACCTACTTTTAAACAAGTATTCACACACTTTGTTAAAATTATTTTTATGAGCTGAACCTAACTGACGTGAGGTATAAAATTTTTTTTGAACAATGTATTAAAGTTTCAGTTTTTTATTTCGTGTTTTTTTTTGTTTAATAATTCAAAGAATATTATACTAAAAACATTTAATAGTTTTATATAGCTTTAGTTAACAACTGTTCCATTATTAACACTACAAAAAATAAAAGTTTAAATAACGGTATTAAATAACAATTATATATCTTGTTCAAATTTTTAATATAAAGTGTTAAACAAACATGAAATTGCTGTTTTAATTAATAAAACTTTTATGCTAAATACGTTTTTAGCTTGTAGTATAAACAAAATTATTTTAGTAAAATTAATGTAAGTTTTTCTATGTTTTTCAAAAAATGTAATTTAAAGTTCAATTCAAGATACAATTAAAGACATGTGTTTTTACAGTTTTAACCTTTTTTTAAACAGTAAATCAAAAGGTAAATTAGATGAGGCACAGAATTCACTGAACTTGCAACATTAAATATTTGCTCACCTCATAAATGGCAGATAAAAAGGATCTCTTGTAAAAAAAAAATATATATAAACTCTTATTTCTATCAACCATTAATTGTTTATATTTAATATAACTATAAAATTTGAAAGTCATAATCTGTTTCTGCTTAAATTGAAACATAACATGTTTTTTTAAAATATAAAAATTAACTTTACTTTTTACTTTAAAAACTGTACATTATCTTTTTGTTTTGATTTAAAAACTTATGATACTTATCTTATAAAGTTTTTTGAACAAAAAGTTTGTGTTAATTTTTGTAGTAAAAACTTAGTTCTTTTTATATTCTTTAACGTTATATTAACTTGATAAAACATTTATCTTAAATTCTAAATTTTTTTCATTGTTTTAAATGTCAAAAGTTTTTTAATTTTCAATCGCTCTTTTTCGTATACTTTGTCAGTGATAGTTGTATTTATTTATAAAACACATCTAAATGTAAATAAAACCATCAAAAAAAAGTAAGACAATATTGTTTTAATAAATGTAAATCTAAAAACTAAATAACTACTAACTTGGTCAATCTAAACTTAAATTTTTTTAACAGTTAGTTTCTTTCACACTAAAGTATTATTGCAGATTATAGAAGTTTAAGTATCATACTTGTTTTAGGTTTAGTTTTTTTAGAACGTTATAAAATTACTGTTAAGACAAAAAATTAAAGTTAATTGTATACAATGTTTAAATAAGTACCACATGTTGAAAAACTATAAAACTTAGTTAATCAAAATGTTTTTAATAAAGTTTAAAGTTTATATATGTTTTGAAAATCAAATTTGATATAAGATTAAATATTGTTTTAAATAGCAAAGAAAACTAAAACCTTGTAAACGATGTATCTAAGAAATACTTATAACCAAAAAGTCTTTTGCAAACTCTCCTATTTTATTTATTTATTTGTTTATTTTATTTTTACTTACGACACCGTAAAAAAAAAATTCAATAGCTGAAATCTTATTTTTGAAAAAAATTCATTGTAAATGTATTTGTAAGCCAAATAAACTTATGTATTATAGTATACTCAGTTATTTATCTAATTATAAAGAAAGCAGCGTTTCAAAGTTTTTCGAGCAAACTTATGTAGTTTAAAAAAACATGCTTAACAGTATTAATTTGCCTTTTAATTCCCTTTAAAACTAACAAAATCAGATATGGACCTGACAAAAGATAAATACTCAAATATTTTTTTAAATATTAATAAACTATATAAAACAATATAACATGTTGTTCAACTTTCTTAAAATTAAAAAAAAAAGTTCTAGTAAGTCTATTTTTCATATGCGGTTAGCTTTTAGTTTTATATAAAATGCTTAGTAAGCATAAAAGAAATATTGTTTAGTTAGACATATTTACAATTAAAGATAAATATGAACAAGTTAATTCAGTAAGAATCAATAAAGAGAAAAACATTTCTTTGTCAAATTATGTTTTAAAGCTATAAAAAAGTATTTTTTAAAAGCTGTTTAGTTTTGCTTGTCAAGTACTTATGTTTTCATATTTTAAAATTCAAATTATCCCAATAATCGATGTTAAGTAATATATAACAACTAGTTTTAACTTATTAAATTAAAAATGTTATAATTCTTTTCAATATATTATTACAAACATGAACATCTAAATTATTAAAAATTCCACAGTTTAAGTATTTTCTACTTCATAGTAAACATATTAGACTGTTTATATATGATTAATATCTAAATATAGTTTTTTGCTAGCAGTCATTTGGGTTCAAACCTGGTTTAAAATCTACGAATTCTGTGAAACGGTACTTTTCTATAATAGCTGTTGTAAAACAACTTTTAATTTAATATTAATTAATTTGAAAATCAAAATTACAAATCTTTTTTAAATCACAGTACTTAGTGAATACTTAATAAAAAATATATTTCTATCATTTTAAGAATTAAAGCACTGATGTAAATTTTATTAAACTATTTCGGACTTTGAGAAACAGAGAATATGGATTATGGAACATATACGTGTCCATAATGTTTTATATGTTGCTTTAGGAAGTGAGTAGTTGAAAATTGATGTTAAGGTACGTGTACTTTGGTTTGGATAGGTTTTTCTTCTTTAAAATATTTTAAATATTAAAAGGTTTTTTGAGTCAAATCTTCGTTTTTATTTTTAGATTTTTACCTCAAATAATTGACCAAAATTTTAAATTATAAACTTATAGTTTATTTATGTGTATAATAGTAATTTAGATTTGGTAATAAATTTAATTAGTAGTTCACAAAAATAAGTATAGAAATTTAAGAAAATACTTGAGGTAAAAATCTATTTAATTTAGAAGTAAAATTGTACTGTAAAAGTTTCATAAGTCTGAGACAGACATTATTTTTTATTATTAAATTAATAATGATTATCAGTGTTGTCTGATATTAGCTGTGTAAAAGCACAAAAATGTCTATAAAAAGTAGCTTGAATGCACATAGTAAGATTAGTGAGTTAGAAAATTAATTTTTTAAACAATTATATATATATTCTTTTAATGTTACTTTTGATAGTAATTGTTAATGTTTTACATTAAATATGCTCGGTAATAAAATTCAACCTCTAAAAGTTTTTTTTTATGTATTGAAAATACTTAAGTTTTAAATGTGCATTCATGAGCTACTTATTGTTAGTTTTGTGCACTTTTTTAAGAAATTGAAGGTAATTGCTGTTCTTTGAGATTGATAATTTTAAAGTTATTCAGAGCAGAATTTTAAACAACTTATTCATTTAAACTTTTAATATTTTGTTCTTTGAAAAATACTGCTTGCAATTCTATTTTTGAAATTGGTACCTAAATTACAGAAATAAGCATTTTTGCCCACACTCAGGAAAATTAAGATTAGTTTGAAAAAGTTAAAAAAAATTTTTTTATTGAAAACGCATTAGTTACAACTGTTTATGTATGAACTATTTTACTGTTAATTCTGTGCACTTTTTTGTAGAGCAATTTTTGTTTTTTAAAATCAAAAAACTTTAAATTCATTTAGAGCATAGTTTAAACAATTCATTTACCTACATGTTTAATATTCCATAATATTTTTTAGATTAATATCTATTAAAGAATTAAGTTTGTTCATACTTAAGATAAATAAGGCTAGTTTGAAACTTTAAAAATTTAAGACTCTCTCTTCACCTCACATGTTTAATACTTTATTTTACTACTCAAAAAAAAAGTTTATTTTTCTATCTTTTAAAAGTTGTTGTTTATTATGTTTATAATTCTATTCCTAAAATTCTTTCTTAAACTAAAGAGTTATACATGGTTTACTACCATCAGAATAACTAGGGCAAGTTTGAAGCTTATGAAAATATTTTTCATCTCTCAGGGCACCCAAAAAAATTTAGATTAGTTTGAACTTTTTGAGACTAAGAATAAAATCAGGCTAATGAAGGCTAGTTTTACTTATATTTTTAGAAACTAAGGTTTATAAACTTGTACTATAAATAAAACAGTTTAACTTGATTATTTTTAATTCAGTCCTTTTATTAAAAGAAAATGCTTCATAATAATATCATTTTTTCTATAAAATAATAATCTTAATTATCTAGTAAGATTGGACATTAAATAAATAATTTTTTCTAAATGTTTTACATTATATGGGTACAAAGTTTTTATTAGGAAAGACAGTTTATGTAATTCTTATTTAAGAATGGGCAACAAATGGCCTTTTAAATAAAAGTTATATGATTTCTAAAAAGTTTTGAATTTGAATAATTTTGAACAATATGGAATTTTAAACAATAATTATTAAAATACGAGCAAAAATTTGGAATTTTTATCTTAATTATTGCATTGTGAAATAGCGAAATTTCAATTAGGTACAAAAAATTTATCATAAAACTGAAAAAAAGTTGTATCATTTACAAATGTTTTCATTAAAAAACACGTTTGAATTAACTATACAGTATCTTTTCAAATTTTTGTACTAATTAAGACATATTTATTTCCTTAAATATAATTTTATTTCAGAAATGGATCAAAAACTTTTTTTTAATAAACTGGAAAACATTTAGGAAACCTGGAATGAGTTTACCAAAAACCTTTAGCAATCTTGAAATGACTGGCAGGCCAATACTTAAGATTTTTTTAAAATAAATTAATATTACAAAAATTTGCCTGCGAGCATGTAAATCTAGCTCGCTAAGTAAGGTTTTAAACCTGAATGTATTTTTTGGGATTTAAAACAAAAAGTAAAAGAAAAAATACAATTTTCATACAATTTAAGGGAAATTTTTAAACCTACTTTAAATATAATAGAAAAAAGGTTATGTAGAACTGCTATTTTATCAAACTGAATTAGGTAATTGAGTATTTTCTAAAATATAATGAAATTAAAATGCTTTGGCCCTTAAGGACTAGATTTTAATACATTTTGCCTGTCAACTAAACATGTTTGTCTCTTTTTTAACAATTTGGTGAATACATATTTTAAGGTTTGTCAGCTCTAAAAAACAAAGAATCTGACCAATTTAAAGAATTAATAAAAAGCTTAAATTATATTTTATCTAATAGAAATAATTTTAATAGGTTTGTTGCACACTCAAGCTAATTCAAATCCAATTAAAATTATTAACTATGGCTAATTTATTATAGTTTTATCAATTTTATAGAATCTCAAGCTTGTTTAAAATTTGTTCTTAGCCTCTTGCTATTTTTATTAACAATAAATGCTCTTTTGTATACAAAGCTAAAACGTTTTGATATTTTTAAGAAATGTTTTGATCTCTTAAATAATATTGATACTTTATTGTGTTTTTTTTTAACTTTTAGGCCAAAATTATCGCGTTGTGTTTAGCTTTACTTCAGGGTTACTTTTTTTAAAAAGCTCCCTTTAAAAAGTTAAAAAAGCTATAGCCTTCCCTAATAACAGTTCTCAAAAACCTATCAACTAAAATGCGTAAGACTTTTTTGGTTTTTTCTCTTCACCATTAAGTCCCTAATACCTAGTGTAAGTTTAAAATTATGACCTCATGGCCCCTCTTTAGCCCCATTGCTGCTAATGACCCCTAATTTTAATTGATGTCCCCAAAAGGCAACTTAGGGAAATCCTTCTCTATGTTGATGTAACAATTTTTTTTCAAAATTTTCTGGTCAAAAAAGAGTGTGTTGTCATGTAGCTACAGACTAAGTATATAAAAGCTAAAGCTTTTTTCGGCATCTAAAAATTTATTCACATTGAATTACAGACAAAAGTTTTAAGCACAGTATTTCTCTGATCAAAATAAGGTCATTTTTTATTAATAAATTAATTGAAGGGTTGCCACACACTCAGGTTACTGAGGGATTTAAGGGAAACTCAGGAAATTTTTAAACAATAGAAAATCTTAGAGAAACTTGAGAAAAATTGGGGAATTTTTACTTTTTTTTTAACTCAGGGAAACTCATGCCAGGTTTGATTTTTTCTAAAAATTTCAGAGAAGTTTTGAGATTTTTTAAAAAGTCTCAGGGAAAACTTTTCTTGATCTAGAATGAGATTTAATTAATCTAGTTTCAATATTTTGGGAGAAAAGTCTTTATATACTTTTTTTCAAGTGCTTATTTAAAAATGTTTAGCCTTGCGGCTAGTTCTTTAATATTCTTAGAATAAACATTGTAATTTTTTTAATAAATAATGAAGTTTTTAGGACTTGAAAAAACTCAGGGAAGTTTAAAGTTACTCAGGTAAGTTTCTGGTCACTCAAAGAAGATTTTTAGAATTAAAGGCAACCCTGTACTTGGCTAAAAATAAACCATTGAGCTTTACCAAATGTATATTAAGTTTTCACGCTTTTCAAGTTTAGAGAAAACACTAAATTACCATTAAGTTAAAAAATAGATTTGAAATTTATTCCTATATAATTTTAAATTTATCAAAAATAGACTAAACTTATACTATATATAAGTTTAAAATTAAATATAAAGTAGTAATTTGAATGATATCATTATAAAATTAAAGTGCTAAATGAGGAGATAGAATTAAATGGCTCATTTTATTATAAATAGTTTGTTTACATAAAAAAAAAGAAAAATAAGTTAAGTGTGAGTATATACGTTTTCTCCATTACTAATGATAAAAATTTTCTAAAGTTGGTATTAAAAGAAGTTGATTAACTAAAATCTTCATTACCATACTGGGTTGCCAAAAAACCTGTAATTCTGAACAAAAACAATTAAAAAACCGAGAAAAACCTAGAACTGTAGACAACTTTTTCATGTTAAGTAGTAAAGTTTTGATTCATACAAAAAATCTATCATGTACATAAACAATTTTTGTCATCATCAAATTTTTTTTTTATTAAAAAACAAATTTAAAGTAGCTCTACAGTATCTTTTCAATGTTGTTCTTTTTATACTACTTCACACAGTAGTTTACCTTAGTTGAACTTTAATTTAAACTTAAGATAGATTCTAAAACCTGCAGTTTAAAAAACCAAAAATAAATTTTGAAACCATAGAAAAAATTTGCCATAAAAATTTGGCAAACCTGTACTATAAAAAAGTAAAGTTCCTAATAAAAAATTATATTTTTTAGCTAATATTTACCGTATGTTACTTTTTGTCAACTGAATACTTAATTGATATGTGGTGTGTGTGCTTTAAAAAAGATATTATTTTGAACAATAGTAAAATGTTTAAATTTTTTTATGGTATAATAGTGTGATAAGGCCAATAATTTGAATAATATTATAAAACCCGCAAGTAATTGTTTTAAACCTGTTAAGATACCACTTTAGAATACCCTGTTAAACTGTCTTGGTACTTTTAGTTAAAAATTTCGATAAACTGTATTATCTTTAAATAACTTCAACTTCGTATTAACTTATATTACTACTTAATGGCTACATGTTTTAAAGTAGTAGTTTTATAAAAGACTATTCAATGGCGACGAGAAGTATTTTTGGTAGGGGTTGGGAGTACAGCACAATTTTTTTGGTCATGCTGTAATATTCATTCAAGTCCATATGATTTGGATATGTTTTTGCTCCATTAAGAAAAATTTGAAAAAAAATATATACAAAAAATTTTAAAAGTTTGCCACCCAAAAAACTAATTTCACCCCCAAAAATCACATACTTTTTGATTTTTTGACTTAAAAAATAATAAAATCACTCATACATGTTTTAGACTTATAGTTTATATCTTAAATAAACGCTTACACTTATTGACATTATTTAAAGACATGTTAACTGCTTTTGATGTATTATGACGTTATAAACCTCTACTTGTGCAAAATTTGTCTGTAAAATATAGGGACAGCAAGTACAGCACATTTTTTGGTCATATTGTAAAATTAAAATAAGTACATAAGATTCGAATATGTTTTCGCTTAAATTAAAATTATATAAAAAATAAATCATAATTTACAAAAAATAAAAAGTTGCTGCCCAAAAATAATTTTAATCCAAAAGATCACATATATTTTTATTTACGATTTAAATAGTAAAAAATTACTTACATGTTCTAGACTTATAAATTGTATCTTAAATGAGAGCTAATAATTATAGGCATAATAAAAAAAATGTATTAACTTCTTTTGTTGTATTATGACGTCATTATTACACTAAATATGAAAGTTTTGTCTGTAAATTGTACTTTTTATTTTCTAACAAAAAAAGCAAAATCTTTTGCCGTTTTACTTTTAGTTTTTGATTTAGAATATAAAATGTGTGGAGTCAGCTAGGCAGAAAGATATTACTGATGTAATATCATTTCAATTGCATGTTAATATATATATTAAATACATTTTAAATTACTTTCCATTATTATAAGTTATAAATTATTGAGAGCACCCGTCTAAGAGTAAAATATCTAGACTTTTATATCATAAAAAGTGCATGTAAATTTATTAAAATTAGTATAACATTATTCTTTAAATTTAAGATTTTTTATTTAAATAAACAATAAATGTTTATCTGTATATTTTTTTTAGCTTTAGGTATGTTAACGTTTTCAAATTACTGTTAGTTAAAGTTTATAAAAAATTGGACATCTAAATAAATTAAAACTTAATTTTTTAGTTTGTTTAAATGTTTTAATTCTCTAATTTCAAAGCTTTTTATCAAATCTTTTTTAGTTTTAAACTCATAGCAGTTAATTGTTGTTGTATTAACTTATATAAAATGCTCTCAATAATCATAACTTACTAATACTTTATAACTAATAATTAAACAACAATTATAACTAATAATAACAGAAAGTAATTTAAAATGTATTTTATATGTCATAAAACATCAAAAACAGTTAATATGTCTTTAAATTTATGTCAATAAGTATAAGCTTTCATTTAAGACTTAAATTATAAGTCTAGGACATGTATGAGTGATTTTATTACTGTTTAACTCAAAGAATCGAAAAGTATGTGATTTTTCGGGGTGAAATTAGTTTTTTGGGTGGCAAACGTTTTAACTTTTTGTATAAATATTTTTTTCGTATTCCTCTTAATGAAGCAAGAAAACATCCAAATCATGTGGACTCATTAGTCCAGCAAACATCACCCAAGTACTTACTACCCCTAGTAGGGGTAGCAAAGCTTCAGGAACTTAAAAAGAATAAGTTAGGAACAAGTTTTTTGTTATATTTACTTCATAGACCGACTTAAAACTAAATATAGATCTTCAATTAAAGTCAACATTTGTAGGTATAAAAACTCTTATTAGTTTACATACAGTAACTTATTAAAATGTATCGTATTAATTTGAAGATTTTTTAGTCGTGATGTCATATTGACTTTACAAATTGACTTTAAGCTATGTTTTTAATCAAGTTGTTCTTGGTATAAACACTAGAGTTATAAGGTATTAGAACTACAGTAATCATTAAAAAAAGCAAAAATTAAAAATGTTATCAGTGATATAACATAACAATATTTTTTTTTATTTAACCTTTAAAAACGTTCTGTAAAACCTTTGATTAGAAGTAAATCCTTATTTTGGCCTTCTCAGGTGGAACAATTACTTTACCCGATATGGCCTTAAAATTTCTATGACAAAACCAAAAAAAAATTCTTGCTATCTTCTGCAATAATGTTCTTCTTGATTCGTAGATAAATTTAACAAAAACATAATAAAACATCTCTACAACTAATAAAAGTAATGTTTGATCTGTGTTTTGCATTTTTTTTGTAACTGGTAAAGTTTAGAAATTCAATATGGTCTATAGTGTTTTAATTTATGGGGGAGTTCCCTGGAGTGGTGGACACCTTAGTGGGCACTCTAAACCGCGGGGAAGGCTTTCTAGAGGGTAGCTTTGCTACAGCTAGACTAGAGAGATAATAAAGGTCTATAATTAGTGTCCATATTAGGTTTACTTTTGAGTCAATTGAAAAATAAATTCAAGTTAAATTAGTATCAGCCCTAATTAAATTGTATAAATCAGCAATTATATCAGTTATAAAACTAGAGCGAATAGTTTAATTTAGTATCAACTCTAATAAAATTTTGAAATCAGTAGTTAACAATGTTATTTTATTTTGAACTCTAAACTTACTGCTGAGTTCCAATTGAACTGTTCAAATCTAAATACAGAACTTGTGTCCAAACAAGCAACAAGTTCAAATGATTGAGCTATAAATGAACTGATTTCACTTACTCAAAACCCATATACAGGATTTGTGGACTGACAACACTGAAGTGACTGCAAGTCGGTTACTTATAAAATAAATGAATTTATCTTCCTTTTTATTGCATCATCAGTGCAGTTTTATGCATAATTACAAGTGATTTGCAATTAGCAACTTGTTGATTATAATTGACCGTACATTTTCATTTTGATACTCAAGACTTAAAATCAGGGATGTATTACCAGGGCTTTACAATGTTATTATTACAACAAAAACAATCATTTTACATTTTTTGCAAAATTTCTAAACGTAAGTTTTTAGAAATATAAATTGTTATATTTTGTATGCGTATTAGTGTACAGATTTTTCAATACATATTTAAACTATTTAATCAAAACGTTCTTAGCAAAAGTTGAGCTTTTTCAAAGCACTTATTTTTTTACTGACTTTAACATAAATTTCACAGAAGACTTTGTATTATTTTAATTGCATGATGGCTTTGATAGAAGGTTCCAGAAAAAACTGTGGCAACACTGTGACCACACCCAGTGGCACTTACACTTTTCATGAGGAAACCAAAACTAAGTATGAAGCGGCAGAGCTGTGCAAAAAAAACGGTGGAATCCTGGCACCTCTGAACACTCAGGAGGAATTCGATGCGGTCCACAAGTTCGCGTACGAGTGCGATAGGTGGACTGGGTACGAACTTTACCACGTGGGCTTGTACGCGGTTGACAAAGACATCAGGCTGTTCAGCGACTGCACGGATTGGGATCCTGCAAAGCACGATGGTCTGTACAGGACCAACCTCGACGGAAGGAACTTTTATGCGACTTACTACCGCCCCGCCAATCAGATCATGACTATAACTTCGACGCAGACTAAAAGTTTCTCAGCAAAAACAATCTGCCTCAACCCTTCTGGAAACCCTCCAGCTCCTTCAGCATTGGTCAAAGAGGGGAGTACAAATGCTTTCGCGAGCACTGGTGTTGCTGTAGTTGGAGTCGCGCTGGTAGCTACAGTTGTTGGTCTCGGAGTGGCTCTTTACAAGTCCATGAAGAGAAACCGCAAACTGTCTCAGGAGCTGCCCATTACAAGCAAGTAGATGGTTGCGTGTGGATTTGAAAAATTCATTCTACTTATTGTATAGATATACAGTTTTAAAACAAATTGTAATAAATTAGTATAAACTATTCTGAGATTTGATTGAGTACACGTAGAAAATATAAATCAGTTTAATATAATTAACCTAGTAGAAAAAGTATTGTTTATTGATTTTAATTTATAGATATTTTTTTTTAAGTTAAAAAGAGATTAAAGTAGACGACATTTTTATTTAGATTTGTTTTAAAAAATATATTGGTTCTGTTGCCATAGATAAACTTAAGCTAACAGAATTAGAAACATAAAGTGTTTTAATATCCCGGCTGGTCATTTTTAGTTAAAAAAAAAGGAATATTCTGGAAATTTATAAGACGTTTAGTCATTATTTTTATCTAAATCGCTTAAAGCTTAATACTTGAATACACAGTAATTATTTTTTACTTTTTAACAGTATCTGTTTAGTTTTTGGAAGTTAAACTATCAGCATCCGTTTAAGAGCTCCTCTATTTTTAATGATAGTAACTAATTTTTTGTAAGGTGATTATTAGGCTTGGGTTGCTTCATAGAATAAACTCTACTACTAAAAAATTGATATTTTGGAATACCTTCAAGTATATGTGGTTCCTAAGATTTTAAAATACTGCTATGAAGGGGCTGAATACTACTGTTATGCTTGCAACTACATAAGTTAATGCTAAACTATTTCTAATCTCAATAATATGTGTGCTGTCTATTGAAAAAAATTGAAAGAGGTTTAAGCTTGGGTTTTCGAGCTATATTACCATCAAAACACCATTAGATTAATCTATGAGCACCATTATAAAAAAAAATAACAATGACAATTTAATACACATGGCAATTTAAAAACTTATAAAAACCAATTTTCAAAACTAAAAAGAGTATGATAAAACAAAAAACACCTGAAAAATAATTTTTAAGATTACGATAATAACAAATTAAAAAAAAGGCTAATATAAAAGCTTTAAAACATTGTTAATATACATGTGTTAAAGTTATTTTAAGCTATTATACGATTCATAAGATTACGAATACACGTATTATTAAAAAAATTTAGTAAAATTTTTGATAGTAAAGAACTATAAAAAATTTAAAGGATTGCAAATGAATAGTCGAGTATCTTTTTTGTTAATAAGCTGTATATCACCCCTATACGTGGTTTTTTAGGGGAAACGGGTTAAATATGCATGAAGAAGTTTTTGCACAAAGTGGAATTTTAGTACTTTAAACACTTTTGCACGGAAAGTCATTTTTCACGAATAGTCATCTTTACACGAAAGAAAGAAAATGGTAAAACAAAAATAGATGCCGAACGAGAGTAAGGGTTAGGGGTAACAGTAATGGTAAAAAAAAGTTTAAAAAATAATACTAGAAATAAAAATAGAAAAAAAAAAAAGTTACTGACCGAGTGTAAGGGTTAAGGGTAGCAGTGATAAAAAAACTTGAAAATAAAAAGTTTAATAAAAAATAAATAAATTTTGCAACCGAGGGTATGCTTAAGGGGTAATAGTAATAGTAAAAACAAGTTATTAATTCTACCAAACATTAAAAAAAAAAAATTAAGTCGTGCAAAAGTGACCCCTCGTGAAAAAGTGTCTTTGCGCAAAAATATCCTTTTCGGCAAAAGTGTCTTGATGCAAAAGCGTCTTCGTGCAAAAGTGTACCTTCGTGCATTTTAGACTTCTAATCTACTTAAGGAGTGTTTTAGTAGTTTCGACAGATCTTAAAATTGAGGTAAATCGAGTAGTGTTTATGGTTTGTTTTGGACTTGAAAGCATAAAGTAGTCGAATTTTTAATTCTAAAACTCTCGGAACAGTTAACAAAAACTTCGAAAACATGGAAACTAGTTCTGCACAGCTAATTATTTAAACGTTTTTGCTTTTATAGCCACCAACGTATTAAATTTTTATGATAGCGATACTTCTAATAAAAACTAATCATTTATAGGCTAAAATACCAGTTAATATGCTTACAATATAGAAGTTTTAGTTTAAACGTTTAATATTAAAATTTATAAGATCTTCGGGCTTTCATATATAAGGCATCATTTAGTACCCTTCAGTTCATTTGATACCTCTAACAACCTAAATAGTTTATATTTTTTTAATCTCTATCTGATATAAAATTTTAACGTGTGTTCTTTATTTTGTGTTTAACATATTTAACTTATTTTTTCATCTTAAGTATAATAAGCAACATTAGTGTTTTAGGCATATGAAGAAGTATTAAAAACAATACTTGTTTAATTTATTAATTTGTAAGTATCGCAAAAAAAATACTAAAATATTTAAAATAAGCAACAAAAGAAAATATGATGCTTATGTGTGGTCTAAAAAATATTATTACAATATGTTTTTAGTATGATTAAAAGGCGTAATCTATTTTAAACACTCTTTTAACAATACTTTTACACGTGGCTTAAAAGTAAACTTCAACTGGGGATGGGTCAAGTATGCGTGAAGACACTTTTTCACTAAGACGCTTTTATACGAAGAGTCTTTTTTGTACAAAGATAAAAAAAAAGAAATATATAAATTTACTGATCAAGGGTAAGGGCTAGGAGTAATAGTGATAGTAAAAAAAATCTAAGAAGAACCAAATACAATAAAATAAATACATAGAGTTAACAATGGTAGTTAAAAATAAAAGTAAAAAAAATTCAACCTGTGAAAGCAAGTCTTTGTACATGTTTGACACTTACCCATTTCCACTTGTTTTTCGCACAACAGACAATTTTTAAATTGATAATCCATTGGAATAAGAGCTGGTTTTGAATATCACGATTCAGCAGAACCCGTATATATTTATGTATATAAAATTAGATCTAGCCAATACCGGGTTATTTAAAGTTTTCAAATAAATTATTTTAAATTGCAAAACCAGTGTAATTTTTTCCATAACTAGTCATCTTCTAGAAATAGTACAGCAATTAATAACTGGTAGGATAATTTTCAATTAAATCTTTCTATTTATAGTTTTATTTTGATTATAGTTGAGTGGATCCTCTAAATAGAAATCTTTGGCTTATAGCGTTTTAATTTGTATAAAAAAATTTGTAAAATTGATCAAAATTAAACTTAGTATAATTGGTAGGCATCAATACTAATAATAATTAGTCTCCTTTGCACGAAAGGTCACTTTTGCACAAAGGATAACTTTTGCACGAACACACTTATGCACGGTTGAATTTTTTTTTGTGTAGTTTTGTTAAAAAAAGTCTTAAATATTGTTGTGTAAACTTATTTTGTTTAAACTTAAATTAAAGTAAACACAATATTGAAGTTAAAACTGGTTTCTCTTATCAGCATCAAAATTAATTTTACTATTTTTCAAGTTTCTAATACTAAACAAGTTATTTAGTATACTTACTTTTAAAATACTTTGGTTTTATACATAACTCGTAACTGAACTTATAAGTTTAATAGGAACTAAAGTTGTTACCTATAGATCCAGTAAAGTAGTGTTGTGCAACTATTACCTTACTTCATAGTGCATTGGTGCATATTACAATAATTAAATTTTCTCAGTTCGTCTCTTTAGTATGTCCTTAACCCAACGTGAGCACTTTATGACCTCTTAATCATCTTCTTAGTGCTCATAACTCTTCGTGCGAAAGTGTCTTCGTGCATGCTTGACCCATCGTCAAATATTTTTAAGTATGTTATTAATTTGATACTTAGCAATGCTTTTTAAATAATCGCTACATTTATTTATATTATTTAATTGAAAGTATAGTTAATATATACTTTGATCGTAATTCAAACAATAATAACGAGTTTAAACAAATGCTTCTTTGACATTTTTGAGGTATATTTTCTCATATGTTTAGTAAATGATAAAGATATAAAAACCAAAAATAAAGGTTAAGAGACTAGAAAGATTTGATGAACTATAACCATCTGACCTATTATCATAATGATCTGACTTAGGGTCATAATGGCTAAAAGGTCTATAATGGTTACGAGGGGTAAAGGACATGATAGGGGAGCAAAATATGGAAAGTTAAATGTTATAATTTTATTGATGCGTTACTAAAAACTAAGTAATTGTATTAAAGCAATTTTATTCATTTTAATCGACTGTTTTTTACTTTTTGTTTAAATTACTTGTTATTAGTTTCTTAATTCTAACTATACAGATTAGGTAAGAAGACTTTTTGTTCTTAATTCTATTAATCTATTTATTATCTACTACTAGTTTTAAGACTTTTAGATTTTTTAAAGTAGTAAATAAGTATATAGAAAGGAAATTTGTAAAATATAAATAAACTATAATTTCGAAAACTAATATAATTAGTTTTTGATCTCGACTAGATTAATAGCAACTTAAGAATACTGTAAGCTAGATATTAAACACGATTAAAGCTAATACTACTTTATATAACACACAACACACAACGATACTAACACAATCACGAATGAGTAGTCGGTGTTGGGGGAGAAAACCCGTTTAGTAAACGAAACTAAGGGGAAATCGGAGTAAACTGAATAAATCTTGATCGACCTCTTCGAAATATGGTGAACTAATGACCCTGAACTAGATAACAAGGCTGCTCGATTAGCCTTGTCTTCGACACGATCGTAGTAAATGACGTAACTGTAACGGGGATGACGTAATAACTTTTCACTTTTTCCCAAGAAACAACCCGAAAAATGTTGTTTGAGTAACTTAGTAACTTAACTTGATTTACGGTACAAAGACCAAAAAAAGCTGTTGCGTCCGCGGGACTAGTGCCTATATGCCAATAATTTCAGAGAATCCGATTTTTTCTCGGCAAATAATTTATTTTCCGCGGAAACTTCGAAGAATTAAAAAAACAACATATGGAAAAACTTTCCAAGGAGGAAATGTGTCATATATTTTAAAAAGTCGGTTAAAATGACAAATTCAAAGGGAAATTTATTATTATTTAGTGTAAGAAAATTCAAATAAAGAATTACGTCCTTACAAAACTTAAACAAGATAGTATAACTATTTTGAGTAAAGTAATTTACCGATTTAATTGTGTTGTAACCTATGGATGTAGGTTAATTTAAATGATAAACATAACTTATACTAAACACTTATATAATACAATACATAAGGCTAATCTAAATAAAACTAGGCATGACAATCATTATGTTGTATTAAAATACAATTGCAAACACTAACAAATTTATAAATAACATCATACTTTAGAAACTATTTTATTTGAAGTCAAAACTTTACACACGAGTCAATCTAAAAGGAATATACTTTAAGAATGTATAATACAAAATAAGATTCAGCTACTTAGGATTTAAATAAAACAATGCTAATCAATACTTTAAACAACACAAAAAAAACAATATAAGTGTCTATTCAACATGAATAATACGTTTACTGCAGCAGGCTGTGGCTAGAATATTCCACTAATTTCTGAGCTGGTTTATATAGCAGCGTTCTCAACTTTTTGCAACATTACATCAGTAATTTCTTGTCTGCACTTTATTTTCTCTTTATGTAAACTCGCACCAGTATAACTTTTGATCTTGCGAGCTTTCTCTTAATCGCTTGAACGAACAGTGATTTTATCTCAAAACTTTCCATCAAATCTAATCAGTAATCAAGTGCAACTTGATACACTGTCACAGTATAATTAAGAATTGCTTTTTAACAGCAGGAAATGAGTTACTTATTAAAAAAAAGATATCATGAAGAAAATATTAATTCATTACCTAAATTTATTTTTAACTCTAAAATATTTAAAAAATGTTATTATAACTTTTTTAGATAAATTTTAATATTTATTTTATGATCTACAAGTTTTCAATTTTAATGTATGATTTAAAAGATATTTTAAAGAATTTTAAAATATAATATTTAAATAATTTTGAAAAAAAAACATCAAAAAAAATTACAAAAAAAAGTATGATGTAAGTTTTATGTGTAAATTTTAAGCTATTGTGATGTACGACTTGATAACTGAAAGATTTTTACACGAGGTTGTTATGCCAAACTATTGAGAATATTTTTATCGTTCAATAAACAAAATATTTTGAAACAAGCTTTAGTTATTTAAGTAAATAACAAACTAAACAATTTAATATTTTAAAACTTAATACTAAACTTTACATCATAACTTATTTCAAGAATTAGGTACAAATAGTTTCAATGACACTTATAATGTTAAACAATAATGAACAATCAATTTTTTGTTTATGTTTTAATTTTATATTTCAAATTATACAGATTAAAAAAAACAGCATAACTTGTATAAAAAATTGTTCATGTATTTAAAAAAAAGTTCATGGCGTCTATTTATTTGTCTAATATAAAATACTTCAAAGCGTGGTGTATGACTCGATAATCAACCTTCCTTTGTACACCAGGTCCTTAGACCAAACTTTTTGAGCGATTTTTTTATCGTTCTATTAACAATGATATAAATAAAAGTTTTGTTTGTACTTTTTCCAGTAACAATCGGTTTGAATTATTTATGATTGCTATAAAAAATAACTTCGACGCAAATACTTTATTTACTTACAATGTTTTACGGCTTTATAAATATAAGCAGCTTTGCACATTCAAATATATAAAAGTATAGTTGTAATTAAGACTAAAATAATTAATACTCAAAAAAGTTCACTGCTACATAAATGTAAGTTAATGTAAGTATTAATTGAATTTTATGTAATTTATTTAACTTCAATACTTCCGGTAACATTTTTTTATTCAACAGACGGCGCACTTCAGTTAAAAATACTCAACTTAACTTTTTTTACATTTTTTTACTTATATCATATTTTTAACAACAGGTTTTAAAAAGTTCGGGCAGTATACTTTTTAGAGCAAGTGACCTACTTTTTTATTAAGGCGAAAATTTTTCTTTTTGTTTAACGCTATTAAATTTTCAAAATTATTTATTATTATATGTATGATTTAAGTTTTCATTTCTTAGAGCTAAATATCATTTCGTTTGTCAGCTAATTTTACAAACTTACAAGCTTGAAAATTTGTTTAAAATTGTTAGTATGTAACATCTTATTAAAGGTTTTAAATTCTAAATTTTTCATTGTTTTAAAATTAGTCTTATCTTGCTACATTTTGTATATTTTTTGTTTTAGATGCAGTTTTTCGATAAAAAAAAACTATTTGTATTTGTTGTATAGTTGTATAAATGATGATAAGTTAAGATAAAATATAAATAAAAACTACACACAGCTTTGGTTATTTGTAACGAAAAACAGAAACTTAACAGTTATATTTTATAATACTTTTCAATAATAATTTACGAATTGTTTTAAATGAATTTCAATTGTAAGTAAAAATTTGTTTCAACTATTTTAACTATTTTAAAATCTTAGTTAAACTTGTTAAAATATCTTAATCAACTACTAATCAATACTTATTTTTACAAAACTATAACTAAATGTGCATACATACGAAAACGTTTTGAGTAAGCATAATAGTTGAATAGTTAGTATAACTTTTGTAAAAAATGAAATATAATGTAGACATAATGCTGCTAAGTAAAAATTGTAAATTATAAAAAGAATTTTCACAAAAAAGTCTTATATTGGAACATAAGTAAAAGTTCTGCTAAAAACTTTTTCTGTTTTAATAAGTTGTATACATAAAAAAAAAACAATTGAAAAGTATTCCAAGTAACAAAAAGCTATAGTTTATATAGTATAATTTTGAACAGATATATAAAACATTAAAAAAAAAAATTTGACGTTATGAAAAATTTCATATTTGGAAACTCACTTTTTTACATAACAAAAGCAAAAGAAAATCTAACTGAAGCTGAAACTAGCTGTTCAAAAAACTCTAGCACGATAGCGAACTTAAAGGGAGTGAATTTCGAAAAATTTGTAGACAAACTGTTAAACTTTACAGGGAATCTAAACGAAATTACTGTTTTACGTGTGCATCCAGTTAATAATAGTCTGGATGAATGTTTTGGGTTGTTGGATCTGTTGTGGTTGAACAAGGAACAAGATTTATATGAAAATGTTGTTGATGTTTGCACAGGAAATAGAAATTTTTTAAACGGAAAGTTCAATACGTTGTGTTCTAGAAAATTTGGGAAAAGTGATCATCAAAGCAACTTGTTATCCGATAGTTCCATTGATGCTGGTAGCCCAGTTCTCGCAATCGTTTTAACTTTGGTGGTTATAGTTATCATTGGAACCCTCATAGTATTGTTCTTCTACCTCAAGAGTTAAAGACGAACAAAGTTGATGCAAAAGAGCAATGTTTGTCAAATTGAACTGGTTGAAAGCAGTAAAGAAGTAAGTAACAATTATCTATAAACTGTTTAAATAAAAACTGAGATTTATAGTCACAAACTTAAACTGTTATAAAAGTTTTTAAGTATTTAACTAAAGTATACGATAAGTAATGAGAAATATAACTAAAAATTAAAGGTTTTCACATGAAAAATTATATCATTTAAACAATTAAAAATTAAGAGTTATTTTTTAACAAAAACAAACTAAAATAAAATATGTGATTTAAACTAAAATACATAGTCAAAAACTTGCATTATTATAAAACTTATTACAGGAAGAACTGAATCATTTGCAGCTAAAAGAATGGGACTTTTGTGAGAATCAGCTTGACATAGCTGATGACGTTAGTTTAAAAATTATTTTTTTAAACTAAAGCAAAAACCTTATAAGAGGGTTTGAAGGTTTTTTATTTGATTATAAACATATTTTAAAACACAAAGACCAAAACATAATTTTATGAAAGTGTATATTGTAGGAAGAAATAAGTAATTTCAAAATGAAAAGATGGGATTTTCAAGAAGATCTTTGTGATCCGATTAATGATGTAAGTAAAACGTTTCTTTTTACAAATAAAGTAAGAAATGAGTACAAAAATAAAATAAGGAACAACATTGTAGACGAGTAGACAAGTTTTTTAATTTTTTAAGAATGGTTAAGAATACATAATTACCATTACTTCATAATTATAAGAAAAACATTTTAATTTATAGAATGAAACAGAGCAAGTTGTTAACGAAGTTGTTAACCCAAATATTTTCAAAAGCTCGTTTCTCGAAAAATATGCAGTGGACAAAATACTCGGCAGTGTAAGTTTTAAAAAGCTGTTATGTTTTTAATTAAAATGTTATTTATATATAAAAAAGTATGCTTTAATTATTTCAACAGGTTTTTTTATCTTATAAGATTTATTGTAAAAATAATTAAAGTTTAAAAACGATTTAGTTACAATATTTAGAGCTGTTAAAACAAAAAAAAAACTTTGGAATAGATATTACTTGTTATCAATCTTTTAGATAAAAGATAAACAGACTAGTTTGAGTTCAGTTTTTTTATAAAACTAACGATAGCAATATTATTGTCAAATATTTTTAATATTATCATAAAACGTTATAAAAACTTTTTAAAATTATTTTACATTTTCATTAATAAAATGTACTTTATTTTTAAACGACGTTAGTATTTTGCCTTTTCGCTAATAATTTGTAAAAATTTTAATAATTTTTAAAATTATGACAGGGCAGTGATGGAATTGTTTTCCAATGCACCCATCGTGAATTAAACATGCAGAAATCTGCAGTTAAAAGGGTGGTGAGAAAAAATAGGTTAATTTGTTTGTTAAAATATATATTTTTAATTTAAAATGTGAAGAAATTTAAATAGTACTCTAAAATTTTGAAGTTTTAATGACTCAAGAAAATATTTGCTTGTTTGTTAAATAACATACTTAATATAAAAAGTTAGATAGAAAAGAAAATAAATATTTAATTTGAATTAAAAAACGTCCTGTAAATCATAAAAAAAAACTTTAAAATTTATTTATTATAAATATCACTTTAGTTGATTTTTTTTTACTATTTAAAACAAATAATCAGCATCAAAATTCCCTTTTTAAACAGATTAGTTTCATGTTATACATTACATTTTTTTAAAGCAATTAGCTATGTAAACTTTTCTTTAGTTCGAGCATTTATATTTTGCAAAATATGCTTTTCTTGAAATAAAGTCCATGTAAATTAGCTTCATTGAAAGTAAAGTGCATTTTTGCACACTAATGCGATAAAAGGTATTTTTGAAAAACTTTAGCTTGAAAAATGTGATTAATTTTCCTTTCGGTTGAAACTTTAATAAGTTACAATAAGTTTCAATCCATTAATTTTCAGAAACGATTCGTTTTTTAGTTTAATGATCATTTTAGTTTAACACTTCAACTAAGTTAAACGTCTAAATAAACCTTTTTCTATAACTGATTATTTCAAATGTTACATGTTTTACTATGTTGATTTATAAAATATTGAAAGTTTTCGTTTTATAATACGTTTTCATTAATAAAAATGCTATATCAAAGTTAACTAAATAAAAAAAAGTTAAAATATGTAGCTTTTAAAGCACAGATTAGTAACATAATTTATTTAAAAAATAGACTGCTTACGTTTCGAACATTAGATTTTGTTTGAGCAATTAGCTATGTAAACTTTACTTTTTTTCAAGCATTTAGTTTTTTGCAAAATAGGCTTTTCTAAAAATGAGTTCCATGTAAATTAACTTTATTTAAAATAAATTGAATTTTTGCACACTAATGCGATCAAAGGTTTTTTTTTGAAATACTTAAGCTTAAAAGTTGTAATTAAGTTCCTTTTCTATTTAAAATTACTTTTTTTTGTGGTACGTTTTTATGTATTCAAGGAATAAATTTTAACTTTATAGTTTTTAACAATCATAAGTTTTGTTGCACTACAGTTCAGCGTCAAAATAAGCTTTTTTTACTTAATAATTTTAAATGTTACGTGTTATGTTAAATAATCGACTTTTTCAATTTATAATACGTTTCTATGAGATTAAAAAACTATTTTAAAGTTAAATGTTTAAAAGTAACCAAAAAATTAAGGTATACAGTTTAAAAAAAGCTACTAGTAAAATTTTTAATTAATATTTCAACCTATTTTCTTTACGTAGTTATTGAAAAAACTCAAATTTTAAAGTCAATCAAGTTTTTTGACCTACTTTTAAGCACGTGACTTTCACGCTTCATTTAAAACTATGACAACGCGTGAAATTGAACTGAAGTTAACCAGGAATTATTTTGTAAATATGTAGCAATGTTTCGTTACATGTGCAGTCTTTGAACTTATCTACAATACTGTTTGATATAATTCCTATACATAGACTGTTTGAGTATGTTCAAAAAAAATATTTCAAACATTTAAAATATTAGGCTTGTATAAAAAATCTAATATTAGTAATTTTTAGTTTTTTCAATACAATATATGTTTTAAAACAAGATTTTACTGAAAAATTGATTTTCAAACAACATTAATTTTTTTTTTAATAAAAAAAATTAAACTTCAAGCAAAGCAAAAAATAAATGAATATATTTTTGTGAGAGTTGTTTTTGTTTAGATAATTTCTATAATGTTGAGATAGAATCATAAACTCATTGTAAAAGTTAAGTTCAAAAATGTATGAACACTGACTTATTTGTAATATATTATTTTTCACGGTTTATTTAAAATTATGTAAACGCATGAAAATTAAGTTGATGTTGAATGTATTTAAAAATTACTTTTTATTTAACTTGCTACTGAAAATTATTTAGCTAAACACTTTTAAAATATTTTACAGAATAAACGAAATCTTTTTAAATCATACCAATCGTTTAAATTCAATTTTATACGTTTGATATATAATGAACATAATAAACTGAAATGTTCATGTTGAAAAAAAAGCTAATGTTTTCAAGTAAATTTCATTTTAACATATTTATTGTAAAACTATGTAGATAGTACACAAAAGTGATTAGTTTTGCAAACTTATTGATTTTCTTTTTAACTAAAATCTATTAATATATTTTTTGCTTTTTTGGTTTGAAATTTGATATTTCAGTTATCTATGATATTCTGGTTAAAGTAAAGATTTCTTTAGTTTAAGTAAAATAATTAAAAAAACATTTAATTGCAGTTTTTATTTTGCAACATGTTATAATATAACTGTTTAAAAATGCTAATTTTTTTTTGTAGTTTTAGTTATCTTTTATTTTACATAAGATATCATAGTTTTCGTTTTTTCCTCTTTATAAAACTATTAAAGCAATTTATACCTTCATTAAAAGTACATAACTAAAATCTTAGCATTGGTATACATTTCACAAAAAATATTGTAACGAACAGTTTATATAGAGCTCATATTGTTTTAAAAATACTTGTTATTACTTGTTCTTACAAAAAAGGTTTAATTAATAAATTAATTTCAAGAGTTGTTTAACTAGAATTGATTTATTTCTTAAAGTGTGTTTAACGCTTTGTTCATTTATGAAAAAAATTAAATGCTAGTATTATTTGTTTTTTAATAAGGTAAACAAGTAAATAAATCTTTAAGTTGAGTTGGTTAATTTTTTTTTTTGCATTTTACACGTTCAATTTTCTAAAAAAGAATAGTTTATGTGTTGTGTAGAACAGACATTATGTTAAACTTCCCTACTTTTATTGAAACAATATTCAATTTGGCGCGTAATTGATCTGTATACAAATATTTGACTAATATGACGTAATAATCCATAAAAAATGGCATAAAAATGAATATTACTTTACATGATTTTTGTTTTTGTTATTTAAAAACAGTTTTATAAAACATATAATTACAGGTATATTTGGTAGGTAAAGGTTTTCCAAATTATTATAAGTTTATTAAAACTCACTAAAGTATCTATAGAATGATGCTGTACTTACGGTTTGATTTTGTCTTAAGCTTTAAAGCTAGCTACATTATAATTGAAAAAACAGGTAATGTAAGTATTTGTTTTTAGTTTTTATTTTACATTTTTAAATTTCTAATTGGTTTTTATTTTTTCATTTAATTATGTTATTAGGTAGTTTATTGGCGTTTTTTAAATTTTGTTTGTAAATTTTATTTTTTTCTCAAGAAAGCTAAAACAATTTTTACCAAATTCAAACTGTTCTAATAATTAAATGTAAAACAGCTCGTCATTTATTAATACAAGTTAATTTTTAATTTTTGCTCAATACAAGTTAAGCATAAGTACCTTTAGCAAAGCTGATATAACATGTTAAACTTTACCTCAACTTAATATTCTTATGTAAACAGACAATACTAAACACTGATTAACGTGAAAAGTATTTTTGTTTAATTTCAGAATTTCAACGTTTTGTTTTGTTTTATTTAAGAGATATAAAAAATATATAAAACGATATTAAACTGTAAAACAAAGATTTGTTTACAAAAGTATTGCAAACATATTTTTTAATAGTGCTATTAAAACTAAGGTTCCTAACTTTTACAAAAAAAACATATGTAGGGAATTTTTTTATTTTTTTTAGGTAATTAGTACAACTGTTAACTTACTTAATGTCTCATAAAAAAGCCAAAATATGAAAATAAAAAGATTGACCTAATTTTAATATATTGAGATTTACGCTTCAGTTAACAAATATGTCAATGCGCTAAATTGAATTGGCGTTAACCAGAAATACTCTGTAGCTATGTAGTTGTTGTTTTAAAATTGCAGTATTTTAAGTTGTTTAGAGTTTCGCTTGTTGTAAATAACAAGATATTATATTTTTAATTGAAATGTTTTTGAAAGAATCAAAGTTAATTTACTAAAATAAGAAATACTTTTAGAAAGTTTTAAGTTTTACTTTTAAACTTACACATTTTAAATTAAATGACTAAAATTTTTACTCTCAAGTTTCAAAACTACTATTAGTTAAGTATAAATAAAGAAACTTGTTTATTTTCTACTATTTTAATCTTTATAAGTAAATCTTATAATTTCGTTTAAAATATTACATCTTTGAGTTTTACTATAATTTTTGATGTTATTTACAGTTTATTTATAAAACTTTTGTGTACATAACCACAATACAGTTTTTTTAAGCTCAATTTAAGTTTTAATTAATTTGAGTTTATCATATATATTTTTAAATTTAAGGTTTTTGAAAAAAATTGTTCAATTTAAAATAGAATACAAAAACTGCTTTTATTTGTACAGGTTAAGCAACTTTTTTTAGTGTTTTATTTCAAATTATTCGCTTTTGAAAAGCAAATAATATATATTTTGAATGCTAATTGGCTTGTTCGAGTGATTATTGTTACATTTAGTGATGTACAATGCTTTTTATGTAATTTAAGTTCAAGAGCCATTAAACTTGAACTTGACCTAACTTATACAAGTGTTCACACGCTTGAATGTAAATTATTTAAATGCGCTATACAGAACTTAAATTAAACAGAAAATGTTCGTTGAAAGAATATCATTGTTACAGTTCTATATTGAGAATTGTTCTTATTTAAACATTTAAGATATGGTATAATAAAAATATTGCTAAGTTATTTATTATGCTGTTTAAAAACTGTAAAAAGTTAAAAATAAAGATACACAAGGATTGAATATTTTATTATCTTACCTTGCTTGGTTTTAAGTTAGAGCTATATATAGCAACAAAACAAATATTTATATGATAGCTTTTTTTGTTAATATCTACTATTTTCTAACTTGAATTAATTACTTAATTAATTATGTAAAGTTTATTATGTTTTCTTGGATTTTAAACAAATTATTTTTTTTTAAACAGCGAATTAAAAGACAAAAATGATGAGTCACAAATTTTACAAACTTTGCAACATGAAAATATTTGTAAAATAATTGATTGTTGGAACGAAAGGCCCCCTCATAAATGGCAAATGAAAAAAGATCGAGAACTATTCGGGTTACCGTGAGTATATTTACAGTTTTATTTTAATTTTTTTTAATTATAGTCTAGATACATAACTACCTTTATTTAAAATAATATTGATAAAAAAAGACAAGAAAAGTATATATCTTTTCTTAACATATGTACTCATTTGAAGTTCGCTATAAAGATAATAAACAGTATTAGAAGAAAAATAAATTATAGTAAAAAGAAACTGAGAAAAGGGATATTAAAACGACACCATTTTATTACGAAAACAATGACCCGCTTAAGAGCCTACCTAATTGAATCATCTACTGACAGTGAAGAATCTGTTGAAAACGAAGATAATCTGTTTAATTTAAGTGAAGAAACAATTGCTAGTAAGTACTTTTTGATTAATTATAGTTGTTAATGTCTATTTTACATCTTTTTTGCTCGCTTTAAGTTTTCAAATATTTTTTTTTCAAACATTTTATAATCAACTTAGAAGTAAAAAATAACTTTAAAAAATGTAATATATTGAACTTGGTATTGTAAACACACTTAGATTAAATTAAAACGTGAAGAACGTTGTATAAAATTATTAACTTGTTACTAGTTTTGTGATATTTACTAAATATGTATATAAAGTAAGCAATTAAATTTCAAGAAAAAACGACATTTTGAATACTCATGTAATTTTTTACTCAATTAATTACATACATAATAGAAAAACTTAAACCAAAAAACTGTATTTAACTCACAGTATTTTCATTTATCTTTTATAAATAAATAAAACAGACATAACAT
Organism: Thalia democratica; assembly: GCF_965202585.1. Classification (NCBI taxonomy): domain Eukaryota; kingdom Metazoa; phylum Chordata; class Thaliacea; order Salpida; family Salpidae; genus Thalia; species Thalia democratica. Next base: position 26,288,712 of record NC_139165.1, read on the forward strand.
ATCAAAATCGAAGATATGACCAAAGAAGTGCGTACAGATATTACGTAATAGAACTGTGTAGCGAAAAAACATTGCGAAATTATTTGAATGAGAATAACAATTGGCAAAAGCGAAAACTAGATGATATTATTTGCTACATCAATCAAGTAAAATCTAATATTTGCGATTTAAAATTAGTTTAAATATTTATTTTTATTTGGTCACAAGCATTCTACTGAAGTAAAAATAGCTTTTAACTCTATTAAGCTGGGATAAAAATATTTATAAAAAACGTCATAACCCATCTTTTAAATTTCTTAACATAATCGTATATTTGTTGAAAAATATTTACAAATGTACCTTAAATAAACTAGTTAGTTACTCATACAAAAGTATTAGATAGTATCAGTAATTAAGTATGCATACAAACATATTATCTAATTTAAACAATTTTAATTTAATTTAAATGAAGCAAGCCCAGGGTGAGAAAATATTAAACATTTTTTGAAAAAAAAACATCAACGAATTATAAAATTAATTTATAATCGAGATATAAGTTAAACAAGTTAATTATTTCTAATTAATAAAATTTTCAGATAGTATCAGCAATTGAGTATATACACAGCAAGAGTATAGTTCATAGAGACGTGAAGCCATCCAATATAATGTTCTCCATAAGCCGCCCCGTGCAGATAAAAGTTGCCGATTTCGGTATATCGAGGAGGAAAACCACTCAAAAAAATCTCCTCCTCTCGCATCAGTCCGGAACCCCATTGTATGCAGCTCCGGAAATTGTTAATAAGTGTTTTAGAAATTTAACTTAAATTACTCATTTTATTAACTAAGCACTAAGTATATAGAATAAATCAATGTTATACATTCCGTAAACCATGTTTAAATTTTGTAAAACAAAACGATAGCATTAACTTTTTAAATTGTAAAATATTTGAAAAATAATATATACTTGAATGTATAATTGAAACTAATTTAAATTTATTACAGTCCAAGGAAATAGAACCGGGAGAAGAGAGTTGTTACGACGAGAAAATCGACATCTATTCCCTCGGAGTGATGATCTTGGAAATGATCAGTCCGAGACCTACTTTCGAAGATGTCAAAAATTTGCTTTTGGAAGCTAAAATGAACCGGTTTCCTCGTTCTTACGTCACTAGCATTCCTGAAATGGTTCGTTAAAAAGCTTGTGATAATATTTAGTTTAAATGTTTTTATATAACAGTTTAAAATTGACAATTAAAAACTGCATATTTACTTTAAAAAAAAAATAAAAGCTCATGATAATATATAAACAAGTATTTCAAAATAAAGAAATATTTCTGAATAAAAGTTTTTTAATCATTTAAAATAAAATTCAAGCATTTAACAAACTTAATTTTAAAAAACTAAAAAAATTTTTTGATATAACAATATGAAAGCTTGCAGTAGTATAATTTTAATAAATTTTTAAATGGTAATACTAAACTATAACTTATTTTTTAATAAAAAAATTAACTAGCTAAAGCTAGTAAAAATTTTACTTTTAGAATTATTAAAGGTAAGGTTAAAAACTAAAAAAAATCTCTAAAATAAACAAGTAAATAAAAGCTTTCAACATCATTATTTTCAGTTTTTTTTAACTATAATAATGTTAATAACTAAAAATTTACTTTTAGATAAACAAATAAAAGGTGTAATAGCATTATTTTGAGCGTTTTTGTAATGATATTGTTGAAATTAAAAATTGGTTAATAAATAATAAGTAAAAATAGTGCTATAAAATATACTACAAATCTAAATAATATGTTTATTTAATAAGGGTTTTTTTATCAGGTGAATTTCATTAAATCTTGCCTCGAAGTTGAACCGTCAAATCGTCCGAAAAGCAGTGAAATTGCGAAAATTGATTTTAGTAGAATGATTCAAAATCAGAATTTTTTTGATCAATATTGATAGCAACGAGAAAAAGACTTAGATTCTGCAAAAAAAAAAAACCATTCCAACACTTTGAAAAAATCAGAAGAAACTATAAAGACATTAAGAAAGTAGAAAGACTAGAAAAAATTGATATTTTTCTGCCACAAACTTGTTACGTCACAATTCTCTAGTAATATTTTCACATTTTAGTATTTTTTGAAAATTCTCATTTTGTTCTGCTTACTGCTTTGTCTTTATGGTTTAAGTTTATAACCAAACTTTTAAACTTAGTTCAATTTTAATTTTTTTATACTAGTTAATATAGTCGTTAAGTATATTTTTGTTGTGTTTTTTTATCTTTTTTTGTCGTTTTGTAGCTTTTAAAATAAAGGATGACTAAGTTTTAGTAAGCTTTATAAAATAATCTTGCTTTAGATTGTTTTAAAGTTTGCTCAATAGTTTAGTCAACTTACCATTCAGCAAAAACTACAAAACTTTTTCATGAAATGTTTTTCGCAAAGTATGTTGTGAATTAAAAAAATTTTTTTTTTCAAAATTAAGTTTTAAATCAAAAATCTAGACATCGAAATGTTTTGTGTAATAACTTTAAAAAAACCTGTTTAAGAATATTTTATATACTACCTTGAAGTTTTATAAAAAAAAAATAATTGAACAACTTATTTGTTGACGAGTTCTTTTTTGATTTTCAGATTAATAAAAAGTTTTTTATCCGTAATAATGGTTAAGGTTCTTTAATTCAACCTAATATTGAATAATGTAAAGGAGTTTTATTGTAGATTTCGTTTAAATTTTATTTTGAAAAAATAAATGTTGCTTTATTGCAAAAAATATTCTTTTAAAATATTGCTATTTATTGCTTTTTTTATGTTCAAAATACAAGAAACTTGGATGATGATTTGCTTTTATACTCGAAACAATACATTATGTATTGGGCAATATAACAACTTAAACTAGTTTTTCTGATCTTTTGATAATTAATCTTTTATTATTGAAAACGTTTGTAAGAAACTAACAATATCAATGTAAATGTAATATTTCTTATCATATATTTTACTTGCCACATGATATTTTTTAATTGTAAAAAATAGTCTAGAAAATTTTCAAAACCTTTAATTGGTTTGTAAGTTTGACTTATAAAATTAAAAAGTTCATTGTATAACTGTTTATTTTGTTTCATTTTATCATATTTTTTTTATAAAGAAACTTTGTGTTCGAAAAAAAGATAGTTTTAGTTTAACACTATACTAACTAAAAATTTATTCACCTAAAAAATCTCTTATTTAAAATATTTTTCATTAAAGCCTATTTCTAATGTTTTTGAATGATTGATTTTGGATATTTCAAATAATTTTAAACTTATATCTCCATGCTTTAATATGTTACGATTATTAGTGTTTACATCAATCCGGTTTTAATACTAATATAAAGGATTTTTTAGTTATTTGTATCGTACATAAGTTTTTTATAAATTTTAGTTTTTTAACAATATTTAGGCATTGTTTATTTGTATCCTTGTAGCTACCTTGACTAAAAATATGAGTTTAATCAATCAAATTTGTTGATTTAAAGCTTTATATACTTCATTCGTTTTTTTTTTTCTTTTAGTAAGATGGCATTGTCAAAAGTATATAACTACAGTGATAACTTCTACTTCAATATACTTACTTGTTTGATTTTCAGGGTAATTAAATAACATTTAAGAAACTTTTTGACTGAGCACGAACAGCTATAGTGTATTATAACTTTCCTTGAATTTTTATTGATAAATGATAGTTAATATATTAAAATTATTTATTTTAAGTTAGATAGACAAAATCGCTTTTTCGTAGAAGTTAATCTTACTTTTTTTAAACAAAAACTTATGTTTTTTTATCGTAATACCAGAAAAAACTTGTACTAAAGTTATATCTTTCAATTAATTAGAATATTGTCTAAAATACTATGTTATATAATATAAGAGTATCAATTTTTTTTCAAAACATAAACAATTTCATAAACAAATTCTGCTTATAACCTCTATTTAATTACTTTTGCAAGAGACATTTATAAAGCATTATGTTTTTTTTTACTTTAATTATCATGAATGTATATTTCTTTTTTTCTATCATGTTAATTCAAATTAATCTGCTTTTAGTTTTTACTCTATTTAATACATTTTTTAATGTTCAACCTATTTTATTACAATTAAAGTATCAAGTTTTTTTTTACACACGTTAACGATTCAATAAAAAAAAAGTTAATATGATGTTTAAAAATAAAATTTTAGATGTTATAATCGTAATCTCATTACAAAAAAATTTCATCTTTTTGTATTAGTTTTTTTGTTTTTAAAGTGCAAATAGAAATGTGTACATTAAACGACAATTGCAGCACTATTGCTCTAGTTTTATCACAATCCAATTGAAAATTTGAAATACATTTGGCTGGCAAACATAGACAGTACAATGATAAAGTGAACAGACTGCGATTAGCAAAGTAAAAAATTTAAAAAACTACAGTTATCATTTAAAAGCAACTAAATTACTACGTTTAATCACGTAAGCTATAAAGTACTATTTTCATTTTATCAAAAGTTTCACTCTTAGGTTAAACGAGATTTCATTAATTTACAGACAATTTCAATTACTTAAAAAATTAATTAGCTATTTAGCTATTAAGTTACTTTTAATTGAGTTGTTTATAAAGTTTAATGATCAAGAGAATGCACAACGTCTTGATAAATTTATATAATAAACTTAATACTAATTGAGTCCATTTATTGTTTTTTGTTATGAAAAAAACAAACTGAAAATATAAAAATCTTTAAAATCTTGTGAGGCTTATATTTACAACTTACTAAGTTTTATAAATTACCAATTAAATATAGTCAGTTATATATGTTTTATTTTAAAACACAAAAAATATATCTTATTTATTTTAAAATTTATTTTAAATTTAAAGCGTAGGATGATTTTATGTTTATAGTTATAATCGGTGTATAAAATTTGCTAATAAACGTTTAAAAGAAACATTGTTCAACGTTTGTATTAACGTAAAAACATCAACTTATATTTTATTGCTTATTAAATAACTTAAATGGAGGTTTTTTCTGGTTTTGTAAAGAAATTTATTTCCCTATAACTGTTTTTTATTTTTTATGTATTGCTTTTTTATCACATAACTTTAACTTTTTATACTGATAACTGATCAGCAATAAACTTTATTTTTTTTTAGAAAAACTAATAAGAAACAAGAAGTGTTGTCAAACATTTGTATACTAAGTATTCTATGTTTAAAAACGAAGCATCTAATGAAAAAAACTTTTTTATACAAAAAACATGTGCTTTAAAAGTATAAGCAAGTTTTTTTAATATTTTCGTAACCTTTTTTGTACCAAATTATGTTTTAAAATACTGTTTTTAACTAAGTTTTTTTTTCCCAAACAAATAATAGTTTATAAAACATAACTTTCATTCTATTACAAATAAGAATAAAAACTTATGCTTAAACAAAACAAGTAAAAAACAATCGTAATTAAAAAGTTTTTGTGATTTTTGCCTAAGTGTAATTAGTACAAATGTTAATGAGATAAAAGGCTCATTAAATAATTAAGATAATTATATCTAAAAGTAGTTTTTCTTAAACTTTACCTACATTTAACTTTCAAATACTTTCCAATAAAGCATTAGTAGAAATTTGTAAACTTTTTAAACAAAACAAAACTGAATTTAATAGTTTTTACTTGAAAATTCTTTGGAGTCATTAAAATTAAATCTGTTTGCCTTTGAAAAAGCCAAAAATACATATGTTTAAAACTTTGTCAGAGATAATTATATATATGGAAAATTAATACAACTGTTTTACAAAAGCTGTAACTTAAGTAAAACAGAAACAGAGCTGAAACTTCTACAAACTTGACCAAACATTTCACGCTTCGTTATAAATTATGTCAACGCAAAAAGTTTTAAACGTAAAGTGTTATAAATACATGTAACAAGTATGTAGCAAATGAACTGTTGATAAAAAAAACTTGTAAAACCATTATGATAAAATTGATTTCTATTTGTTACCAACTATTTATGTTATTGAGTTATATGTTATTAAACATAAAGTAAAAGATTAAAACAATTTAAACTCAGATACAGCTTAATATCTAGAGAACAGAGTCATATTTCTTTATTGAGTTAATTAAAAACGTATCTTGGTCTGCTAAATTAACTACCATCATAAATCAATTTTAATAATGTTTTCTAAAAAGACATATTTGTAGTTTAAAACTAAGTATATAAAAATAAATCATGTACTTCTCAAGAGACCTCTAAAAATTCAAAACACAAACAAAACAATAATACGGAGCGTGAAATTGCTCCCAAAAAATTTCAATACTTCTCAGTATCTGTTACGTAACGTCGTATTTTTTACGTCACTACTCTTTGAGAGCCAAGTGACATCTTAATAGTCTAAAACTTTGAATTTTTAATGAAAATTTGTTTCAATATAAAAGCAAACTTTAATGTAATACATTTTTTCTATGACAATAGTTATAAAGCAGTATTACTTTTGAATTTTGAACAACAAAACTAAACTGATGTTAATAGTTTTCACTTAAAAAAGTTATTAATACCAATTTAAATTAAAGCTGTTAGTCTTTGATTAAGCAAAAAATACATATGTTAACATTTTCTCAGCAATGCTTTTGTTTAGAAAATTAATACAACTCTTGAAAGCTCATTAATAAATAAAGATGAAATTTCCACAAACTTGAACTTGACCTACATTTCACGCTTTGTTATGATGTATGTCAACGCGCGAAATTGTTGAACGTGAAATGTTTTACAAATAAATATAAGAAACAAGCGTGTATAAAATGCTGCGTTGACTTTGTTTTGAATTACTGGTTTAAGCGTTCCGACTAAAACTACTTTGTATCATTATAAATTATATGTTATTTGTGTAAATTTCTATGTATCACAATAAAACAAATAAAATTATTTTTTTTTTTAAATTATAAAGTTGCTTTCGGAGAAAATAATAACTGTTGTATTTTTTCAATGTTTATGCTTCTGAAGATAATCTACATTTTTTGTGTTTAATATACAAAGTTACAAAAAATATACAAGATAATTAAACCAAAGAAAAATATAGTTTTTTGCTTAATTACAATCTACTTAAAAAAGGATCTGTTAAGCCAACACTAGTAAAGTTTTAATAAAAAGTTGAAAACAAAGAATCATGGAAATTATAGCTATAAGTCTATGACTAAAAAAAGAACTACAGACCTACCAAACAATCAAGATATAAACAAAACAATAGTGTGGTGCGTGAAATTGCTTACAACAGAAATTTAAACATTTTCCAGTATCTGTTACGTAAAGACGTATTTGTTACGTCACTATTGTTACGTCACTACTCTTTGACAGCCGAGTGACATCCTAATAGCCTAAAACTTTTTAACTATATTAGAAAAATTGAAAAAACTAGGTCACCGAAGCTTTAATACATACAACATAAGATATGTGTAAACTTTTTTAGAATTAAAGTATCAAACATTTTTTGTTTATTTTTATTTTGTTAATTTTATACATTTTGGGATTAGTAATTATAATGTCTAATTTTTTATAAATTTTTAATTAGTTAAAAAAAGAAGTTTTTTTTAAAGATATACTTTAGAAAATATTTAATAACAGAAAAAAAGAAGTTACAACAACTTATTTTTTAATGAAAAGATTTATTTTTAGTGCTGTTTGCTCAAACAAAATGTTTTTGAATTCGAAGTTTTGAATAGTTCTGTAACATTTAGTTTCATTAACTTTTATTTTATTCTTGTGGTACATGTATTTTATAATTCTTTAAACAAAAAAGGATTTAAATGGTTGCTGTATAATTTTTTCTTAATATAATTTGTTTTGTACAGTTTGCAATTAAAAGTTACCAAGCATACTTTCTTATAAACTTTTTAGAGTTTAAAAATTATTTTGATTGTAAGCAAAAGTTTGTTTACAGTGCGCAAACACAGTTTTTGCAAACAAATATCATTGCAGCATTTATGGTCTAGTTTTTTGTCATTTGTTGGATGATTGATAAACTTATTTGACTAACAAACAATAAACTAAACAAATATTGAGGAAAAAACGCAGCAATAAGCAAGGTGTAAAAAAGTTAATACCGTTAAAAAAATCTAAATAACTTAATAGTTTCAATTAGAAAGACAAAAAAACTTACGTTAAGTACTTAGTATAACAACGCAATTTTTTATTAAACGCAAAAAAGAACGGCCGAAAAATTTATGAATAGAAAGCCTCTTAAGTCCAAAACAATTCAAACTATTATATGTTTTTATTCACTTCAAGTTTTTTGAGCTTAATAAAAACAAGTAATATTATTAGCAAGTTATTATACTTTAGATAACCATTTAAAAAAAACTCTATTTAATTTAAAGTAGATAGTTTAAACATAAAAACAATGTTTTTTTTATAAAATGAAACATGCATGTTCATGATAAAGTTCTTTTTTTTTAATATTAAACTTATTTAACTTTAGGATTTCTTTAATATAAAATTATAAGAAATACAGTACAATATACCGCTTTGACATAGTTTTACTTATTGTTTAAAGTTGTTTTTATCATCTAAATACAAAACAGTAAGATATGTAATTTGGATAAAAAACTAGTTACTTTTTATTCATGTTAACAAATATAAAAACTAAATTATCATACTACACAATTTTTTTTTTAATTTACTAGCTTATATTAATAAAATTGAACAAAGTTTTTTTTAACATTCTTTGCTAATTTTTTAGGGTTAATAAGGTACTTTAGAAAGTCTTATGTAATTGTTATTTAGATACAAAAAACCTATTTAAAACTTTTACATTTGGTCAAAATTCAAAAACTATTAATACCACAAAAGCTAAGTAGAGCAATAACAATATTATTTAATTGTTTAGATTCGTTTATAGACTACTTGTTTTAAATTTTGTTAAAAAAAACTTTTTTTTTTCTTATTGTAATAGTTTTCACCCTAAACTTATACAAAGTTTATTTTTAATTTTAATGCACATAAACTAACATAAAAAGCTAAATTTTCTATCATGCTCCATTCAGTTAACGAATAATAACCTAATAAACATAATATTGGATGCTTTAGGATAAAAAAATCTTTAAAAATCTATTTTACAAATGATGCTTATCTAACATAGTTAGTTTGACTTTTTAAATACATTTTATTATACTTACCTAACAAGTATTATCTTGCATTAACCTTTTAATCTTTGTTTATAAAGACTAAAAACTGTACTGTGGTTTTGAAAAAAATTTTAAACTAAAAATTAACTTCAAACTTAACCTAATTGTTTTCTTAAAGTCTTTTAACTTTAAGTACAGATGAAACAAGCATTTAGTTTAGCAGAGAATTATTACTAATCTAATTTATGTCTAATTCAAAACATAAAACGTATGTTTTTAGAATATTTTTTACAATGTATAACATTGTATGCTTGTAAAAAACATGCTAAAAATACTAAATACAACTAGACACACTAAATAAAACTTTTATAATACACCAGTAAAAACAACTATCTTGATATACTTAAATTTTTTTAAGCTAAGCGTTTTGTTTTTCCTTTACATTAAAGTACTACAAGTTTTTATGATAAAGTTAACTCTGTTTCAAGAAAATTAGTGTGTAATATTTAAACATGATCAATATTATTCATAATTTAATACTTATAAGTCGTAAAAGCTTAGAAAAATATAAAAGTATGGTTACATTTGTATTAAAAAATACATATTTTATTTCAAGTTGTTCGATTTAAAACATTTCATCAAATAATTGTTTATCAGTATTACAAAAGTTTTGTTTAATGTGTATAATTTTTTACAAACTTAACATATATTGGTTTTTGTATTTTCTTGTTATGAAAAACTAACTCATGTGTTTTTATGTGTGAATTTTACGAAGTTAATATTTTTAATTTGATAAGTGTCCTAGAATTATAACTTTAGAAAAAAGCAAAACTGCTAAATAAAATAGCTAAAGTTTAGAATATTAACGATTTCCATACAAAAGCTTAAACTATCGTCATACTTAGTTTTTTATACGTTGAAAATTATACTTTTTTTTTTTGGTTTAAGCGGTACGCATTTTCCGCTTATGTAAGACGCGGTAAACATTTAGAGCAATTTAATATTTGGCATAGATTTAAATATTGTCAAACAAATAAACCATTCAGTTTCTTTTAAAATTAAAAAATAATTTCATAAACCAAATAGCCCTAAGGTTAGTTTCGAAATGATTATTGAAACGAGACATCTTTATACCGTAATTGCAAATTTATTAAAATTTTTTTCATATAATATTTTCAATTTTAAAATTGAATCGTTTTTGTTTTTATTCACTTTATAGAATCAAAATTTATTCAATTTAGAATTAATTTTAAAGCTTAAAGCTGAATCCCAAGGTGAGTTTTTTAAAAGAAAAATTTGTATTTAAAATCTCCCATGTGAAATATAATTGTTAATACAATTTATATTACTGCTTTTGAGAGGAAAATTAACACTTTTTGAATATAAGATCAAATGTTAATAATTTAAAAATTAATTGACCTACCATTAAGCACATCACTTTCAAGCTTCAATAAGTTTTAAGCGAAAAATTGAATTTCTATTTAACCATACTTGAAGTAATATTTGTTTTAAACCTTATTACTAACTGTTTCCAAATACTTGTAAAAACTGAACATACTAGTAAAAAAAAACATAAACAAAAGTTTGAACTACTTTTGTTAAGTTCGTTAATTTGACCAAGTTCAAAAGTCATTTAAATTAGTCGACCTACATTTAAACACGTGACTTTCACGCTTGACTGAAAATTATGTCAACGTGCGAAATTGAATTGATACTAACCAACACGTTTTCATTAAATATAAACTTTTGTTTTTAAGAACTTTAAATTCATTCTAACTACATTGCAAAATTTTTATTTAAAGAAAAAGCTAAAGTACTTTTATATATCATCATTATTTTTGCAACATAGAAGTATTATAAGTTTTAACTAAAATAAATTATACTTAAATTAAACTTTAATCTTGTTGTATAAACAGAATTTTCTTTTTTTAAGTATAGAAAAAAAAAACTTTCAAAATCAACCATACACAGTTGTTATTTTTACTGTTTTAATTAGTTGTCTTGTTTTTTATTGAAATTTTTATTGTTTTTTTAAATAATCGTTGTCTACTAAAACTTCTGGTCAACACAAATCGTTGTTGTAGTAGTTGATCTAAATTTACTTCTTATAACAACTAAGAAAGACAAACGTTTAAAATGTTTAATAAGTTTTCAATTTAAGCTTAAAGTATTTTCAAACTATTAAACAAAATAACTTTTTAAAAAATGTACAACTCAATATTAAGATTCTTAGTATTATTGAAAGAAGGCTTAAAAATAGTTTTCAAAAAGCCTGGTATAAACTTGTAGTTTTAAATAATTCAGTATTGAGCAAAAGAACATAAAACACAGTTTTTATCGAACGATTTTTCAATAAACATTAACTTACATTAAAGTGTGCCATTCTTACATTAAAAAACACAGAATAATTTAAAGTATTGACATACTTATATTTATTCTCTTGTGAATACTACTATCTGTAGATTAATTAAAAAACAGACAAATTATTGCGACTTTTACTAAATTTACTTAACCCAAGTTTACTACGCAGTTTTCTATTTCAAAAAAAAAATATTTTAAAGTTTTATGTTTTAAGGTGTTTTTTGATTGTTCATAATTAAAACTTAACATAATAATCTTGAGCTTACAAAAACATTATGTTTATAGCGCAAAACACTCTTCTACTTTTTTTTTTGTAACAACACTGATATTCTCAAAAATTTAGCTAAAACTATTATTCATTTAAAAACTTTTAAATTTGGTTTTAATTATTATCTTTAGTTTCAAAATAAAAAGTTTTAAAAAATTCTTTAGTGGCCAAACATATCTGTTTTAAATTTCAAAATTAAAAGTTTCTAAAAACTATGAAATTAAAAACTTTTTAAATTTGATTTTAAATTTTTTTACTGAAGTAAGCAATATAAGTTTATTATTCTAAATAATTGAAAAAATTAATGAAAATTAAGTATTTTTAAGTTAAGATTTATGAAAACAACCTATAAAATTTTAAAGTTAAGTAATTGAAAGTTCATTTATAACAAAGTTTTACTTGTAATTTTATTTTCTCACGCCAATTAGCTTCCCTAAGCGTAAATTATTATTTTGTAACAAACTACAACTATATAAAAAAGTCAAACAACTACAATAAAGTTTGATGTCAGCAATTTGTAGATATAGTAATAGTAGTAGCAATTAAGTAATTTCATGTGACCAGACTTTTTATTAAATAAATTGTTAGTTGGCCTAAATATTTTCTATTTATAAAGGTACACATTTTGAAATAAGTTTCTTAGTGATACTATTTCAAAATTACTAGCAGCTCAACTCCGATGTACTATAATGATTCAATTTTCCACATTGTTTAAAAAACGATTTAGAAAAACATTGACGTACAATGTATTTTTTTCTCTTTTACTTAAAATTTGTTGTTGTAGGGCTATTGTTTTAAATACGTTTAAAGTTAATGTGTAAGGTTTCTAAACTTTAAGTCTTTTTGCTATTTTGTTAAACACAATTTAATGTTGAGCTATGACAACACTACATTAGTACTAAAAATAAAATTTAAATATCTAAAGGGTTAGAGTTTAATTTTTCTGTTATTGAAAAGTAGATTATTCAAAAAGTCATTCAAAAGAAGTGTTTTAATTATTGAAACAAAAAGTCTCAGACTGTTTTCAGTTCGTCTAAAACGTAAGTCAATGCTACAATTTAATGTGAATTTTACACCTCGATAAAGTATTACCATTTATTACAAAAACTATTTTTTTAGGTGCTTAGACATAAACGTATTAGCATCTCGCTTACAAACATTTTTCTAAATTAAATTTTATTAGTCTTTTTTAAAAGTGAGTTTACAAAACAAAAAGTTTGCTTTGTAAAATTTTTTACATTTAAAAACGATATTACCCGTTTACAACTTGTTAAAAATACTTTAGTTTTAGTGGTTATTAGGTTATATTTTAATATAAATTTTGTTCCTGCAATAAAAACTTTCAAGTATATTTAAACAGCACAAAGTCTATTGTATATTTTTTACTTAATTTTTCTTTAAAAAGAAGCGTAAGACATTTGACAAAATTATATTTTAAATTTAATATAAATGTGTTAATTAAAAAAATATATATATAAAAATATCAAACATTTCACCGGAACAAAATAAAACTACAATTTTTAGGTTTTAGCGGTAGGGTATTTTCTCCATTTACAAAATATGCGGTAAACAATTAGAGCAAACTTGTATTCTTAAATAAGTTATTTACGTGTTTCTTGTTATCTATAATGATTTTAAAGCAATTTCGTAAAATGAATTGTGCCTAGGGTTATTCTTAAAATAATATTTGAAATGAATATTTCACGAAGAAGTCGATACATAAAAGCCTAAAAATTTACTCGTGTAATTTATAAACATATAACAAAACTGAAAGATGTCGAAACACAAAAGAAATGTTTTATATTAGACATTTATATATTGTAAGTAAAAGTTTTATATAAGTTTTTTAATTTAATTTAGTTTAAGTTTGATACGAAGTTTAAAAAGAATTCAACAACAGTAAATACTAAAAAAAAACGTTTATAAGTTAAAAAAATATTAATAATAGTTTTACATTCTTGACATGAAATATTTGTTGAATATAATTACAATTTTTTTAAACTAAAAGTTTAAATACTAATTACTATATCGCTATCGTAAAAAAAAATTAAAAGATAAATTTAAAAGCACTTTTAAAATAATAATGATACTGCAAAAAAACATAAACGATTAAAAACTAGAGTTAAATAATTTATTTCTAAATGTGTTTACTGTAAAGTTTTTTAAAGTACTTGTTATAAAGAAAAAGTTAGAAAACATGTTTAATGATGTAAAGTTAATATCATGTAAATATGTTTAAAGCTTCAAGTTAAGTACTAAAACTACAATATGTTGACTAGAAGCTACCGATATATTTTTAAACTATTTTATGATTTTAAAACGTTTTATTCCTTGTCAATATCTCCAAAGTTTATTCTTAACTACTTATCATCTTTTTTTATATTTTAAAAGTGTAGTTTTATTAAATGTATATAAGATTATTATATTTAAAATAGTTTATTGTACTAGTGTAAACTTATCAAAATTATGTAACTTTTTTGCAAGATAATAGTTAAAATAATGTCTCCTAAAAATAAAAGAAACTAATCAATATTTTTCTTTTTTAAATTAAAAAATAATTTAAGCTGTACCAAGTAACCGTTTAAAATTAGTTAATTTTTGGATTATTTAATGTTTACAATTGAAAATCAAACAATATAGACATCAAACTTAACTATGAAAACTGTTTATAATTCTTAAGGATAAATTTTTTTTAGAAACTACTGTTTTAGTAGTTTAAAAATATACAAATTTTAATTTCATTTAAATACTTAAATGTTTATAAAGTTAAAAAAAATTAAAATAAAATATTTTCAAAATATTTTTTTCTTTATATATTCTTTTTTCTCACTCTTTTTTCTTAACAAAACTAAATAAAGTAACGCACACTTAATCATACGACTAATGTATATTAACTTATTACACTTATTAATTTCGTTAAAATTTTTATTTTTTGAAGACTATTTTGGTTTTTGACAGCTTTTTTTAATAAGTTGCTTTAAAAAGCGTACTTTAAACTTTAACCTCAATAGCTGCTTACATCAGACATGACCTAGTTTTAAACACTGTACTTTCACACTTAATGAATAGCTATGTTAGAACAAAAAAACTTATTGATTACCTTAACACTATGATAAATATTTTATAAAAATGTAAATTGTCACACAGCTTGAAATTGTTCGACTTTAGTTCTTTCGAAACAAAAAATTAAACAAATTTGCTTTATATAAAGTGTTTTCGTTAAATGTTGTTTCTTTTAGTAATTAATAAATGAAAAGTAAAAAAAAATCTCTAAAACAGCTTTATAAAATTAGCTTTTAAAACAAAAGAAAATTTATACGTTATTGTCGTTTAACTATTTGGTAACTGCAAAAATATTTTAAGTCCTTTACGTTTTCGAAATTTGATAATGTTTAAAACATACATGTTTAATAATTTGTACAGATATAAACAACAAAATACTTTTTTTTCGAATTTAAAGATTTTGACTGTTTTAGTAGTAAAAATAAAACGTTACGTATTCTTATATTTCTTAAACTCTTGCTTTTTCCGATATTTTTACAACACAAAACGTTATTTTACATTTATTCTATTAAAGAACATTTTTATATAAAAACAAAATGAAAATTGTCACTAATAAATTTCTATTAGTATTTGCTGTTTTTAACTTAAAAAAAAAACTTTTAATTATTAGTTATTTTAATAACTTTTACAACAACTTTGAAGTAAAATTTCTCAAAAATTTGAGTAGTTATAGCATTACGTTAAAAATAATTTATAAACTCGTTCGCAAACTTTATATTGTTTTAAAAAGTTGTATGCTGATAAATTGGAAAATATTTTCTTTGTTATTTATATCAAGTTGAGTTTTAAAAACGATGCAAATTTTTAAATTACTCATTTTTGTAAAAAATCAAAGACATTTTAATACTTTTAACTATTAGTTTATTTGATTAATTGTTTGTATATTTTAAAAACCTAAATAAAATACTTAAAACTGACTAATACAATATATGTATTCTGAAAAAGAATGTAACTTATATTTAAGTTACATAAAACATTTTTTATTCCTAAATGTTACTCAATAGTGTTTTGCATCCATTAAAGTTATGGTCGCTTTCTTTAAAAACACATTTAACTTTATACTTAATAACCTTTAGCTTAATGAAAGTTTTTAAAGTCGTTTTTTAAGCTTTGTATTTTAATTTTATATTTGCACATTGACAATATGCTAAATTATCTACAACTCGAAGAATATTAACCTTTTAATGAAGTTTACGTTTGTTCGTTATTTAAGGAAATTCTTTACGGATATTAAGATTAAGAAATATTTTAGGTTTTCGAAAGATCATAAATTAAAGTTTTAATATTATTGTTTTTTGTTTAAAATTTCTTTAGAGCAAAGAATTAAAATTTAAAACTTGTCTTTTACTAAAATTGAAAATAAATTACAAACGTAAGTTTAATGAATTACCTACAATAAGTTTAAACTTAAGTCTAATAGTTTAGGGGAAAACCTTGCTTTCAACTTTGTACAGTAATATATAAGTAAACCTTATATAAAAAAATGTGAAACAGCGTTTTTGACACCTCACTGCATCATCGATACTTTTAACATCATTACATGGTATGTAGTGAAAAATATGCAAACCTACGTTAAACTTAAATGTTTAAAGAAATTCTCATGATAACTTAACATATTTTATAATGTTAAAAACTTGTCTATTTTATTATATGCCTAAGGTCTTGTTATCTTATCATCTAGTTATATGCTCTAACGATAAAATCAGTTTATAAAAATGTGAACTAGGTCTCGGATAATTGAATAGTATATATTACTGAAAGTTTATGGATTTAAAAAATAGAATTATATTTAGTTATAACTTTTAATATATTTGAAAAATTTTCAACAAAATGACAATTTTTTTTTTGTTTGATTGTTAATAATATATAACAAAAAAATGTATAAAATAATTAAAATTTAAAGTTTTAAATTTTAATTTATTTTTTATATATTAAAGTATATTTAAAAAAACACAAAAGTATGTAAGGGAATTAAAATTTTCAATAAAAACATAAAATAAAATAAAAATACAGCAGTTCATTTATATACATTAGCGTATTTCAAAGTTTGAAAATACAAAAAGTTTTTAAAAAAGTAAATTATGTAAGCATTTGACTTATTTAAATGAATATCTTAGAATTTAAAAAAAGTCCTTAAGTACTTATTTGTTTTTTTTTTCTAATTCAAATTCCAATAATTCAGGCTCCGAACAACAAAAATCTTAAAAAGAAATAAACCGCCAAAAACTATAAAAGAAAACGACTAAACTAAGTTAAAACACTATTTAAAAAGTAACTTAAATACATTTTTGTTAGATTTACGATACGATTTAAATTAAACAGCACAAATTAATAGCCTCTTACACTAGTTTGTTATTTTCGATTCGTGTTAGAATTATAATTCCAGGTGTATATTACAACTTTTCCCCATTCTAACTATATTGATTCTTTCTTTTTCTTCTTCAATTTGTACAACATTGTCCATCACAAAATTGACTTGATCTTGCGGTGGTTCATTACGGTTTTTTATCATGATTGCCTAAACAAAGTTAAAGTTCCTAAATTGATATAAATCACATAAATCTTTAATTAAATTGCACATGTTTAAAAAAAGGTTTCTCAAATAAACTTTTTTTTTTCAAACAAGTTAAACAAACTTAACAAAGTAATTACTGTCCTTTAAAGACCTTCGCCGTATTACTAACAAGATGCCTGTTTAATTATTCGCCACATTAATAATTATTGCCGCCTTATAGCCAAAATCACCCTCAAGATGAACTACATTTTAAATTCGAGTTTAAAAATTTTAATTTTTCGGAACTAAACATTATTTAAAATTAGTTTAAAATTTTAGTAAAAAAAAGAACTAAAACTCACGTTTCTGATATTTTCACGATAACGATCTTGAAGCTGATCTGCTTTTGACATTATTTTTTTCAGAAAGTAGTAGAAAAATGCTGTCATCAGCGCAGTCATCAACAATAAGCTCAGTACAACTAATACAAGTGGGTTGATTGAACCTTCGAAGTTACCAAAAATGAAGCTTTTATTTTCGCAAGAGCATAATGTGTAGTATTTATTTAAATGCTCGTTGTCTTCGCAAATATTCATAAAAAATTCTCCAGTTAAACCCGTTTTTGTGTCAAGCAGCCCGTAACATCCAGGGTAATCTTCTGCGAACGTTTGAACCCGTAAATCCGAAATGTCTTGCCGGTTTGAACAAAAGGCTCCCAAAAATTTTTCAGAAAATTTTTCAAAGTTTATACCGTTCAAGTTAGCAATTTGGCTTCCATCTTTCAAGCATGTTTTTTTAGCTTCAGCAAAAGTTTCCTCTTTCTGTGTAGTATGGAATAAGTAGTTGCCGAAGGTAAACTCGATTCTGTCGATAACATCTTTGTTTTTCATGAACTTATACATCTAATAACAAGTATTGTGTTTATTAAATATATGGCTCTAGTTGAAAATATTTATTAATTTGCCTGCATTTTTGTATACTTACTAAGAACTTTAGAGAACTCCAAACAACCAAAGTAATAAGAAATAAACAAAGTAAATATGCGGTTCTAGTTGAATTTAATTGAACTTATATTTAAATTTTTAAATAAAAATTTAATTTTAATAACATGTTTTAAATTAATAGTAGCTACAGTTAATGAAACGCTTTTTAAAATCTAATTGGAATTGTTACGCAAATAGACATAACAAGCACATACTTTTAAAGCAAGCTATTCAAAGAACTTTGTTGTAGTATTTAACTAAATTTATTTTCGTTTATTAGGTTTAAAAACACTACTGTTGCATGATTGTTTAATAAAAATGTTTAAAAAAATTAAGGTACATCATAATTGTAAAAAAAAAGCGAATGTTTTTTCTTATAATTAAAATGTCTTACTTTTAACGAATAGAGATAAATCTAAATGCTGAATGATAAGTAATAAAAACATTGTAAACTGCTTAAAAATTTGAACGTATTTGTTTTTGATCTATACATATTTAATCGTATTGTTAGTTAATACAAATTTTACCGTCTATATATATAAAAGCTTAAACTGTGAACCATAAAACACAATAAAGTGCTGAGAACTCATTATAAACAAACAGATACTTGTATTAAAAAAAAAAACTTAGGGCAAGCACTAAACTTTAATCAAATAGCTTATCATGGTATATTATCTATGTTTTACTGTTCTTTTAAATCTATGGGTAATTAAAATTTGCATTAATTAAACCTAACATGTAAAAAAAAAAACAATTTAGAAAAACTTTAATCATAAATAAAAAAATTTGTGAAATTTGTTTTGTATTTGAGTTGTTTTAGTGTTTTGTTATAAAATCATTAATAAAACATTTTTTACAAATAAATTTGACAGCAAATAAGTTTGAATATTTATATTATAAGTAAAGTAGTTTTTAACTTCAAATATATTTTATCAATGTACCTCACTAACCAAAAAAATTTGTATACTTTTTTTTGTCTTAGATTTTTTAGTTCCGTTTTAACTCAAAAATCAAGTTATTTAAGGAATATTTAATTAATTTATAAAATATCGTTTCTGCAAAGTAATTTTTTTTTAACCAATACCACTTAACTAAAGGTTGATAACCAAATAGTTTCCTTATCTTTTAGTATATGGGAACTGGAAAAAAAGGTAAGGATATTCTTTTAGTATAAAGGAAAGTAAAATTAAATATTCTTCGAACTCAGATGCGCCACCTTTTAGACTTTTATCAAACTTTTAGAAGAAATTTTTTTTTTTAACCAATCATAGTATTTAGAATAACTTAGTTTTAATTAAATTAAAACTTTTTTGATTACGAATAAAAACATATGTATTGCGTTACAAACTTAATAAAAAAATTAACTAATTTATTTATTTTTTAATTTAAATATAAGTGTCATTCTCTCATACACATGTGATAGGTGTGTAAAATAATAGTTTTTAGATAGCAGCTAACTTATCCAGTTGAACAAAAATTAAAGTACTAGTTAGCGGTAATGTTTTTATTATTTATAAAAACGTATCAAACACATTTTTAAACGTTAACCAAAAATATAAAATTTAAACGAGCAATCGTACTTTAGAAACTTTGTTATTCTTTAGTCGTAAAAAATTAAAAATATAAAGTAAATTCTCATAATAAACTGAATTTTTGAAAATAGTTCAAGTTTAGTAATTATCCTAAATTTAATTATCTAATCTAGATGTTGTAGCGTTTGTAAACTGTAAAATATGCACTTTGCTTGGAAATTTTAATTGCTCCGTAAAAGTTATTGTTTAAAGTATAAAGTATGCGTTAAAGCTGACAGTAATTTTAATTGTAACTTTAGAATTTTTTCCATAGTTGTAATTTTATATCAAAAAACAATTTACGCTTAAGTAAGCTAATTTGCGTGAGAAAAAAAATAACGTAAAAATAATTCTTTGATTATCAAACTTATATTGATTACTCAGTTAGAAAGAGTTTATTAATAAAACAAAAAAAAAGTATTCTAATCGAATATTGTAGGAACTCTTTTGATTTTTAAACTTTATTTGAATGATTATTTCTTTTGGTGTTTGAAATTAAGGTTTTATAATTAAAATTAGTAAACTTCACTATGTGAACAGTTACAACCGACTATATAAACTTAAAACCTGAAATAAAATTAAATTTAAACAAAATTCGCTATAGAAACTATAGGTATAGTAAATTTGGTAAAAGTCAAAATAGTTGTTATGGTTTTAAATTTATGTACAGATTGTAGCATTCACAAGAGAATAGAAATAAGTATGTCAATACTTTAAATTATTCTGTGTTTCTTTTAAAGTAAGAATGTCATACTTTAATGTAAGTTAATGTTTATTGAAAAATCGTTCGATAAAAACTGTGTTTTATGTTCTTTTGCTCAATACTGAATCATTTAAAACTACAAGTCTATACTGGCGTTTTGAAAAAGTTAGTTGCTTTTTAAAATACTTATATCGAAATATCAAATTTTATTCATTCAATTTTAACATTTATTTTAAAGTTATTGTAAAATTAATTTGGTTTTTTCTTTGTTAATTTTTTATAAAAACTAGCTGTGAACTAACTACTACATATCAAATGTAAAACGATTTGTATCCACGATAAGTTTTTGGATAAATTGTTGCTTAGAAAAATAAGTTTTGAATTAAAAAATTAAAATAACAACATTATCAAAAAAAAAAAAAAAGACAAAGTTGTAATGGGTTTAACAGTAAAAATAGTTACTGTGTATGATTAATTTAAAAAAGCTTATTTTCCATTTTTAAAACTTAGACAGTTCTGTTTTTAAAAGAAAGTTAAGTTTAACTAAAGTGTTAAGTTGTAAAAAAAACCTTATGATGTTGCTATGGTATATAATTTATGTTGCACTATAAATTTTAATCTATTTTATTTTTGCAATTTCGTTGAAGTAAATTCACAATTTTTATTAAAAAACAATTAATACCTATTTAAAACTTTCTGGATAACATCAAAAAAATTTAACGCGTTGACACAGTTTTAAGAAAGTGTGAAAGTCACGTGTTTAAAATTAGGTCAACAACTTTTCAACGACACAGCTTACGAACCTTTGATCTTATAGTTAAAATAAAAGATTTTAATGCATTTGCAGAAACACAAGTTGTAACACCAATAGTACAGTATACTACCGCTTAAGTACGCACTTTTTTTGGTACGCATCACGCCTTAAGTACGCACTTATCCAGAAAGACAAAGTAAAGGATGTTATACTAGAACTTCAGAAATTCCAGTTTTTTTGCTTAAATTTTCAATCATCAAGTTTTTCCAGATTATTTTATGTTTCCAGGTAGAATGGCCAACCTGCTGAGTTAGCCTGATACTTTCACAACTTTTAAACTAGGGTGAGTAATCCTGAGTAGGCCAAGTGGCCTGAGATTGAGACAGTCCTTTTATCAAATGTTAACAAACTAAATACTTATGTAGTGGTTGCAGAAAAGTAAAAAGAATAATGATATTTGAGCTGTAATGCTATAAAATAAATAAATCTAGATGACAAAGTTAAAAAAACCTACATATACAAAATAGTTAAGTCATAATTTAATTTAAATGCACATGCATTGATATTTTGATAATGTTTGGTAAACACAAAGTAGTTTGGTACTTTCCCTCTAACAAAACAAAATGTAGCTAAATATTTTTTTAAATCATTGACTGACATTGACTTTCTATATTAAATGTATGTATTAATTATGTAGAAGCTTTTTATAGAAAAAATAAATCATATTTAAATCTTTAAAAAAAATTTGCCAATTAGAATTATGTATTAAATGTTATTTAAAATAAAAAGACTTGTTTATTTGGCTTTATTATTTGGTGGCTAGTTGTAAGAAAGAAAACAAACAACTAAATTTCATATTATACTATGTCGTCAAAAAGTACGCACTACCCGTGCTAAGTACGCACTTTTTGGTCGGGTTCAATTTGCGTACTTAAGCGGTAGTGTACTGTACTCATAAGAAATTTTCCATATAAACTATCTACTTTCTTAAATATCGAACATAAATCATTTATTTTTTAGCTATAAATTATAAAATCATTATTAAGTTATGTTTTCTTTAAATGAGTGTATAAAAATGACCTACAATTACTTTGATAAAAACATAAGAACTTAAAAAATTACTTAAAAATTTGTAAATAGAATAAAATACTTCTAATTTAAAATAATTTTTAATGCTAACATTAGAGCTTTGTTTTATGAAGTTATTTAAAAATTGTAAAAAAATATGAATAATTTATTTGTTTGACAATATTTTTATCTATGGAAAATATTGAACTTCTCTAAATTTTTGTTGCGTCCTACATAAATAAAATAACTTCGTACCACTTAAACAAAAAAAATTCTATTCCATTTTCAACATATATAAATAAAGTATTGGGATACTTTTAACGTTTATATGGAAACCTTTTATCGGTTAAACTTTTGTTATTTTTACTAATATTTTTGCATTATATTTTAAAGTTATAGTTTTGGACTTTTATAATACCTAAAAAAACATTGACTTTCGTAAAACATACTCAAAATAAAATACATTTTTTTGATTGTTTTTGATAAACAAAAAAAAATTCAATAAGTTTTTAATTTTTAAATAATATAAATACCTTTAACTAAACTCTGGTGATAAAAACAAACAATAATTTAATAAAATAATTTTATGTAAAAAAAACTCTTAAATAAATTTTCTAGTCCTCGAAACAAATGCAATCGTACTTTTATATATTTCTGAACTTTAACAAAACAGAAATTTTATAAAAAAATAATGGTTACATCTAAATCATACACATTAATTTTCTTAATACTGAGTTAACTTTATCATAAAAACTGTAATATTTTATAAAGAAAAAAAAAACTTAGCTTAAACTAATATAACTACAAGTATGTCAAAATAGTTTTTTCACTGGTGTACTACTAACATTCAATCTAGTATGTATAGTGGAAAATTATGTTTAGTATATTTAGCATGTTTTATACAAGCATACAGTGTTATACAATATTAAAAACGTTTTGAAAATAAACTATTTCATGTTGTAGACAATAATGTTTAATAACAATATGTAAGATTTTTATGTCTGAACCTTTTTCTAGTAACGTAACCCTTTTCCAAAGTTCAACTTTTCCGCGTAACCCCTAATTTAATTTTACTTAAAATGTTTAATATAATATTTCCTGCAGAAAACAAAAGAATTTCAGTAAAAAACGAATGTTTTACCAAAACTATATCATTATTAGAAATCATACCAATTGTAGTAGTATTAAGTCGAGTCAAACTCAAAGTGCGCCAAAGGCAATAGGTATTTTATGATTTTATAATAAATAAACGAAAACAAACATGATTAAACGCAACGTCATAAAAATCCTTCCTTGCACAATAAATCAAAATGAGATAAAAACTTTTGCTTTAGTGATAATACCAGTATTTTCATGACTTCACTAAAAATAGATATTCAAAAAATTTGCGCATTCAGGACACTTATTAATAATGAATACCTATTAAAAGTCCTACCTCTAGATACACACTAAGCAGATCAATGAATGCTATAAATGTTTTCCACTTTATGTAGTCTTTTTTTTGAAGTTTTATGAATTAAGATATTTTTATTTCAATTTATCTTTTAAATTTTAAAAGGCTTCGCGAAACACTATTTCAGAAGCACTGTTGTAGACTATATATCGAATGATTTAGTGCTTTAATACCACTTTGCATAACTAAGTGTTGTTAAATCTATACTCAGATTTGAAATACTTTGAAAGCGAGTAGGTTAAGCTAATAGTTAATTCACAGCTTAGCACAACTTTCAAAGTCAAAGTACATTCTTCTCAAACAAAAGTTTAAAAGTTAATATAAGATAATACCCATCAAACTAATATAATAAAATGCAATTTATAATCATCATAAATATGTTATACAACCATTATTTGTAAAAAACATTTTTAAGGATAATTTTAAAGCATGGAGTTCTATGTTTGTTGAAGTTATTTTAAATTGTTTTCTCAAACTAGTTTAAGCACGATATAAATTATTAGCTTATGTAATCTTTATAAGTACACTTTTTCTTAAATATAAACTTCACATAAGTTTATATTAACTTCATTATTAGTTATAAAAATATAAAATGGGATAACATTTAAAACTTTAATATTAGATTTAATAATAAAGTTTAGATTTTAAATGCCTCTAAGTGCACCTGATTTACGAGTGATAATAGTGCTCTAATTGACTTTTGTAATATTATTAACTTTTAAGTTTTGATACAGTAAATAAAAACTAAATTGATTTTAATGGGAAAAATTAGAGCTTAAAGTTAACAATTTTCGCTAACGAACTTTTAAAGTATTTTATTTACACTAAAACAATCCCAGAAACAACCTTACAATATAATTTTTAATATTATTTTAAGTTAACTTTTAACACTAATTTAAATTTAAATATTGAAAAAATATATGTTTCAAAAACTGTGTAATAGAACAATTAAATTTTATATTTGGCAAAAATTAACTAAATTTTCATGGCAAATACATAAGTAACTGTTTAGTATCTAGACCAGGGTTTTTCAAAATGGGATATTACATAAATTTAGGAGGTCCTCTTCTAAAGGGCGGCTATGAGTAGTAAAGGGGGGTCACAGGGGGCTATTAGGTCACAGTTTGAAACTTACACTAGATATTCTAGGGTTAATGATGAAGAGCAAAAACAAAAAGGTCTTAGGCGGTTTTGTTAGTAGTTTTGAAATTTATACTATATATTAAGGAAACATTTCAGGAAGTTTAATGCTATAAAATGGGAGTAACAAGGCCATAAGTTTAAACTTACACTAGGTATTTAGGATTTGATGATAAAAATGAAAAAAAAATCAGGCAATTTTGAAGGTAGTTTTTTAAGAAATTTTGTCGAAGGGGCGGTAACTTTTTTAATTTCATTAAAAGAGGCCTTTTGATTTTAAACAGTAAGTAAAATCATGTCATAGCGTTATATTATTTTGCACTTTTTTTTAAACTTTAGATTAAAAAATACGTGAAGTTAAACAATTTTGAACTTTTTGTATGTAGTTAGATAATTAACTAATTTTCAAAACATCCCATGTATATGATTGATAAGTTTTTCAAGTTAAATTTTTTTCAGAATCGGTATGTACAGTGTTAAACCAAAATAACCTAGTTATTATAAAAATGTTTTTTTATTTAGCCAGAAAAATAGTAGTGAAGCCTTGTTAATAAAAAGTTTTTTGGTCATAAATTTGAGAGTCGTTTTTTATGGGATTGAATAAACTGCTATTTTACGTAATGATAAAAGTAAACTTGCTGTCTTTCAAAATAAGCTAGTAAGTTTTTATTTATATAAACGGCAGCAAATAAATTTATTTACACTATGGTTATCGCTACATGTATCTTAAATATTTGTTTAGTTCAATATTTGTTAGTCAAACAAACTTATCAATTATACAACAAATGATAAAAACTAGACCGTTAGTGCTGCAATTATATTTGCCTACACAAATTATGTTTCCTCACTACATACAAGTAAAGTTTTGCTTAAAATAAAAACAAGTTTTAAACTCCTGAAAGCTTATAAATAGAGTACGCTTAATAAATTTTAGTTTTTAACAAGTGATATTCATAAAAACTAAAGTAACAGTCATTTCTGTCCTTTTATGAAACTTAATGATTTCTAGGACGTACAAGTAAACAAATTCGTGTTTAATTTGTAGAAAATTAGAAAAAGTTCAAGTAGGCCGTTTATTATTTCGAAAACACAAAAACTTAGGATTTTAGGGTTACACTTTTTAAAAAAAAATCTAATAAGTTAGTAACTTTTTTATAATTCTATGTAAAACTTGATTCACTTAATGAGATCATTTCTAATGTTTAGGAACGTAGTAAGAATTTTTATTTTACAAAAAAAAAAAGCAGTTGACACATTACTTATACATTATTGTTTAAAAAAGTTTAAAATAAATTTACTGAAGGAATAATATAAAAGATAAGATAACTATTTTATAGTATAAAAAACAGTTTAAGTTCTGAAATTTTGAAAACTATTTTGTTTATTATTATTATTAACTATATTAAAACAAAGGATTTCAAAATATTTAATGATTGTGTAACTATTTATTTTAGCTTTGAAACCTTTGCTTGACTAAAAAAGTCCTCAAAAAGTGTTTTCTATCTTAAACATTCATCAAAAAGTACACATTTTATCTAACTTTGGCATACTTTATAAATTTAAAACGAAAAGCAACTGAACAACAAAAAAGTTCAAATTTTACTTTGAAACAATTTGACATGTATTTTATGCTGTACGTATTGAAGCTTTAGTGATCAAGTTTTATTTTCAAATAAAAATAAATTATCATTAATGTTTAATAGTATAAAACTATTAAGATGTCACTCGGATGTCAAATAGCTGTGACGCAACAAATACGTCGTGACGAAATATTGGTGACGTGACAAATAATGGGAAACGATGAAATTTCTGTTGTTTTCACGCTCCGCATTATTGTTATGTTTGTATCTTAAATGTTCCGAAGATTTTAGAAAAACACTTGATTTATTTCTACTCTATATACTTATTTTTATAGATATAGTAAAACAGAGTCTTTTATGAAAAAGTTTTTTAGAATTTTTATAGTTTTAAAGTTTAGTTCATAAAGATTCGTTTTCAATGAACTCCAAAAATTAAATGTTATTTGTTTCTCTGGAAATTAAGTTCTGTCTTTTGATTAAATGTTTTTAGTTGAGTATATATGCATAACTCAAAAACTTCAACAATTGATAATACAAAGTTTTTTTAAATTTTAGTCATTAATTTAAAACAAAGTTAACACTTTATTTGCTACATGCTTGTTGTATATTTGTAAAACATTTAACGTTCAACAATTTCGCGCGTAGACATAATTCATAACAAAACGTGAAATGTAGGTCAAGTTAAAGTTTAAGAAAATAACTATAACTGTAACAATATAAATTAATAACTATAACTGTTATAACTATAACAACTATTTAATGAGCTTTTTTTATGTACAAACAACTGTACTAATTATACCTAAGCAAAAATATAATATAAAAAAGCTTTAAAATTACAGCTTTTTTCTTTTTCTTTAAAAAAACAAATATAATAAGTTTCTACTTGTTTTGTTTTAGCAAGTATTTGGAACTTTAATACTATATCATATAAATTGCTATATGTCATGTAACAAAGAAATATCTAAAAGTTGGATTTTTCTACATCAACTAGTATTTTTTTACATTATTTTTTTGTGTCTTATATCTTAAATTTACTTAGTATTAGTATAATAAATGAATAATAGGGTTGATCACGCCAATTCGATCATCAGACAATAAGTTTCGGTAGACTGAGACCGGTTTCGTCCTTATTAGGACTCATCAGTCAGTCACAACCGAAAAACTTGTAGTCGTCAATCTACAAACGGTTTATCATGCTTTCACATGAATCAACAATTCGCTAGCAATGATTAGTGACGTCAGCATTGTCATTTGCCGTGCAACGTTTAAAACATTGTCCACTAAGCAAGACATCTGGCACGCTCGTTTTAGTACGATCAACAAAAAACATCGGCGAAAGTCAGCAGAGCAGAAGCCTGGACTTTCGTTTGCCGTGAGACAAGCTCAAGTTTAACAATAGGGCTGATCACGCCAATTCGATCATCAGACAACAAGTTTCGGTAGACTGAGACCGGTTTCGTCCTTTATGATCAGTGACGACAGCATTGTCATTTGCCTGCAACGTTTAAAACATTGTCCACTAAGCAAGACATCTGGCACGCTCGTTTTAGTACGATCAACAAAAAACATCGGCGAAAGTCAGCAGAGCAGAAGCCTGGACTTTCGTTTGGATGAAACCGGTCTCAGTCTACCGAAACTTGTTGTCTGATGATCGAATTGGCGTGATCAACCCTATTGTTAAACTTGAGCTTGTCTCACGGCAAACGAAAGTCCAGGCTTCTGCTCTGCTGACTTTCGCCGATGTTTTTTGTTGATTATAATAAATGAATTTATACTACAACAACGTTTATAATTCTCTTTTACAACTGTTGCGAACCTCAAATGCTAATCGCGTTTAAAAAGTCTAAATGTTAAAATTTTTTGCTTAGATTTTTTATTTATATTTTCGCTGCAGTTTCAAAATACATTGATAGTAAGCAAATGCAATTTACAGAACGTAAAACGTTTAAAAACAAGTAGGAATGTACTATTGAGTTTATAATTAGCATAAGCTTTATTTACAATGAGGTTATTATAACTTTAAATATACATATTTTTACTTCATAAAACGTTTATGTAACATAAACTTATTTAGTTGTATTTTTAATCAAA
Organism: Thalia democratica; assembly: GCF_965202585.1. Lineage (NCBI taxonomy): Eukaryota > Metazoa > Chordata > Thaliacea > Salpida > Salpidae > Thalia > Thalia democratica. The sequence continues at coordinate 26,317,317 of NC_139165.1, forward strand.
AACATTTAAATAAATTAAATCAAATTAAAACTTTGTATACTGTTTAATTATAGATATCAATACTTATTGATAAAAAAATTACTGTTTACTTTCACACACATATTTTATAAACACCATTGTTGAATATTTTTTAAAGACTACTAAGTTATAGTAATATTAACATATTGTTAATAATAACCTATTTAAAGAAAATTGTTTGAGTACGAACAGTTTTTCACTCTGGAAACATGGTAGTAATTTAAAGCGAATGTTAATGCGATATATTTTATACAAGCTATTTTTTTTCTCATAGATTATAATACTTTGACTTAAGTGAGCTATTAAAGTCATATTTGAAAAATACTATAAGTTTCTCAATTAAAACCTGAGCTTTGTTACTATTACAACTTAAATTATTTATTTAAATAAACTATTATTAAGAATTTCATAAGCAGTTCAATTTTACAACATAACTAAATTACTAATGCTTTAAAACTGTCTAGTACGATTAAAAACTAAGTGATATTAAAACAGTAACAATAATTTCTAGATAATTTTATTTCGTGAGCTTGTCATAAGAAGTATAATACAATAAAACTACAATTAACTACATTGAAGCTCTTAAATTAATTTATAGCTGTCTAATATGTTTAAGACCTATCGTTTGACGAAATAATACTTTGGAATTTTCACTTTTATAGAAGATGTAAAGATGTATAGTTTTTAGTAAGTCTTAATTAAAAACACAAAAAAAATATTGAAAACAACGTATCATTTATACTTTTAAATCAGATTTTTGTAAAATAAATTTATGGTAAAAATCTTGTATTTTTGAATAAGTTTAAAATTTAAGATAAAGTATTTAAACAAGAACTTTTACTTTAAAGTATTTCAGCTTTAGTATTAAACATCTAATCTTTAAATCCAAAACTATTAAGTACTGCATTTGCAATGAAATAATGCCGTGTTGACAAATACTTTCTGGTTAAATTCAATTTCGCGCATTTACATATTATTCAATGAAGCATAAAAGCCACGTGTATAAAAGTAGGTCAAATATTAATTCAAAAACTATGTTTAAGCAGTTTAAGTGTTATATAAAAGTGCGTCAACTCTTAAGCTTATAATATGTAACAATTAGTGTTTAAGCCGCTAAAGAGGCTAAATTAATTTAGGAAATTACAACTTAGACATGAAGTCTTCATAAATAAACTAGTGTATTAATTATTCAATATATCATTATAAACTAAAACTAAAGTATTGTACTTCAATTTACACTTGCTTATTATTACAAGTATAAAAAAATCATTAGTTTAATTTTGTAATGTAATTGTCTTTGCTATATGTTTTTTTTTAAAGTTATCAAAAGCAAAATTGTTTTATTAAATTAATTCAAAATGTAAGAAATAGTGAAACTATTTCTACATTTCAATTTTTAAAAAACTTTTTTCATGTTGACAATTATTTACAATACAAAACGTACTAGAGAAAAGTTGTAACAACAAAAATCAACATTTTTAATTTAGTTTTATTAAATATTTTAATCTTTTTTGCAAATAAAGTCAAAAACTAAGTTTAGTTTTTTTTTAAACTTTCATAGTTTTAAATAAATTAATATAAATTTTAACATTCAAGCTAAGCCATCATATCATATTTTAAATTAAAAGTATGTTTGTTTTAATTATGAATCGGTTTTGTAAGTAAACTAACCAAAGAATGTGGTTACTTTTAAATTTTGAAGAAGTAGTTATTCAAGATCTTACTATATAAAGCATACAAGTTATATAAAAAATAATTAGTAAAAACTACAAGTTACTGGAAGCAAAAGTTTTGTAACTGTAAGATTTTTGCCATAAGTTTTTTCAATATTATAAAACAATTTACGCTTAGGTAAGCTAATTGACGTGGGAAAATAAAGTTAAAACTAAAAAAAAAACATTGTAAATACTTTTTTTTTCACTTAATTTTCAAAATTTAGATTTATAAGTTTAGAACAACTTAACCTTTAACAATTTTTTTTGATAAACTATTGTTAGGATAATTTTGGTTTGTAATTTTTACTATATATTATATTTTTAATCATCAAAACTTAGAGTTTAAACAATTTTTTAGGTCATATTAAATTTTATTAAACTCCTCAAAAATTGTGTTTAAAACCTTAATTACTACTATAAGCTTATGAAAAATAAAAAAAAATAATTTTGAAAATTTATTTTAGTCTCGAAAAATGTAAACAAATCAAGCTGACGTAAGCACAAGATTTATGTATACATAATTGTATCAAAATAAAGTGTTTTAATAGTTTTATTTAAAATTTTACTTATGACTACTATGTATTTAACATTGAACTTTTATTAATTAAAGAAATACATTTCGATTTGTATAAAAATGTCTGTAAAATTGTACATGATAATCTTTTTTGAAAGCTTTGATATATTTAGTAGTTAGTAAACAAATTTTTAAAGCTAGATGTTGCAAGTTTAAAAAAAAAAACACTTTAATAAGCCAATAAGCTAGCTGTTAAACAATAGTTGTATTTATAGAACAAACTAATGAAAATTTATTTAAGTGTTAAAATAGTAAAACTTTAATATTAAACAATCAGTAACATTTACCGAAAAAATAATAAAGCTATTTTTTTATTGTAGCATAATTACTTAGCTAAAAAGACATGTAAAGTAAAAGCACAAATATCAGCTATTATCTAATATGAAACTAACAAGTCAGAAAAATTACAATAGAGAAAAAAAATTAACTTATTTGACAAACCTCATATTTTTTTTTATCTTTCCAAAAACCTAACTATTTTCAACTTTGTAAAATTATTGATATTTTTGTTGTTCATATATTATTATTTTTATTTTTTAAACAAATATAAAGTCATTTAAATTAATACAAAATCAATAATGAGTAATATTTAAAAACGTTATAAAATAGTATAAAACACTCATTAATTGAAAATGAAAATTGTTTTACATTGCGGTTGCGGAGTACTAGTTTTTAAAATTTCAAAAAATATTAAAAAAAATTTTAAATCATAATTTTTGCCTAAACTTCGAAACTTATTGTTTGATAAAATAAAATGATTCTTAAATTGTCAGTGAGCGTAAAGTATTTCTTAAAATTTTCAAACTTAAATTTTCGCATCAATATTTAAATTGATTTTTACTGTCATTACAAAAAAAGTAAAAGTAAGTATCAGATTGGTAGAATATAAATATTTTATTAACTTTGCATTATATATTGTTAATCAGACTTTAAATACTAATCGTTTAGAAAATAAAAAACGTTTAGAATATAAGTCTGCATAGATATTTTTTTATGACATTAGTATATTAATAAGACTGAAGATATTTTTTATTTATTTTAGTTTTATCCTCTATTGGTAATATACACTAGAGAATAAGTATAAGTATGTCAATACTATAAATTATTCTGTGTTATTTTCAATAATGAGCAGGAATACTTTAATGTAAATTAAGGTTTATTGAAAATTCGTTCGATAAAACTGTGTTTCATGTTCTTTTGCTGAATACTGAATTATTTAAAGCTACTAAAATACAAGCTACAAGTATATACCACGCGTTTTTGAAAACATTAGTATTTTTTTAACTCCTTTTATCAAAATGTTTAAATTCTTTTTAGTGAATTGATTATTTATTGTAAAAATATTTGATAAAATAGTTTGATAACGTCACAAATATAACTTTAATACGTTATTAAAGGTTTTTAAACTTTTTTTCTTTTTAAATAGTTTTAAAAACCAAGTTTCGAATATTTATTACCTATCAAATATACAACGATCTAAATTAACGATAAATTTTAGTAGACTACTATTGTTTCGAAAAACAAGATAAAAAAATAAAAACATGTATATGTATATCTTTAACAAAAAAAAAGACAAAGCTTTAAGCAGTTAAAAGCAACAACTTGATATGAATTAATTTTTATTACTTGTTTTACATCGTTAAAATTTTACAATTATGTTTATATAGGGACATTTTAGCTTTTATTTAAAATATAAAGTTGTTTTTTTTTAAACCTTTAATACTGTTATGGTAACAAACAAATATTGCCTACTAACAAAGAACTTTTGTTTTACCTAAATCAAAATTTTTGTGTAAGGTAAAAATAATTTTACATTAGTCAAGAAACGACAATTAATATTTATCAAAACTTTTGGATAACATTAATTTAATTTCGCGCGTTGAGACATAGTTTTCATTCAAATGTGAAGGTGTAATATTTAAAAGTAGGTCAAGTATTAATTTTTGTTTAGTTTGTTTTAGCTATTATTTTTAGTATTATTGAGCGTTTATAAAAAGAAACCATCAAATTTTTTAAGAAATAGTATAATAATTAAGTTTTATTTCAATTCTTTTTGCGCATCGACTTAGTTGTTAGTCATGCGAAAAAGTCACGTGTTTTTAGTAGGTCATCTTAAAAAACTCAACACTAGTTGTTTAAATGTTTATTAGTTTTTTTCTAAACTAGTATGTTTAGTATACAAGTATTTTAAAACAGTTAGTAACAAGCTTAGCAGCCAACAATATTTTAAGCATGGTTAAATATCAATTCATTTTTTCAGTCAAAACTTATTGAAACATGAAAGTCACGTGCTTAATATTAGGTCAATTATGTTCAATGACTCAGATTATGGAGGTTCGACCTTGTAGCTAAAACAAAATATTTAATCGCATTAACAGTACTCAAAATTTTTTCAATAGTAATAGTTCTCAGGATAAATCTTAGCTTTTTTAATTTTTTTTTAAATTAGCTTTTTTAATTCAAGCCGTGTTTGTTAGCTTTAAGGTTTGAAATTAACACAAAGTTTGAATAAATAATAAGTCTAACATAAAAAGTATATACATAATTTTGCAAATACGATGTAAAGATATCTCACTTTAAATAAAAAATACAAACTATAAACCTAACCTTAGGGCTATTTGGTTAATGAAACTATTTTTCAATATAAAATAAACTGAATGGTTTATTTGTTTGGCAATATTTATATATATGCCAAATATTAAATTGCTCTAAATATTTACCGCGTTTTACATAAGCGAAAAATGCGTACCGCTTAAACCAAAAAAAAATATTTAATTTTCAAAGCAGGGATGAGGATAATTTAAGCACTTGTATAGACTTGATTAACCTTTTAAAACTTTTGTTATTTTAATCAATAATTTTGCCTAAGTTTTTCAAATTATAACTTTAGGACTTTTATCATACTTAAAACAATTAACTTTCTCTAAATACACTTAAAATAAAACATAATTTCAAGATTGTTTATGATAAACGAAAATACAAAAATAAATAAGTGTTAAGTTTGTAAACAATAAAAACACCTTAAACAAAACTTTCGTAACACAAGTAAACAATAGTTTTATATTTTTATTTATATTAGACGTAATTCACAGATTTCTAAACTTTTTAGATGATGTTTTATGTTAATAAAAAAGTATTGATTTTTAAAGTTTACACACTTACTTTTTTAAAACAGTGAAAACTTTATTATAAAAAACTGTGCAAATAAACTACGAAACAAGAAAGTCTTAGCTTTAGAAAAATAGCTTCATGTATATAAAAACACTTGTTTTACTGGTGTGTTATGAAAGTTAAGTTTAGTTTCTTTAGTATAAAATGAAATTTAACATTTTTCTAATTGAAAAATTTTAAAACAAGTGTTTCTATGTTTTTAATTATAAATAAACCCGTTTAGTGTTTAAATAACTTTCTGCTAAACTAAGTGTTTGTTGTACCTAAAATCAAAGTAAAAGTACTTAGTAGTTGTTTAGGTTAAGCTAATAGTTAATTAACAGTTTAGCACATTTTTCAAAATCAAAGTATAGTTTTTAGTCTTTTTAAACAATGTTTGAAAACTTAATACGAAATGTTTTTGTCAAATTAATTTAATAAAATTGAAATAAATAGTCAGACAAAGTAAGTTAGATAAGCATCATTTGTAAAAAAAAAACTGTTTTAAAGAAATGATTTTTTTCATTAAGTATAGAACTCTGTGTTTGTTTTACTTGTTTTAAAATATTTAATGTAACTAACTAAACCATCATATAAATATTAGTTTATGTGATCAGTATAAGTACACTACTTCTTAAAACCCAACTTTACATAAGTTTACGTTAAAAATTATCAACAATCATAGAAAAATGATTATTAGGGTAAAACTTAAAACTAATAGCCTACAAATGCACTTAAATTATTAAGTAAGTAAAATTAGAGCTCTAGTTAACTTTAAAGTTTAATTTTGTATGTTTAGTTAAAGTATAGATCTTTCACAAGCAAACAGTGTTATACATTATAAAAACTTTTTTTATAATATTTTTTTTTATGTTTTGAAATTTTTCATTAATTTTCCATAAACTTATTTATTGCTTAAATAACATTCTGTTAAACTAAACGTTTGTTGTATCTTTACTCAAAGTTAACTTACATGAAAAGTAGTTAGGTGATAGTCGAAGTTAATTAACAGCTTAGCATATTTAAAAATCAAAGTACAGTATTCAATGTTCTTAGATAAAGTTTGAAAGGTTAACTCTATTAATAAAACTACTAACATGTAGTTGTGTATTTAAGTTAAACATACACTGTGTTTTAACTTAAACGCTGCTTTTAATACTCTTAACCTAAAATAGAATAACTTAAAATTAACAAAAACTTTTTGTTTAGCTCAAAAAACTAAAAGTAAATATATTGGTTCAGCTTTAAGACAAAAAAGCCTTTTTTGCTATAATTGTTGGGTTCATTCTATTTTGAGTTTAACAATAGGGTTGATCACGCCAATTCGATCATCAGACCACAAGTTTCGGTAGACTGAGACCGGTTTCGTCCTTATTAGGACTCATCATCTGATGATCGAATTGGCGTGATCAACCCTATTATTAAACTTGAGCTTGTCTCACGGCAAACGAAAGTCCAGGCTTCTGCTCTGCTGACTTTCGCCGATGTTTTTTATTTTGAGTTTAATAAATTATCATTGTATCTTCCATACCTATTTTTATTAAATCACTTCTACCTTTCAAACTAAGTTAGTAAGTTAGTTTTTTTTTCTGTTATTTTATAGCAACTGTAGTTGAATTTATTCACATTTTTTTTATCGCTGCGTTTTTCCTTAATATTAGTTTAGTTTAACTGTTTTTAAATAAAATAAGATTATCAATCATCAAACAAATGAAAAAGACTAAACCACTAATGCCGCAATTATATTTGTTTATATAAGTTGTGTTTGCTCACTACAAACAAACTTTTGCGTACATTAACAACAAATTTTTAAACTCCTAAAAGTTTTATTACAGAGTATAATACGCTCGATAACTTTTAGTTTTAATTTGTATAAAACAAATGGTATCTATAAGAAAAAAATATAGGTCAGTTATATTAACTAAATGTTTTTTAGAACTTATAAATACACAAACCTGCTTTTAATTTTTAGAAAATAAAAACTAGTAAATTGTAGTTAGATATTTAGCGTGAAATACGCAAAAAATTGGGATTTAGTTAATAAAATATTGTTTTCTATTATTTTGTAAGTTTTACACTTTAATTTTATTTTTAAATTATACAATTTTTTTCTGATGCTATTTAAACATCATGCATTTCATGAGGTTTTCTTAAGTGTTCCAAAACCTTTATACAAAATTTTATTGAAAAAAAAACAATTTTTACATTACATATTCATTTCTTTTTAAAAAAGTATACTTATACAAGAAGACAAATATAAAAGTTATGAAACCTATATCTTACAAAATCAAGTCAAGTTTTTATCTAAAACATTAAGCAAAATTTTACACATTTAAATTAATTCTGATATTGTACAAATTAGCCTGAATAGTATCTAAACAAATAAAAAATCATGATTTATTTTAAAACAATTTTGCACATAAGTTACATTATAAATATGAAGCTTCAGTAACCAAACTTTGTTTTAATTAAAATATTTTTCATTAAAGCTTACTTTTATAATAAAAATATGCTATTAAAGTATTAAAGTTTAAGACTATTAAGATGTCACTTTGCTGTCAAAGAGTAATGACGTAACAAAAATGACGTAAAAGATACGTCGTGGCGTAACAAATACTGGGAAATATTGAAATTTCTGATGGAAGCAATTTTACGCAACACATTATTGCTTTGTTTAAATTTTGATTATTTGGAAGGTCTCTAATTCTTTTTTAGTTATAGACTTATAGCTTTAATTTCTATAAACTTGTGTTTTTTTAATTTTTACTAAAATTAATATCTGGTGTCGGTTTAATAGGACCTTGTTTAAGTAACATGTTAACAAATTTAGCAAAAAGCTTTCTTTTTTTTTTTTTTGTTTTAACTATCTTGTATTATTCTTGAAACTTTGTAAATAAAACACTTATCTTCTAAAGTAAAAAACTGAAAAACAAAACAGCTATTATTTCTTCTGAAAGCTACTATATAACTTTTTTTATTTTAAAACCATTATTTTATAGTGATACAAAGAAATTTACACAAATAATATATAATTTATAATAATACAAAGTAGATTTAGTCGGAACGCTTTAACCAGTAATTCAAAACAAAGTTAACGCAGCATTTGCTACACGCTTGTTACATTTATTTATTTGTAGAACTTTTTACGTTCAACAATTTCGCGCGTTGACATACTTTATAACAAAGCGTGAAATTGTAGGTCAAGTTCAAGTTTAATTTCATCTTTGTTTTTAATGATTTTTCAAGAGTTGTACTAATTCTCTACACAAACTCATTTCTTAAACAATTTTAATCATGTGCATTGTTTGCTTTTTCAAAGGACAACAGCTTTTTAAGTGAAAACTGTTAAAGTTAGTTTAGTTTCGTTTTACAAAATTCATAAAAATTAGTATTTTGAGAGAATTAGTAATTATAGAAAGTAATTATAAAAAGTAATTTGAAGGTGAAATGTAGGAAAAGTTCACTTTTAAGAAAATTTCAATTACCGTCTGCTTTTAAACACAGTTATCTTAATTATTTAACGAGCTAATTATCCAATTAACAGTTATATTGATGACTCCCGAGCAAAATAAACTTTTATATTTATGTAGTATATATTTTATGTTATTTATATCTAGCTTGTTTTGTTTGAGCAGATGTTTGGAACTTTATTTCGAAACAAACTAAGAGTATGTGTTATAAATAAATGTCTAACTTTAAAACTTGTTTTTAAACAAATATAACTTAAAAATGAAGACAGTTCAAAAATGAACTTAAGGTTATATAATTGATTACAAAAAAGGCTACTTTAATTCAGAAAACTCATTACTGCCTTTAAAATACTTTTTTTATATAATTTTTATCTTATTTTTTTAATTTAAACATAAAATCCTGAGATAAAAAAGTATTTTGTAAAAGTTTAGATTTTTATATTAGCTAAGAAAAATAAAGCTTGTTGCAAACTTGCAAGAATAAGTTTTTAAAATTAAAATGAGAAAAAAAAAATTAATCAAATAAAACAATTTTGAAAAATCTAGATACTCTTTTCAAAAATAGTCAAAACTTAAATTTAAAAAATGTTTTTCTTTGTAATTTTTCATATTTAATCATTTTTTCATACATTTATTTGAAAAACAAGTTAGCTTAAAAATTGTTTTTAAACATTTTTTCATCTTTTATTATGACTCTTGTTAAAATTTACTATTTAAAAGTATAAATGTTTTTATGGTTAAGAACAAAAGTTTGTATACTTGCTTTAACAACAAACATGACAAAATAATCTTTTGATCGCAGTTTAAACTCAATTTTACTTCAACATATAGCTTATTAGTTTTTTAAGTTTAAACATATAATATCAACAATACTTAGTCAATAAATTTTCAAACTTTGTTAGTTATAAGCTTAATAAAATATACAAAGTTTGGTTCTTTTTTGTTTTCTTTCCTTTATAAAACCATATATTCTCACTAAATTTTAAATTACTTCATGGACTTATAAATATTATTCCTTAATAATTAGAAATAATATTTAAATATGCACTCACTTAGTTCAAAAATTTTATTAACAGTTTTATAGAAGTAAGTCAGAAGCTAATCTATATTGCAATTAAAAAACAACAATTAAATTTCGTTAAATCGGTAAAACTAATATTGATAAAAGTATAAAAATACTTTACAACCTACGTGTTAAATGATAATTTTATGTTATAAACTACTTTTGCTTATCGCAATATATTTACTTTATCATTATAATTTTACTCGCCAAAAGTATTTCAAAGTTTTAAACTAGATTGTGATAAAAACTAGAGCAATTGTGCTGCAATAATTTTCATTGTATTCATACTTGTTTGCTCTTTACAAACAAAAAATCTATTACAACAAAATAAAACTTTATGGTCATGACTATAATATTATATATAAATCATTGTAAGAACTTATTTAAATTTTCTAATTGTATCAAAAACTATGTTTCATAAATTAGATTCTTAATAATGATGATGTGTAAATTTTAATGAATACAGTTACACATAAAATTTCAGAACAAAGAATATATACAGCAATTTAAAATTTCATTGATGTTTAATATCATTAGTTAGTTACAAACACATATTAAAATGAGCACAAGCTTTTAAAATTTTTGGCTAAAAACATTTTTTAATTTAAATATTTATCAGCATAAAAAACAATCAGGTATATATCAATCGAAATTATGTAAATACAAATTTAAAAATAGTTATCTACTAAAAAAGACAAAAAGAAATTTTGTTAACTAACTTATAATGAGTTATTTAACATTATTAAGAAATGTTTATATAAAATTAAAACAAATTATAGCTGTTCAGTCATATAAAATTTCCTAAAAGTGGTTTATTTACTGTTAAAATTAAACAATTTAAGTCTGAGGTGAAAGTTAACCTTATAAACTATAGATTAAATATACTTTGCAATGTTTTTTTACTAAAAGAAATCTACTAAAAATTTCTAAACTAACTGCAGACAGTAGATAAATAAATTTAATTTATTTAACTCAAATGTTATTTGAGAGCAATAGAAGGATCTAAATTAAACAAATCTTAAAAACTGAAAATTTGAAAAATATGTACAATTAACACAAAAAGTGATTTTTGAAATATTAAAAATAAATTGTTGTAAAAACTAGATAACTAGACAAACTTGAAGCTCAAAAATATACGACTAGAAAAATTAAAGTATCTAAAATCAAATTATAAAAATAAAGACATACAGACTACTATCTAGGTTTTTTAAGCTAAGTGATTTCACCAAAAAATTCATGTTTAAAAATAAATTATAATTTTTTGAAATTAAAGTTCTTATAAACAAACCGAAAAAGATATACTGTAACAAAAAGTTAGAAAACTGTAACAGTAAAGTTGTTAGAATTTAAAATTAAAGTTCAACTGAATGAAAATAATTTTAAATTAGTTAGTTTTGATTTTTACTTTTTATTGAAAAATTAACATGTGTCAAGCAAAACATATGATTATAAACAATATTTTTACATTGATACTTTTAGTTTCTTACAAGCGTTTTCTATAAAATTAAAATTAACTTTTAAAAGTTCATAAAAACAAATTTAGATTGTACTATTATCAATAAAATTGTGTTTAATCTTAAGTTTAAATGCAAATTCTCTTAAAAGTTCTTGTATTTTAAACATATAAACAGCTATAGGCAGCATTAATTGAAAAAAATATAAAATGAAGCAGCAAGTTTTTTCAAACCCAAATTTAAACAAAGTTTACATTGAATTAAAAAAATCATTCAACTTAAGTTATAACACTTCAAAAGTTTTCGCATAAACTTATTTATAAAACTTTTGTTAACTGTAAATATTAAATATGAATTTTTTATTTAGCTTTATTTTATAAAATTTTGTTTGTAAGTAATTTCAACAAGTTTATCGTATGCTTTTTCTTTACAGAATTTCAATAATTAAAAATTCAAAAACAATAACGAACGATTTGATAACTATATTACTTTTTTTCATGTGAATAAAAGCAATAAAATGTCTTATAAGTATTTAATTTTGAACAATTTGTAACGCAAGTAACTAAAAACAATTAAAAACAACACAGTTGGCACAAAAACAATTTATGAAAATTTTATGTAAGTTTTTGTGACAAGGTAAGGTGACCGAATAAAAGCAAACTTTAAAACAATCCATAAAAGATTATTTTACAAAGTTTACAATAGTTTGGTCATCCTTTATTTATAAAAACTACAAAACGACGAAAATAAAGTAATAAAAAACAATAAAAAAGCACAAAAAAAAATTTAACGACTGTATTGACTAGACGAACTAAAAATAAAATCAATTTACTAAAAAAGGTTTAGTTAATAAACTTAAACCTAAAAAGCAAAGCAGTAAGCAGAATAAATTGCTTAAAATTTTAACTAAAATGAGAGAGTACCTTTATAAAAGTATGACGTAACAATTTTGTGACAGAAAAAATAACAATGTTTTTAGCTCCAATACTTTATATCTTTATTGCTTTTTTCTGGTTTATTAAAATGTTTGGAATGGTTTCCTATGCAGAATCTACGTCTTTTTATTTGCTTTCAATATTGATCAAAAAAGCTCTGATTTTGTAGCATTCTACTAAAATCCATTTCCGCAATTTCACTGCTTTTCGGACGGTTTGACGGTTCAACTTCGAGGCAAGATTTAATGAAATTTACCTGATGAAAAATAACTGTTATCAAATATTTTTAATTCGATTTATAATTAGATTAATTTGTTGTATTAACGTTTAATATTATTATTTAAAAACGCTGAAAATTATATTATAACAAGCTTTTATTTATTTTAAATTGAGTTCTTACTTTTTAACCTGGACACTTAGATACATTAAATTTAAACATAATAACAAGCTTATATTTACATCAAAACAACTTTTTAGTTTTCTGAAATTGATATTGCTTAATGCCATAACAGATTTTACTTAAAAGTACTTCATAGATTTTAAATACTTTTTAAAAACACTGAAAATTATACTATTATAAGCGTTTTTTTTTCAGTAAATTTTTAGTTTTCAACCTTATCATTCGAAAACACTTAAATTTAATATTATCACAATCTTCTTAACGAACCATTTCAGGAATGCTGATGACGTAACGATGAGGAAACCGGTTCATTTTAGATTCCAAAAGCAAATTTGTCACATCTTCGAAAGTAGGTCTCGGGCTGATCATTTCCAAGATCATCACTCCGAGGGAGTAGATGTCTATTTTCTCGTCGTAACAACTTTCTTCTCCCAGTTCTAATTCCTTTGACTGGATTAAATTTAAATTAGTTTCAATTATACATTCAAGTATATATAATTTTTCAAATATTTTACAATTTAAAAAGTTAATGCTATCGTTTTGTTTTACAAAATTTAAACATGGTTTACGGAATGTATAACATTGATTTATTCTAAATACTTAGTGCTTAGTTAATAAAATGAGTAATTTAAGTTTTATTTCTAAAACACTTATTAACAATTTCCGGAGCTGCATACAATGGGGTTCCGGACTGATGCGAGAGGAGAAGATTTTTTTGAGTGGTTTTCCTCCTCGATATACCGAAATCGGCAACTTTTATCTGGACGGGGTTGCTTATGGAGAACATTATATTGGATGGCTTCACGTCTCTATGAACTATATTCTTGCTGTGTATATACTCAATTGCTGATACTATCTGAATTAATTAAACTAAAAATTAGTTATATGTTTTAATAAACTGTTTTAATATTAGTTCTTGTTCTAATATTATTAAGTTTTTTGTTAATGCAATTTTTACAAATTATTTTAACCTTTTTAATCAGTCTAATGTATTAAAATACCATTTTAAGCTCTTTTTTTGTATTAGTATGATTGAAAACAAAAATATATATTAAGTAGCATTATAACTTTTTTTTTTACTTGATTGATGAAGCAAATAATATCATTCAGTTTTCTTTTTTGCCAACTATTATTTTCGTTCAAATAATTTCGCAATGTATTTTCGCTACACAGTTCTATTACGTAATATCTGTACGCACTTCTCTGGTCATATCTCCGATTTTGATATGTAATGTCTGTTCCATTTATTATAGAGGTCAACTAAAACATAGTAAGTTACATATAGTATATGTGTTAAATATGTGTTAGTTTGTTTACAAGGCTACATGATAGTTGAAAATATTGTTTTTCTTAAAGTTTAATCGTTTAATTTCTCTATAAGTTTAGTGAAAAAGACAAACTTAGTTAGTAGTAAGTAGTTCTTTACGTTTTAATTTGATCGAAGTCTGGTTATAGAAAACAACTCATTTTTTTTTTTGCAAAATTAGTTTTCAAGTTCAAAGTTGATTATATATAGGGCTTTTAATAAACAATTTTTAATTTAAAGTGTGAAAATATAAAGATAAAAATAACTATAAGAATTACAATAAATCAAACAATACTTACTAGCAATTGTTTCTTCACTTAAATTAAACAGATTATCTTCGTTTTCAACAGATGCTTCACTGTCAGTAGATGATTCAATTAGGTAGGCTCGTAAGCGGGTCATTGTTTTCGTAATAAAGTGGTGACGTTTTAATATCCCTTTTCTCACTTTCTTTTTACTGTAAATGATTTTTTTTCTTATACTGTTCTTGTCTTAATAGCGAAGTTTAAATGAGTACATATGTTAAGCCAATTATGTAATTTTCTCGCCCATTTTTTATCAATATATATTTTTAAATAAAGCTAGTTATTTATGTAGACTTAATTTTTAAAAAGATGAAATAAAACTTAAATATAACTCACGGTAACCCGAAAAGCTCTCGATCTTTTTTCATTTGCCACTTATGAGGGGGCCTTTCGTTCCAACAATCAATTATTTTACAAATATTTTCATGTTGCAAACTTTGTAAAATTTGTGACTCATCATTTTTGTCTTTTAATTCGCTGTTTAAAATAATCAGTTTGTAAGTTTGTGGTTTAAAATGCAATAAAACTTTTTTTAAACATAAAAATGTTTACATAATTAGTAAAATAACTAATTTAAGTTAAAAAAAAGAGTAGATAAGTATATTTTAAAAACCTTCTTTATCTGAATATTTGTTTCGTGCCTATCTAAAGCTCTAGCTTGAACATTTAAACAAGTTAAGTTAATAAATTATTCAAACCTTGTGTATCTTTTTTTTAACTTCTTACGATTTTTGAACAGCATGGTAAATTACTTAGCATCATTTATAATACAACATACCATAAATGTTTAAATTTAAAAAAAATCTAAATATAAAACTGTAAGAATGATATTCTTTCAACAAACATTTTCTGCTCAACATGAGCTCTGTATAGCGCATTTGAATAATTTACATTCAAGCGTGTGAACACTTGTATAAGTTAGGTCAAGTTCAATTTTAATGGCTCTTGAACTTAAATTACATAAAATACATTGTACATCACTAAATGTAACAAGAAGCACTCAAACAAACCAATTGTCATTAAAAATATATAATAGTCCTTTTTTTAAAAACCAACATTTTGATAAAAAAAAACAAAAACAAAAAACTGTGTATAATCTGTTTAAACAAAAGTTTTAATTGTTTTCTATTTTGTATTTCAATAAATATTTTAGTAAACCTAACATTTTAAAGACATATATGACACATTCAAGTTAACTAAATTTTAAATAAACTTAAAATGAACTTTGTTTTGATTATGCACATAATAGTTTTAAAAACGAATTGTAAAATAACATCAATAATTATAGCAACAGTTTAAACGACATTATTAACTTTACTTACAAAGATTAAATTAGTAGAACATATTTTTTACCTGAGAGTGTACATTTTAGTCGTTGATGTAAAAGTTTGAAGTAAAACTAAAAACTAACGGATTTCTTATACAAGTTAATTAATCTAAAAATTTTTAAATACTTTTAATAGATTAAGTTATAACATTTAACCTCCTGATATGTGCAACTAACGATTCTCTAAACACAAGTTTATATACTACAAGTTCAAGCAATGCTAAATAATTACAACAATAAGACAATTATAATACAGCAATGCTACATAGCTACAAACAATTTCTGGTTGACACCAATTCAGTTTAGAGTATTGACATAGTTGTTAACTGAAGCGTAAACCTCAATATATTAAAAGTAAGTCAATCTTTTTATTTTTGAACTCTAATTTTACACTGAGCTCTTTAATGTATTAACAGTTATACTAATTACATAAACAAAAAACTCAAGAGTGTTTCTGTTCTATGTTGTTTTCTGATTTTCTGAAAGTAAAAAAGCCTTAAATTTAATTTATACTTAAAATTAGTGTTACTATATTTTTATAAACAAAGCTTTGTTTTACAGTTTAAACGCAAAATAACTATCTAAATACGTAAGTAAACTAAAAAATAAATAAAAACAAATCGTTTATAATAAACAATAACAACAAAAACATACACAAATGTTGTTAATTTTCAACACAGCTAGCCTTAAAGTTTAATAAAAAACCAAACCATACATATAAGCAGTTATAAAATAGCATTTTATAGATATTTTAGTAATTTTTAAAACCATTATTAAACAACTATTCCTTAAATTAAATGTTTTACAAAACTGTTTTAAATCAACAAAAACAAAAACATGTAAATTTCAATTCATTTTCATGTCATATTTTATGGAATATTACGTCATATTAGTTAAATATTTGTTTACAGATCAATTTCGCGCCAAAATGAATATTGTTTTTTTTCGTAAAAAGGAGGGAAGTTTAACATAATGTCTGTTTTACACAATACACAAAGTATTTATTTTAGAAAACTGAACGTGTAAAATGCAATAAAAATTTAACGAACTACAACTTAAAGTTTTTTTTTTCATTTTATTAAAAAATAAATAATACTAGTGTTAAACTTTTTTTATAAATGAACAAAGCATTAAAACTGCGTTTGATAATTTCGTCAATTCTAGTTTGAACAACTCTTGAAATTATGTTAAGAATTAAGACTTTTATTGTAAGAACAGTTATTGTCAAAACAATATAAACTCTATCTAAAATACTCGTCGCAATATTTCTTTTTTCCGAAATATATGCTAATATTAAGTTTTAAATTATGTATTTTTAATGAAGGTATAATTCGTTTTAATAGTTTTATATACAGGAAAACATCGGAAACTATGATATCTTATGTAAAGTAAAAGATAATAAAAACTACAAAGTTATTTTCTTAGCATTGTTAAACATTTAAATAATTATTACGTTTTGCAAAATAAAAACCGTTAATCCCTTTTTTTCTTACTTAAACTTAACAAATCTTTCCTTTAACCAGCATATCATAGATAAGTAAGAAATCATATTGCAAACAAAAAAAGCAACAAATATATTAATAAATATTAATTAAAAGGAACAAGTTTACAAAACTTATTAATTTTGTCTACTATCTACATAGTTTTCACAATATATATCTTAAATTTTAAGTCAATTTGATATAAAATTGACTTTAAAAACATTAGTTTTTTTTTCAACTTGTACATTACAGTTTTTTATTTTCATTACATATCAAACGTACAAAATTAACTTTAAATTTTCGGTATGATTTAAAAATATTTCGTTTATTTGATAAACTCTTTAAAATATTTGAAAAGTGCGTTTACATAGTTTTAAATAAACTTCGAAAAATAATGTACTGTAAATAGGTCAATGTTCATACATTATCAAACTTGAGTTTTGCAATGAGCTTTTGATGTTATCGCAACATTATAAAAATTACCTAAACAAAAACAACTTTCACAAACATTTTTCTTTTTTGATTTGCTGAAAGCGTAAATTTATTTTAAATAAAAAAGTAAGTTTTTATGATAATTTAAAATCAATTTAGCAAATAAATCTCATTTTAAAACATAAAATATATTGAAAATCTAAAACTTGATAATATTGCATTTTTTATACAATCCTACTAGTTTAAATGTTGAATATTTTTTATTAACATAATTAAGTGTTTTATTTTTAGATATTATAACAATCAGTATCCTAAATAAATTAAAACAATGCATTTGTAATGAAAGAACGTTAGATATTTACAAAATAATTTCTTAACATCAGGTTAGTTTTACGCATTGTAATATTTCTAATTTAAGCGTGAAATTCTCTTGTGTAAAAGAAATATACGTTTTTTAGTAAAACAAAGCCTAAAAATTTGCGCGTTTAAAAATTCAAATCAAAATAGCTGTTAAAATTAGTTTATAAAACAATTATTTTGTCGTAGCCCAGTTGTTGAAAATATTGAAAAATAATTAAAGTTCTGTTTAGTATTCTTTTATAATATAAAAATTTAAATTTTTACTGACAATAAGGATTAATTTTAATACTAAATTTAAATTAAAGATTTGTAAATATTTTAGTAATTTAAAATTTATGATGTCCCATTTAAAAAAAAACAAAACAAAATACTATAACAAGAAAGTTAAGATTAATTTTTGAATAGAAAATAACAACACTTAATGTAGACTATAAAAGCTGTTAAATTGAGTTAACAAGTATTGAAAAAAATAACTTAGAATACATTTGTCGTTTTAAAACTATTTACTAAAAGTTAAAAATATTTTTTTAGCTGAATAGTTTTATAAAGTTATGTAAACGCAATATTTTCTATTTTAACAAATGTATTTTTAACTTAATTTAAACTAAAAACTAGCGTGCGAATTTTGTAATAAACAAAATATATGCCTGATAATATAAGTTAAATAAAAGTTAACTAATTTAAAAAAATAGTTTTTTGTATACAATTTGACAAAGTTTTGTAGAGAAATTACTGTTTTTATTTATATTAATTAATAAGTATGTATGTTCAACTAACAAAAAAAAAATTGTTATTAAAGATGTTCAACAAATATTAAACCTAAAAAAGGAATTAAGTTTAAATTTAAAAGGTGTTAATTATTCGTTTAAGTCTATAAAATACTCAATTGTCTAACTGTATCATTTTTTGTTACGTATTATTAATCAATTAATATTTTAAATTATATTAACATTATTAAAAATTTCAAACCAATATAACACCTTAGAAGCGTAAAAATCATTGTTAAATACAAGGTTAAATTTTCAAAAATTACAAACTTGAGTTTTATTATGAGCTTTTCATCTTATATCAGCATTATAAAAATTATCTAAACAAAAACAACTCTTACAAACATTTAAATTTTGCTATAGGATTTTATACAATTAATTCTTAAAAACACTTTTAAGGTAATAACATTAAAGTATTCAAGTTATATTTCGTTTTAAAAATATAGAATATGTTGAAAAATATGATATTTAAGACGATTGCATTTATTATGATATTATTGTATTTTCTATGAACATATTTGAATAGTCTGTTTTAGAATATTATAACAAACAGTATTCTTAATAAGTTCAAAGCCTACATTTGTAGTTTGAAAACGTTACATATTTACAAAATAGTTTCGGGTTAACATCAGTTCAATTTCACGCGTTGTCATATTCTTAAATGAAGCGTGAAAGTCACGTGTTTGAAAGTAGGTCAACAATTTTAAATGACTTTTGAACAAAATGGATATAATTAAATGAAATGGCTTTATAAAACTGCTTTTAAATTTAATTTCTGGCTTTTTTAAACTATTTACTTTTATTTTCTGTTTTTAAGAAAACGGTTAACTTTGATATTTTTTTTTTTATTTAATAAAAATGTGTAATAAAATTAAAACTTTCATTATTCTATAAACTAACATAATAAAACATGTAACATTTGAAATAGTAAGTTGTACAAAAAGGTTTATTTAGACGTTTAATTTAGTTAAAGTGTTACACAAAAATGATTAAAAAACTAAAAAAATAATCGATTTTAAAATTAAATTAATTAAAAATTATTGTATGAATACAGAAAAAAAGCTTAAGTAACATTAAAATTTGAAAGGAAAGGAAAATTAAGCACAATTTTCAATTTTAAGTTTTTCAAAAAAGCCTTTTATCGCATTAGTGTGCAAAAATGCAATTTACTTTCAATAAAGCTAATTTACAAGAACCTCATTCAAAGCATCGAACAAAAGTAAAGTTTACATAGCTAATTGCTTAAACAAAGCCTAATGTTTAAAATGAAACTAATCTAATTTAAAACTAAGTTTTTTGATGCTAATTAGTTTTTTTGAATAACATAAAATAATCAACAAAATTAATATTTGTTAATGAATAAATTCAAAAGATCTTTTATAATTTAAAAGATATTTTTTATTCTAATTAAAAATTTAATTTCTTATTCTATTAGAATTTTTATATTAAGTATATTATTTAACAAACAACTAAATATTTTCTTGAGTCATTAAAACTTCAAAATTTTAGAGTACTGTTTAATTATTTTTCAAATTTGTAATTACTATATAAAACA
The DNA here is from genome assembly GCF_965202585.1 of Thalia democratica. NCBI lineage: Eukaryota > Metazoa > Chordata > Thaliacea > Salpida > Salpidae > Thalia > Thalia democratica. The sequence continues at coordinate 26,337,629 of NC_139165.1, forward strand.
AACAAATAAATTAACCTGTTTTTTCTCACTACCCTTTTAACAGCTGATTTCTGCATGTTTAATTCACGATGAGTACATTGGAAAACAATTCCATCACTGCCCTGTTAAAATAGCGAATACATATTATTTATTTACAATTTAATAGAAAAAATTAATATTATTAACGTTTTTTTAAGAAAAAAGTACATTATAATAATACAGATGTAAAATAATTAAAAAAGTATTTATATCGTTTTATAAGAAAAGTAAAAATATTTGTCAATAATATTGCTATCTTTAGTTTTATAAAAAAAACTGAACTTAAACCAGTTTGTTAATCTTTTATCTAAAAGATTGATAACAACTATTATCTATTTCAAAGTCTTTTTTTTGCTTCAACACTTTAAAATATTTGTACTAAATTGGTTTTAAATCTTTAATTGTTTTTATAATAAATATTATAACATAAATAAACCAGTTAAAATAATTAAAGCATACTTTTTTATATATAAATAATATATATATATAAATAAATTTTAATTAAAAATATAACAGCTTTTTAAAACTTACACTACCGAGTATTTTGTCCACTGCATATTTTTCGAGGAATGAGCTTTTGAAAATATTTGGGTTAACAACTTCGTTAACAACTTGCTCTGTTTCATTCTATAAATTGGAATGTTTTTCTTATAACTATGAAGTAATGATAATGTATTCTAAACCATTCTTATAAAATTAAAAAACTTGTCTACTCGTCTACAATGTTGTTCTTTAGTTTTTCTTTTTGTACTTATTTCTTACTTTATTTTTTAAAAATAAACTATTTATTTACGTCATTAGTCGGATCACAAAGATCTTCTTGAAAATTCCATCTTTTCATTTTGAAATTACTTGTTTCTCCCTACAATATACACTTTCATAAAATTATGTTTTAGTCTTTGTGTTTTAAAATATGTGTATGTTAAAATAGAAAACCTTTAAAACCTCTTAAATAGTTTATCAAGTATTAATGCAAACTAACATTATCAGATTCATCACGTTGATTCTTACAAAAGTCCCATTTTTTTAGAGGCAATTGATTCAATTCTTCCTGTAATTAGTATTATAAAAATTTAAGTTTTTGACTTTATATTCTAGCTTTAATGACATACAATGTTTTAGTTCATTTTAGTTTTGTTGAAAGATAAGAGTTACTTACTTCATTAGTGCTTTCAACAAGTACAATTCGACAAACATTGCTCTTTAGATTCAACTTTGTTCGTCGTTTATTCTTGAAGTAAATAAATATTACTACAAGAATTCCAATTATCACAATAACAGTCAAAGTTAAAAGGATCGCAAGAATTGGGCTACCAGCATCACTGGAACTATCAGATGATAAGTTGCTTTGGGATTCACTTATATCAAGCTTTCTAGAACACAACGTGTTGAACTTTCCGTTTAAAAAACTTATATCTCCAACACAAACATCAACTACGTTTTCAGAAATTTCTTCTTCCACATTTAGCCAAAATAAATCTATCAAGCCAAAACAATTATCCAGGCTATTATTAACTGGATGCACACGTAAATATTTTAAGAAGTTTTGATTAGAGTATTGGTAGTCGAATAATTTGTCTACAAACTTTTCAAGCTTCACGCCTTTTAAATTCGCTATCGAGCTAGAGTTTTTAGAACAGCTAATTTGAGCTTCAGTAAGATTTTCTTTTGTTTTTGTGGTAAAAAAAGTTGAGTTACCAAAAATAAAATTTTCCATTTTATTGAAAACAACTGTTTTTTTTAATTTTTATAAATACATAGATACTCATACCAATGCATTATAGTTACACATTAATTAAGTTTTTTTATTTTACTTGTTTTTTTCTAGTTTAACTGTTTTGATAAATCAAAGAAAAATAGTTTTATAAGGAGTAGTGTTAGTTAATTTAACAGAAGACTGGTAGTTATTTTTTTAAACGTTTAGTCTAGATTTATAAGTTTTACTCACAAATAAGCACTAATGACAGCATTACATCTAATTCTGACAAAAACTTAACTTTACAAATATTTTAACCATACTTAACTTATTTTTAATACTTAAGTATTACTGATTATAGTTCTATAACAAATATAATTTTCTTAAAAAACTTTATTTAGGTAATTTAAAAAGATTACTTTACTTATAACTTGTGAAAACTATATAAAAAAATATTTACACATTTCCAATGGCTAATTGCAAACAAGTAAAAAACTAAACGAACAAACAATATTATAAAATATTGTAAAACATAACTAATAATATATGGTTTTATCAACCAAACAAAAAGCTGTACTTTCATTGAGTTTTGTTGTTCGTAAATTTAGTAAAACATATACAGAAATAACTTCATAAAAAATACTCTTTTTAAGAATACTAAAAATACTTTTTCAGCAACTATAAAGCAATTTTTATGTAATTGTCAATTTTATTTATTTAAAATAAATGTTTTAAAGCATATATAAATAGATACTTATGATATCTTTTAAGCTGGTACAGATTTAAAGCTAAAAAACTACTAGTTAATTAAATTTAAGCTGACAAACTAAAGACTTTGATTTTATTAAGTTTAAAATAAAACAAATATTTTAACAAGACAGCTAAAAGTTAAATCCTTGAAAAAAAGTAGTTTGAGAAAAAAAACAACTATTTAAGAACTATCCTAATTTTCGGAAAACTTATTTCTTTAGTGTAATGGTAATGTAAAAAGAAAAAAAGTAAAGTTTACTTTTTTTAAACTTAAGCGCGCCATGTTACGGATATAACACAAAATGTTTAATAAATGTATAAAACAAAAACAATTTAAATTACATCACATATTTTATATCATACAAATACTTACGTTAACTTGTGCATAATAATAAAGCTTTTGAAACGGTACTTTTTAATAGATATCGTAAATAAAATATTATATCTGTTTTTACTAAAATTAGTATATACAAGGCTGTTTGATTTTAATATTTTGAGTTACACAATCAATTAAAATTTGTTAACTTTCATTAAGGTAAGTAAAAGCAATTATTTTTTATTCAAAATATCTGAACCTTTTTTACAATAATTTTACTTTTTTTAACATTATAAAGTTCAAAAAGTAAAATCAACTCATAAACTCAATGTTATTTATAAATTTTAAACTAACAGTATTTGTTTTAACAGTAAAATCAACTCATAAACTCAATGTTATTTATAAATTTTAAACTAACAGTATTTGTTTAATTAAACGGTTTATATCTATTATAAAGAAACATAAAAAATTGTTTTGCTAAACAAATTTACTAAAGTACTATTTTACTGTTTTATTTTTGATAAAGTCAATTTTTGAGTGAAAAATGTTTTACACAAATGCTTTTAAGATTTATTAATGTTTTGATATTTCTAAATTCTACTGTAATCTATCTATACAATACGTATTTAAAAAAAGGAACTAACTATGTTTTTTTTAACTTGATAGAGTTATAAATTAAAAAATATTTTATTAACTATGTAATAAAAAACACATACAAACAATTAACAAATCATTGTCTAACTTTATAAAATAAATATAGAGTACTGATATAATTTTTTAGATATAAAATTGCTTGAAATTAAAAACATAATTTTTAAATTAAAAGATAACAGTAAAGTTTTTAAATAAATAAATTACTTAACCGTGAGCTTAAAAAGTAAAATTGTTTATATAAAATCAAATTTGTCAACTAGTTATTTAAAATTATATTTTCTACTGATATCAAATTTAATTTTAGAATTTAATGGGAACTAATTAAAATACTTTCATAAAACATCTTTTAAATTTCTATATTATTTTAAAAGCTTTGAAATATAAATTTATATGTAAGCAAAGTGTTTAAATTTTGTTTTAACTGTTGCATATATTTTGATATCTGTTATATAAAAGTCTTTGAAAACTCATAGTTTTGAAACATTAAATTTTGCGTATCTTTAAGTTTTAGTATAGCAAATAAAGATTAAACGTACATGTACAACGTACATAATTGTTAACTTAATTTGATTAACTTAAAGTAAGCATAAAGTTTGTAGTTTCATTTAATTGCTTCAACAACAAATTATGGAATGATTTAAGACGATATGTTATTATATTTTTTAAAAGCATATTTTTAAATGTAACTATAGTTTTATTAAGTTTAAGAAGTAACATTGCAATAAAAAAAAACGGTCATGTATTTAATTTTTTTTTTCTTTTTGGTTTAATACTTAATTTAAACAATTTTTTAAGTAAAATTTCTTTAAGTAAACGGATAAAATAAGGTATATTACTTTTATAGCTGTCAAACTGTGTTTTAATAACCTGTCTATCAGAATGGTTAATTATAAATGTTAAAGTTAAAACGCCTCGATTTTAGATCGATTTTAATTGATAACGATAAAACATGAATCTAACTTCTTTTGTAGAATAAATATTCCTCTCAAAATAGTATTTTGCAAATGAGCAAGAGCTAAGATTTCAAAATAAAAAAATCGCGTGTGAAATAAATTTATTTGAAAAATATTTTGCAGTTAACAATTAAACTCAGTAGTGTTATAACAAAATTCATTTAAAACCTTTATAATAATATAATTTTTAAGATAAAATTATTTGTTATTTTTATAGAGCTAGAGTTGAAAGCTCATTTGTTAATGTCGTAAAAATTTGTTAAATAGGCTCAATTTTAACTACATTGTAAGTAGTATTTTTTTAAACTATAATTTCCAGGGCAAAGACTTAGCGGAAAATTTTTCGCTCGCTTGATCATGTTGAATGGATGGGCAAAGAGCCTCAAAGTGTGTTGTAAAGCGAGGTGGTCGTTGACGAACGCAACCACGGTTGTACGACAATGCATTTTAAAATCTTCAAGCGCAACCTAAGTAGCTTGAGTTTCTACCAGTAAAGATTGCTGATTACAGCGATAAATGTAGTTTTTTGGTTTATCAAAGATTAGGAAACAAGTAAGGAACAGAACCAAAAGCAGAAAAAGATTTAAAAAAACTATTTTTATTTTTTATTGCTTATTATCTATGTATATTATTTTATTCCTAACTGTAATTGTTACTTTTCTATTATTTTTTATGCATTTTGTACATATCAATATAAGAACAAAAAACAAAGTCAATTACGGCTGATGGCAAGGCTATTGTTATATGGTCAGTATATACTCAAAAAACTTGCGTAAATTATTTAAAGACCTATCAAAACTAATTCAAAACATATAAAATACTACTTATACGGATTATAATGAGTTCGTTAAGTAATATAGAGTGCTCAACTATAACAACTTTAAAACTTCTAAGTTTTGAATTTATTCTTTCAAGAATTTATTTTACAAACTAAGTTTCGGTCAGACCTCGTCAGTGCTTCTAAATTAATTTTCTTTTTTTTATAATATCAGTAATTTTTATTTTTTACCATCGTAAATTTATTAGGTGAATCAATGTTTATTTTTGCAAATATGGCTAAAATTAACTTGAAGCTTAGTAAAATAAGGCTATTTTTGGTACATATTTATAGTTTTCTTATAAAATACTATTCTACTATATCAATATTACCAACAAAACTATTGAATACGGTCATTTCATTTTTCGTTAGATTCATTTTTTCATATAAAACATTTATAAGACTAAAAAGTACTTAAATCAAAGTTGTCGTTTGCCAATAATTTTATAAATTGATTTAAATCTGACATTTCATCGAAGTTTTTTCCAAATAAAGTTAATTTAAAAGTTTGTTAATGTTCATATAGTTCAGAACCTCTTATTAAAAGTATGGTTTTTCAAAGGTATTGCATGTACTAAAAAATCATTTAAAATATATCAATAAATAAAAGTTGTTGAAAGTTTTGTACTGAAGTTCATCATTTATTATTAATGGTGCGAAGTATCTCAATTTTTTTTATCATGGCCGTAATAAATACTGGTTAAAACTGATCAAACAAGCGTAAACTAAAATCTCACAACAACATTAAATGTCTTTGACGTTGGGCTGTGAACGATTTGGTAAGACCTCAATAGCGGTTTCTCGCAATTATGTCTGCCTGATGAGTTCTAATAAGGACGAAACTGGTCGTAGGCTAATTAGACGGTCTTGTTGATGGTTGTGTGGAGAAAAGTATTATTTATTGTTTAGATTAAAGAAATTTCTAATTTTTATGCTGCACAACCGTTTTAAAATATAGGTTTTAACAAAAATATTAGACTGTTGCAAGTAAAACTAAAATTATAAAACCTAATGCTGTATGAAAATTTAAATTTGAATGATAAAGTCTACCTTTTGTAGTTTTTAAACTTTTCAAAGGTAAGTATAAATGGCCGGTCGGACTACTAAAATACTCGACGTTCAAAACTCTTTAAACTAAGTTTATACCTGGGAGGGTTTTCTAAAAGGACGATATCACTTCTTTTGGTAGGTACCAGTACGTCATGGGAAATAACTACTTAAAAAGTGAGAGTTAGAATTTTTGAATTTTGGTAAATAAGCATACAGCTGCTATCTTTTAAATTTGGGTTCAAAATCTCAAACTAGGTATCCTGGAGTCGGCAATAAAGAGTAAATAAAAAACGCCTTAAGCAGCTTAAACTTAATTGGATTAAACCGTTTTACTTATTTACATATAAGCGAAAAAAAAACACAAATAAATCAACTTTGCTTTATTACACATATGTACTAAAAAAAAAACAAAGTCAAAGATCCCGCTGCCTTCATCTACTTAGTTGAGGTGGGCAATTCCTCTGTCAGCTTTCGAACCTTCTTCATGGACTTGTAAAGAGCCAATCCGAGACCAACAACTGCAGCTACCAGCGCGACTCCAACAGCAATAGCACCCGTGCTCGCGAAACTGCTCGCCTCCTCGCTTTGCTTAAGAGCTGAGGGAGCTTGATGGTTTCCAGTAGGGTTGAAGCAAATTGTTCGTTTGTCAAACATGAACGGTCCCGCTGATATGGTCATGATCTGGTCATTGGGTGTGTAAGAGGTTGAAAAGAACTTGCCGCCTACGAGCTTGCTCCTGTACAAACCTTCGTGCTTTGCAGGATCCCAATCCGTGCAATCACTGTACAGCCGGGTGTCTTTGTCAACCGCGTACAGTCCCACGTGGTAAGTGTTGTACCCGGTCCACCTATCGCACTCGTATGCAAACTTGTGGACCGCGTCGAATTCTTCCTTGGTGTTCAAAGTCGCCAGGATGCCTCCGTTCTTTTTGCAAAGGTTTGCCGCTTCAAATTTAGTTTTGGTCTCGTCGTGAAAAGTGTAAGTACCGCGAGATGTAGTCACAGTGTTACCACAGTTTTTCCTTGAACCTTTTTTCAAAGCCATCTTGCTAATAAATTTAACAAAGTTTTCTGAGAAAGTTAGTTTTTTATTTACAGTTGAGTGAAAAAGCTTTAATTTTGTTAAAAACTTTTGAATGAAATAAGTCTTAATGTGTTTTAAAACATCTTCAAATTGTTACGCATAAAAAGTATAACAATTTATAAATAAGCTAATCATTATTATAAATAAACGTTATAATAAATTAATTCTATAAATTGTGCAAACAATGTTAAACTATAGTTCTTATTAAAATAATATAACTGTAGTTCATATTGAATTTTTACACTCTAACAGTTTTTAAAATATCACAAACAACAAATCAAACAATAGCTCTAATTAATTAAGAAAGTTTTATTTTCTACATTTATCTGCTTATATAGAACAACATTATTGCGGAAGATGGCAATAAAATTGTGTATGTTTTAATGATAGAAACTTTTAGGCTAAATGCACATCAGTCATTATTTAACCTGAGAAGACCTAAATGGGGATATACTTCTAATCAGAGGTTAGTTTTGTTTGAGAATAATAAGTTTCGTTTGGTCAAGTTACTACACATGTAGCAACGTAAATTTGTATACCTACCAAGGGCGTCATGTGGGTAGCAGAAAAAAATCAGTGATAACTAAAATAACACTGTTATAATATTGTAATGTTGAAACTATTTTTAATTTTTACTTTTTTTAAATGGTTCATTGTATTTCTAGTACTATATAGCTTTAGTATTTATACCCAGTACAAGTTTAATAAAATAGCTTTTTAGTTTACAGTCAACTTGTTAAGTCAATATGACGTCACAACTAAAAAACTCTTCAAACTAATACAATGCATTTTGGTAAATTACTCTATGTAAATTAATTAGAGTTTTCATACCTACAAATGTTTACTTGAACTGTAAAATCTATTTTTAGCTTCAAGTCGGTATATAAAGTAAATGTGACGACACAACAATAAACTCCATTCGAATTTATTACGATTCGAAAGTATTTTTAAGTTTGTAAATTTCTGCTACCCTCAAAGCTTAAGTTATTTATATATATTAGTTTATGAATATTTCTATTTTAAAATACCAAGGCAATTTAAATCAGGGTTTTCTAATGTTGCATCTTAAAAAGTTTAAAACGGACCTTTTCATTTTTAGAATCACTAATTCAAATGACTGGCGTTATCACACTACTAGTTATGAGATGAACTAAACGATAATGTTTCATTTGAACAAAATGATATACACATTTTACGTACACACACATTACATAACGAGTGTTAACTTAACTCAATTAGCATTTTTTTGCAATTTTAAAAAATATCCAAACTCTAAATCCAATTATTTTCCGTATCTTTAAAGCTAATTAAGATTTTTTTTCCAACTCTAGAGAACTGTCATTTGCCTTTAATTTAAAAAATCCTTTGGATTGGGATTCACTTTTGAGTGGGGCCCCTTAAAAAGTGTAATTTTTATGGGATTTTTACTCTAACTGATGTTTACGAGTGTGAACTTAGCTTGAGAGCTTTTTTTATGGGTTTTATAAAAGTTTCCAAACTAAAAACCCAATTATGTCCTATCATATAATTACTTAATAATTATTATCTTAATAGCTAAATTTTTTTTTTTATTTGAAACAACAGTTCTTTGTCTTTAATTAAAAAAAAAATCCAGTGAATTGGGGTTTGACTTTTATTTTTTGACTTTTAAAACTTTGTTGTTTTTTTTAGATTTTTATTTATACAACCTTTTCTTTAAAAACAATAGTTTTTTTTATTTTTTTCTTAAACATACTTATAAAAATGAGTCTAATGATGCTATAATTTTGTTTTTAACTTTTTTTCAATTCTTGTTTATTATACCATAAGCCTGAATAAACTTTTCAGAAAAATTCCAATTTTGCACGATTTTTGTTTTTCAGATATACAACTTTTTATGCGAAAATAAAACAATTTTTAGTAATTTTTATTTTTAACAGACTTGTAGAGTTATTTTTTTTTTATATTATGATATTTTTTCCAGTTTATTATTGCTTTTAAAATATATGACTCATACACGTTTTACCTAAATTCTTAGCACTTGAGCAAGAAATCCCTCAAATAGCGTTGCTAAGAATTTAGGTAAAACTTAAATGGGTCATATATTCTAAAAGCAATAATAAACTGGGAAAAACATCACAACATCATAAAACTTAACTAAAGAAGTATGTTGAAAATAAACATTACTAAAGAAATATTTTACTTTTGCATAAAGGTTGTATATCTGAAAAACGAAAATCGTCCAAATTTGGAATTTTCTGAAAAGTTTATTTAGGCTTATGGTATAAAAAGAAAAATAAAATAAAAATTGAAAAAAAAAGTTTATAGCATAATTAAACTCATTTAAAAAAGTATGTTCAAGAAAAAAAATTGAAAAATAATAATTATTTTATAAAAAAAGGTTGTATAAATAAAAAACTAGAAAAAACACAAAACAACTTTTTTTATAAGGGGCCAAATTAAAAAATTCAAACCCCAAATTAATGGATTTTTTTTAATTAAAGACAAAGGACCGTTCTTTAGAATAAAATAAAGTTTTTAATTAGCTTTAAGATAAGGACATAATAGGGTCTTAAGTTTTAAACTTTTTTATAAAGTTGCTAAAGAACGCTCTCGAGCTAAGTTCACGCTCGTCTGATGTTTTAGCCGAATAAAAATTATATGTATTTTAACGTTTTTACTTTGCTGTGTTCTCTAAGGTTGTTGTTTTTTTTTTCCTAATCTATAATACTTTAATAAAATGTACAAATATGCCCGGTTGTAACATTCAAAAACCTTTAATTTTCTAACAGTCACCGTAGCAAAAAAATCAAACTTAATTTAATTTACTTGATTATTACTATTTTAAATGGGCTACGGTTTTTTTATCTTAACTGTTTTTATGTGAGATACGGCCAATGTACGTTTTATTAGAATCATCATTAATTAAAAAGGAAATCCCTCATAAAAGTAGTATGAGGGATTTCATGTTCAATTTTATAATGTAAATAAATAGTAATAATCAAGTGTGTTTAGATAATTTCGCTTTTTTTTTTGTTTTGCTGCAGTGACCGTTAGAAAATAGAAGGTTTTTGAAATTTATAATCGGGCATATTTGTATATATTATTAAAATACTAGAAATTTGGAAAAATAAAAAACAAAAACCCTTGAAAACACAGCAAAGTAAAAATGTTTTAATAAAAAATTTAAGTACTTTGGCTAAAACATCTGTTAGAGCAGTGGTTCCCAACCTTTTTGATTCCCCGGTCCCCTAAAGTCTGTTAATTTGATCTCGCACCCCTAACACTATATGCTATAATTATTTATTAATTAACTATCATTCCACTTCCTTATCTTTGACATGATTGAGTACTAATTAAACAAACTGTATTCTAAGAAAAATAAAGAAGTTAATTACTAAGAATTTATTTTTTAATAAAATTTATACAAAAACAATGCTTCAGCCTATGACTTCGTCATTTAGTTTTTTATGATTTGAAAAAGTATTAGAAGTGAAGAAAAAGCACTAGAAAAGTAATAAATATTAGGCTTAAACTTAAAACTAAACTTTTTATACATTTTGTTATGAATATATGTACTTAAAAAATAAAAATCAGCTGTTCTAAGTTAAGCTTATGTAATCTTTTATTTTCAAAACTACTAGCAGCTAGGAGTCTTCAAAATAATAAAGGTTTGAGTTAAGATTTTAAAAAATTAAAAGATGTTTAGTCTTAAATTGTCAAAATATATGTATAAAAGCAAATACAAAAAAAATTGTATGCTTACAACATAAATAGAAAAAAGTAGATTGAAAAAAGTAAACGGTTTAAGTTCAAAAAAGGAATGAATAGAAATAAAGTTGATGTATTGAAAACTTTTGCTGATTTATAAAAATTGGTTTCACTAAAGCTAAAAACAAGTTTTATAAAATGGTATAACACACAGTAATTGCTGAGAATTTTACAATTTACTGATGTTAAAACTTTAAGCACCACTTTGTGCACAACTAAGCTTAAAAACAGATTACATTATAAATGTAATAGACTTAACAGCTAATAAAAAACCTGCTGAAGATACTAATTTTTATCTAAATATTTTGATTAAAATAGATGCTAGCTCATAAACTGTTTTAAACAATAAATGGCCAGTTAAGAAAATAAAACATTTAAAGAATGAATGATTAAAATTAAAGGTGTAAAACTCTAAGAAAGCTTTACTGAAATTTTAATTATAAACTAACAGCTATTAATAAAAATAGTAAAATGAATTTACTTCTAGAAAAGCGCTCTTGCTCTATGACTTATTAATAAAATTTATTATTCAGAAAATTAGCGCCAACTTCTTTTTATAACAAATTGTACTTTTTAACTTTATAAACTTTATCAGAGAGTGAAAATCTCCTTCTTTATCATACAAAAATGAAAAGCCATCTCGCACCCCCTAGAATGCTGCCTCGCACCCCCAAGGGGTGCGAGCACCCCTGGTTGGGAACCCCTGTGTTAGAGTAAAAATTACAAAGAGGAAAAAAAAATTTTTCTAAGGTGCCCCTATAAAAAATTTAAGCCCCAATGCAATGGATTTTTTTTTAATTACAGGCAAAAAAAATTCTCTAGAATTGGAAAAAAAACTTATTTAGCTTTAAGAATAAGGAAACAATTTGATCTAAAGTTTGGAATTTTTTTTAATTCCAAAAAATGCTAATTGAGCTAAGTTAACTCGTCATCACATATCATAAAATTAATCAGTTGACACAAAGTAGCTTACGCTAAAAATTACTACTAAATATAAACGGGGTTGCCACTCCTTTTTTCAAAAATTTTTCCAGGTTTTTCAATTTTCTTCCAGGTTTATAAAAGTACACATTTTTGGGTCTATTTTTAATTTTAAAATAATTTCTATTTAAGAAACTGTGTTAAATAGTATAAACATTGAAAAGATATTGTAAAGTTACTATAAACGTGTTTTTAATAAAAAAATTTTTGAAGATGACAAAAAAATCTTACTTATATGATAGATTTTCTGTGTCAAATCAAAATTTTACTACTGAAAATGTAAAAATTGTTAAAAATTCCAGGTTTTTTGATCAAAATTCCAGGTTTTTCCAGGTTTCTTTCAAAATTTCTCAAATTCCAGGTTTTTTTAGGTTATTTTTGCCTAAATTGTCAAATTCCAGGTTTTTCAAGGTTTTTCCAGGTTTCCAGGTAAAGTGGCAACCCTGTATAAATAAGTTATAGCAACAACTTTTTATTATGGTAAGGAAGATAAGTTTTGAGTCAATCATCTCATTTGTTACCAACTTTAGAAAATTGTGATCATTAAAAATAGAGAGAAACATATTGATTCACATTTAATTAGTGGCTTGTTTTTATCTTGTTTTGACAATAAACTAATTTTTTAAATGCGAGCCACTTCATTTTTATAATTTTATCATTTAATTTATTGTTCTTTGTTAAATTTTTAACTTAAATATGATTTAGGTATAGTCTATTTTTTATTAGTTTTAATTTCAACATGAATCAATTTTAAAAGAGTATTTAAGCTTAATGGTAACTTCGTTTTTTTTTACCGTGAAATATAAAAGAACTCATCATGTATTTGCACTAGTTTATAAAAAATAATCACTAATTTCTTATTAGAGATATACTGTGCTTACAACTTTATCTGTGATTCAATGTGCATAGCTTATTAGATGCTAAGTAATGATAATGCAGTCTGCAGTTACATGACTACAGATTATCTTTTGACCTTAAAAATATTAAAAACAATTATTATGTTTTTGTAGAGCAGGATTTGCTTAAGTAGGTTAGAAGCAGCAAATGGGCTAAAAGTGACCATGAGGACATAATTAAAAGCTTAAACTAGATATTCTGGAATTGATGAGAAAAAGCAAAATAAAGGTCTTGAGCGTTTTCAATGGTAATCTTGCAACTGATACCAGATATTAAAGAAAAGTTTCAAAAAATTTAAGGTGCCATAAGATGCAATTGCCGCCATAATTTTAAACTTGGCGAGATTTTTTTGGGTCTATGACGTAGAGCAAAATAAAAGGCCTTACGCGTTTTTATTGGAAGTATTTTGAAAGTTCTTGTTAGAGGGGGCCAAAGTTTAGGAAAATCTGATGTCGAGCTAAGCACAAGGCGATAAATTGAGCCTAATAGTTAAAAAAAACACAATTAAGAACTAAAAAAAATAGTAAACCAAATAAATTACTAAAAACATCAAAATTTTTTATCTTAATATACAATTAAGCATTTAAGAAAGGAAAAAAGCAAAAGGTTTACAATAAACTTCATAACAAACCTGTAATTTATAAAAAAATAGTTAAACTATCATGAATTAGCCAGAGTTGAATTATTATGATTGTATCTGAACTATCCTGAGTGTGTGGCAATCCTTAAGTTATAAACCAATTCTTTAAATAAGTCAGATATTTGTAAAGATTGTTCAAAAAGTGGTAAAGCTTAAAATATGTTTTCATTGTGTTGCTCAAAATCAAACAAACATATTTAGTTGGCAGTCCAAATATGGTAAAGTCTAGTCTTTGGTGGGTCATATTTTAAATTTTTCTCAACTATCCAGTTTATTATCTTACAACACTAGTTTCACATCACATTTTTTCTACTATATCCAGTATAATTTTCAAATGTCTCTTAAATTGTAGCCAAAAATTACTTTCTTTTATTTATAATTTAGCAAAGATGTGTAAGCTTCAAAACTTGTTTACCTAGCCATATTTTTATGCTCAGAGGCAGTATTTCACTCAAATTTTGTAAATATTGGCCGGCCGATCATTTTACGGTAGCATAAGGTTTTTGATAAACTTATTCCAGATTTCCTGAAATTTTTTTTCCAAATTTGTAAAAAGAAATTTTTTTGACTAATTTTTAGTATATAGTTTCACTTGAGGTAAAAAAAGTCTTAAATAGTAGAACAACATTGAAGATATACTTTATAGTTACTAAAGTATATTTCAAAATGAAAACAATTACAAATATTTTTTTTTCGTTTTTATGATAGTTTTTATAACTAATAGAAATTTTGTAACTTTTAATGTAAAATTAATTTCAAGTTATTCCAGGTATTTTAGTGATTTTTTTTCAAAATTTCAAGTTTTTTTATTTCAATTTCTCATATTCTAGTTTCTTTGCCTGAAATGTCAAATTTCAAGTATTTTATAGGTTTTTAAAGGATTTTAGGGTTTATTGAGAATTCTATTGTTTTCATTCCACAGGCCGCACTTTGCCCACCCCTAAATAAAAAATACCTAAACCACTTTTCCTAAAACAAAGATATGGCCTGATAAAAACTAAAGTGTTAATGTTTTTTTAATGGACAATTATGCTTAATAATTAAGATAAGCATTATTAGATTATGATATTATTATTATGTAACAATTGGAATGAAAATTGATAAATATGATGAAAGTCTAGCATTAGTTTAAAAAAGTAAAATAAAACCAGTCTTAATTAGCCTGATTTTTCTCTTAATATCAAGAGTTTTAAAATATTCCAAAGCTTGTTCCGGTAGCCTGAGTTATTTTAAATATTTCATAAGCTTCAAACTAGCCTTAGTTATCCTGTATACCATGCTTAGTTCTGTAGTTTAAGAAATAACTTTGTGGATAGAATTTTAGAAAGGATTTTTTCAAAGATAAAATTAACAGCAATAATTTCAGAACAAAAAAATAAAATATTTACCATGTGAGTTTTTAAAACTTTTACATTTAACTTAAATTGTTGAAAACTATAATCTAAACATAATACTAAGTTTGTTTTGGGTGGCCTGAGATAGTCTAGGTTTTTAAAAGCTTCAAACTAGCTGTTACTATCCAGAGTGTGGAAAACCTTAATTCTATGATAGATATCAATTTTGTAATTATTTTTCAAAAAAATAAATAATATAAAACATTTCAAAATCAAAACAGTGCCATGGATAAGTTCAAAGTCTATTAGTCTCAAAAATAGCAATTCTTTAAATATGCACAATATTAACAGGTAAATAGTTCATGCATGCACAATTAAAACTATTGTGTTTTCAAAAAAAAACACTTTTTTAGGTTGAATTTTGTTACCAGGCATATTTAATGTGAAACATTAACAACTACTATTTAAAGTTAAATTATAAAAAAACTATAATTATATATTATTAAATAATTTTTAACTAACTAATCTTACAATGGGCAATAAAAAAATTTTCTATGGACACTTATGTGCTTGTATACAGCCATTATCAGAAAACACTGGTAATCATCATAAATTTAATTTTATAATAAATATAATTTCTGTTTCAGTTTTATAAAACTTTTAAAGTGCAATTTTACCTATAAATTAAATGAATTTTTACCTCAAATATTTTCTTCAAGTTTGATACTTTAATGTTGAGCTACTAACTAAACTCTTACCAAATCTAAATTACTGTTACACACTTAAATAAACAATCAGTTTTAAATTTATAATCTTGTTCAAATATTTGAAATAAAAATCTAAAAATAAAAACAAAGATTTAACTTAAAAAATCTGTCCTTATTTTTTTTTTAAAGACTAAATATTTGCCCAAACTAAAATACCCACACTTAACATAAATTTTCAACTACTTACCTCTTAATACCTCAAATGTAGCATTATAGACACGTATATGTTCTATAATCCATATTTTCCGTTTCTCAGAGACCAAAATAGTATAATAAAATTTACACCAGGACTTTAATTCTTAATATGATAGATGCATGCCTAAGTATAGCAATTAAAAAAAATCATAATTTTTTATAGTTTTGAATTAAAAATTATTTGAATTAATAAACATTATAAGTAAAAAATTTATAACATCTATTATAGAAAAGTGCCGTTTCACTGAAATTATAGATTTAAAACCAAGTTTAAACCCAAATAACTGATAGCAGAAACTATATTTCAGATAATAATTCATTATATGCAGTATAATTCGTTTAAGTTTTAGTAGAAAATAGTTAGACTGTGTAATGTGTTTAATCTAAATATAATTGTATTAATATATTGATAAGAATTAAAACAATCTTAATTTTAGTAGTTAAAACTAGTTATGTAAAAAAATATCTAATATTGAATACTGTGATACTTTTTACTTTAAAAATATGAAAACATAAGTACTTGGCAAGCAAAACTAAACAGAGTTATAAAAAAACTTTTTTATAGCTTTAAAACATGGCTTGGTAAAAAAATGTTTTATTTTTATTGTTATTTACTCAGTTACTTTGTTCATAATTCATCTTTAGTTGTAAATATTTCTAATAAAAATGTTGTTTTTTTTATGCTTACTAAGCATTTTATATAAAATTAAAGCTAATCGCATATGAAAAATAGACTTACTACGTTATTTTTTTTATTTTAAACAGTTGGACAACAAGTTAAGTATTTTATGATAGAAATTATTAAAATTAAGAACTATAAAAATATAGGTCTTTATTCAGGTCTCCATCTGATTTTGTTAGTTTAAAAGAAATTAAAGAGTCATATTAATACTGTTAAACATGTTTTGTTATTATACTACATAAGTTTGCACGAAAAACTTCGAAAAGATGCTTTTTTTCAATTAAATAATTAACTGAATATACTATAACACATAAGTTTGTTTGGCTTATAAATACATGTTACAATGATTTTTATCAAAAATGAGATATCGCCTATAGAAGTTGTTTTTTTTTTTGGGGCGTTGTAAGTAAAAATAAAATAAATAGATAAAACAGTAAAGTTTGCAAAAGACTTTTTGGTAAAAGTATTTTTTGGATACTACGTTTAAAAGGTTTTAGTTTTCTTTGCTATTTAAAACGATATTTCATCTTGTATTAAATTTTATTTTCATAAC
Source organism: Thalia democratica (assembly GCF_965202585.1). Lineage (NCBI taxonomy): Eukaryota > Metazoa > Chordata > Thaliacea > Salpida > Salpidae > Thalia > Thalia democratica. The sequence continues at coordinate 26,354,765 of NC_139165.1, forward strand.
ATATATTAATTTAAAACTTTATCAAAAACATTTTGATCATCTAAATTTTTTAGTTATTCAACATGTGTTACTGATTTAAACATTGTATTTAAATATTAACTTTTAATTTTTGATATAAGAGTACTTTTATAACGCTTTAAATAAACTACACCTTAAACAAGTACGATACTCAAATTTCTACAATCTGCAAAAATGCTTTAGTGTAAAAGAAACTTACTATTTGGAAAATTTCAGTTAAGATTGACTAAATTAATTGTTTTTTTTTTTTAAATTAACATTTGTTAATACCAATATTAATTTACTTTTTTTGAGAGTTTTATTTACATTTAGCTGTTTTTTACAAATAGGATACAACTACCACTGACAAAGTATACGAAACAAGAGCGATTAGAAAAATAAAAAAAATTATATTTTTCTTATCTTAATCTTTGAAATAATAAAAAAAAATTAATTTGAAATAAATATTTTTTTAATTATTAAAGTATTAAAAAATATAAAAAAAAAGTGAATTTTTACTACAAAAATTAACAACAACTTTGCAATAAATAAACTTTTATTAGATAGCTTTCATAAATCTTTTAAATCAAAACAAAAAAATTATGTACAGTTTTTAAAGTAACAAATAAAGTTAATTTTTATATTTTTGAAAAACATGTAATGTTTTAAATTAAGCAGAAACACGTTATGAATTTTAAATTTTATAGTTATATTAGATATAAACAGTTAATAATTGATAGTATTAACAATATTTTACAATTTGTTTGTATATTACAACAGATACTTCTTCATCTGCCATTTATGAGTTGAGCTAATGCTTTAATGTTGTAACTTCAGTGAGTTATGTGGATCATCTGGTTTACCTAATGATTCACTGTTTAAAAAAAAAGTTAAACTTTTAATTATTCAGGTCTTTAAATTGAAATTAAATTTTTAAAAAACATCGAAAGTTTTATATTGATTTTATTAACTTAATGTTGTTTTAGTACAATCTGAAAAATTATTTAGCATAAAAAAATTTATCCATTAAAATAGTTGTTTCATGTCTGTTTAAAACTTAAAATTAAAATTTGAACAAGTAATTTTTATTTTATACAAGACCGTTATATAAGTTTTATCTTTTATTAAATATACTAATAATTGAGTTTTGTTAACTAAAGTTATAAAAAACTACTTTAATAGATAAACTGTAATAGATTTTTCAAAAAATGTTTTATACTTCACGTCAGTTAGGTTTAGGTCATAAACATACTTACAACAAAGTGTGTGAATACTTGTTAAAAAAAAGCTCGAATTTAATGACTCATGAACGTAATCTTTATAACGAGCATTTTATAGCACAAACAGTAAAAATTAACAACTTAAAACAAATACCATTAAATTAAGTAGTTAAATGTTTTTTTACGACAGCTAATGACTTAAACTATAAATAGACTACAGGCAAGAAACGGTAAAGTTTTATAAACGAAATGTAAAATGTCATCATAGATTATAGTAACATTCAAATATATAACATTTTAAACTAACTTATGAGCTTTACTTATAAAGATTAAAATAGTACAAAATAAACTAGTTATTTTTTTATATTTAATTATTTTTAGTTTTTAACCTTGAGAGTTAATATTTTACTTATTGAATTTAAAATATGTATGTTTAAAAGTAAAGCTAAAAACTTTTTTTAAAGAATTTCTTAATCTAGTAAATTAGCTCAAATTCTTTTAAACACAATTCAATTGAAAATATAATACCTTGATATTTGCAACAAGTGAAACTCTAAGTAAGTTAAAATGCTGCAATTGTAAAACAACAACTACATAGCTACAAAATAATATCTAGTTAACACCATTTCAATTTAGCGCATTGACATAGTTGTTAACTGAGGCGTAAATTTCAATATATTAAAAGAGGTCAATGTTTTTATTTTTAAGTTTTGATTTTTTATGAGTCATTAAATAAGCTCACACCTGTACTAATTACCAAAACAAAAAAAAAATCTAAAATACTTTTTCTAAATATACTTTTTTATGTAAAAGTTAAGAACCTAAGTTTTAAGTACTTTTTAAAAAAGGTTTGTAGTAATTTTGTAACGAAAAATTTGTTTTACAGTTTGATAAGATTTTATGTAAGTTTTATAAGTCCTAAATAAATAAAACCAAACGTTTAAATTATGAAAATAAACAAAAAGACTTTCCACGTTAATCAATGTTTAGTATAGTGTGTTTATATAATGAATAAATAAGTTGAGGTAGTATTTAATATGCTAAACTAGCATTTCTAAACGTACTTTTGTTAAAATTGTTTTGTTCAAATATTTTACGAGCTGTTTTACATTTGAATATTTGAATCAATTTGAATTTAGTACAAACTGTTTTAGAACTCTTGATAATAAATTTACATTCACAAACAAAAGTTAAAAAACGCCAAATTTATTACTATAATTTATTAAATAACCATCTTACTACATAAGTATATCAAAAAGTAAAAATTGTATAAAAATTAAAATCTGTAAAACAAAATCTAAAAACAAATACTTACATTACCTTATTTTTCTATTATAATGAATTAACCTCTAATAATTTGAAAAACCTTTACTTAACAACCATTCCTCAAATCATATGTTTTATAAAACTACTTGTAACCAACAAAAACAAAAAATAACATGTGAAGTGAAATTCATTCCATGTCATAACTTATGGATTATTACGTCATATTAGTTAAATGTTTGCATACAAATTAATTTCGCGCCAAAATGAATATTGTTCCGAAAAAAGAAGGAAAGTTTAATATAATGTCTGTCTTACACAATATACATTCTTTTTTATTAATTGAACGTGTAAAATGCATTTAAAAAAAATTATCAACTACAACTTAAAGATTTTTTTTTATTTTATAAAAATATATATGATACTATTGTTAAAATTTTATTTTTATAGATTAACAATACGTAAAAATTGCAATGTAATAAATAGGTCAATTCTAGTTTAAACAATTCTTGAAAATAGTTTATGAATAAAGACTTTTATTGTAAGAAAAACTAATAACAAGTATTGTCAAAACAATATAAGCTCTACTTAATTGCTCGTTGCAATATTTTTTCTTGAGAATTCTTTACTAATACTAAGATTTTAATTATGTATGAAGGTGTAATTCGATTTAATAGTTTTATATACAGGAAAAAAACGAAAACTATGGTATCTTATGTAAAATAAAAGATAATTAAAACTACAAAATTATTTTCTTAGCATTGTTAAATATTTATCTTATTACGTTTTGCAAAATAAAAACTGTTATTCATTATTTTTTTTACTTAAATTAACAAGTCTTTCCTAAAACCAGCATATCATAGATAACTAAAAAATCAAATTGCAAACAAAAAAAGCAACAAATATGTTAATAAATATTAATTACATTAAAAGGAACATAAAAACTTTTAGCTTTTTTTTAACTTGAACAATACAGTTTTTTATTTTCATTACATATCAAACGTACAAAATCAAATTTAAACTTTAGGCATGATTTAAATATATTTTGTTTGTTCGATAAAGTCTTTAAAAAAATTAAAAAGTGTCTAGCTAAATAATTTTCAGTAACAAATTAAATAAAAAAAATGTTTTTAAGTACATTAAACACCAACTCAGTTTCGCGCATTTACATAATTTCAAATAAACCATGAACAATAATAAATTATAAATAGGTCGAAGTTCATACATTATCAAACTTGGGTTTTGCAATGAGCTTTTGATCTTATCTCAACATTATAAAATTTATCTAAACAAAAACAACTTTCACAAACATTTTCATTTATCTTTTCTGTTTTGTTTTGCTAAAAGTGTAAATTTATTTTATATGAAAAAATAGGTTGTGATGTTATTTTAAAATCAACTTTGCAATTAAATCTTGTTTTAAAACATAAAACGTATTAAAAATTCTAAAAATTATAAATATTGCATTTTTTATACAAGCCTACTATTTTAAATGTTAGAAATATTTTCTTCGAACATACTCAAATAGCCTATAGATAGGAATTATTACAAACAGTATTCTAGATAAGCTTAAAGACTGCATATGTATTGAAAAAACGTTACATATTCACAAAATACTTTCTGGAAAACATCAATTCAGTTTCACGCATTGCCACAATTCTAAATTAAGCTTGAAAGTCACGTGCTTAAAAGTAGGTCAATAAATTTAAATGATCTTCAAATTTGAGTTTTTGCAAAAGCTACGTAAAAAAAAATGGCTTATAAATTAATTGAAAATTTTACTAGTAGCTATTTTTAAACTGTATACCTTAATTGTTTGTTTATTTTTTAACATTTAACTTTAAAGTAGTTTTTGAATCTAATGAAAATGTTTTATAAAATAAAAAGTTTGATTATTTTAGAATTTAACATAACAAAACACGTAAAATTTAAAATTATCAGGTATTTAAAGTTTATTTTGACGCTGAACTATAGTGCTACAAAACTAATCGTCATTAAAAACTACCAAGTTAAAATTTATTCTTGGAATACAGAAAAGCGTACCACAAAAAATTAATTTTAGAAAGTAAGGAAACTTAATCACAACATTTAAGCTTAAGTTTTTCAAAAAAACAAAATTTTTGTTTGCATTAGTGTGGAAAAGTTTAATTTACTTTCAATAAAGCTAATTTACATGAACCTCATATTTAGAAAAGCCTATTTTGCAAAAAACTTAATGCTTGCAAAATAATAAAGTTTACATAGCTAATTGCTCAAACAAACCTAATGCTCAAATGTAAGTAATCTATTTTTAAAATAAATTTCAATACTAAAAGATGTTTTTTTAAACTATATACTTTAATTTTCTGTTTTTAAAAAGTTAAGTTAAGTTAAAGTCACGTTCTTAAAAGTAGGTCAATAAATTTAAATGATTTAAAATTTTAGATTTTGCACAAATTGCATAAAAAAAGGCAAAAAATTGTTTACAATTTTTTATCTGGACTTTTTAAACTAAAAACTGTAACTCTTTGGTTGCTTACAAATACTTAACTTTGAAGTATTTCTTAATCTATTGAAAAAGTACTATAAATGAAAAATTTCATAAACTTAGAAATTAATATAATAAAATATTTAACAATTAAAATAATCAAATAATAAAAGTTTATTTCGGGTAGAACTACAAAACTAATTGTTTTAAAATTACTAAGTAAAAATTTATTCCATGAATACAGAAAATAACCAGAATAAAAATTAAAATTTAAACAGATAGGAAACTTATATCAAAATTTCGAGACTAAGTTTTGTAAAAATACCTTTTACCGCATTAGTGTGAAATAATTCAATTTACTTTCAATAAAGCTAGTTTACATGGACCTCATTTAAAAGGAAAGCCTATTTTGCAGAAACTAAATGCTCGAACGTAATGTTTACATAGCTAATTGCTTAAACAAAACCTAATGTTTAAAATAATGCTAATGTGTTTTTGAAATGGATATTTTACTAATTGTATTTTAATACCAAAATTAAATTTAACTTAAGTTATGTTTGTTAATAAATCAAATTACAACTTTTTTTTTTGTTTACTACGATGTTTTTTTTTTTACTTCTAGATAAAGTCTTTTTTTTCTTTTTGTTAATTTTTGTTTTCAATTACAGTTGTTCAACAAACAACTAAAATGTTTTGTTAAATCATTAAAATTTTAAATTTTTAGAGTATTGTTCAATTTTTTAAATGTTAATTTAGTGTGTAAAGTAAAACTAATACACTGACCTATTTTTTCCCACAACCTTTTTAACTGCGGATTTCTGCATGCTCAATTCTCTATGAGTGCACTGGAAAACAACTCCGTCACTGCCCTGTTAAAATTAACAACTGTTTATTAATAAAAGTTGAAAACGACAAGTGAGCTAAAAAAGAACTACATTTTGATGCTGCCATAATAAAATTTTATCAGAAAACTAAAAAGAATTGATAAAATAATATTTAGCTGCAATTAAATTTGTAACAGAAAGTTTTAAAGTTTTTTATCTAAATTTAAGAAGTATAATTTATAAGCACTTTTAAACATTTTAAAGAGATTTTTCTAAACTTTGTTTTATTCAAAAAATAGCAGCATATATATATTAAAATTATTATTTAGACCGTATATATTCGTATCATTATTATTTTACAGTTAAAAATAAAATTTTAAAATAAATAAACTTATTAAAGCAATTAATATATACACATTTTTGTATTAATTTTGTAGAAATTTAACGATAAAAGAGTCTGTTCAAACTTACACTTCCTAGTATTTTGTCCACTGCATATTTCTCGAGAAAAGAGCTTTCGTAGTTATTTGAATTTATTTCATTATTTACATGCTCTGTTTCAACCTATTATTTGATTTTTGTTTTACTTTATATATTAAATAGTGTTAAAGATTAGTTTTACATCATATGAATAAAGATAATATTTATTTATTTCAAAAAGCTTTATAACTTTTAGTTTACAAAATCACGTTCCAATCTAAATTTAAAAATTAATTACTTACGTCATTAGATTTGTCAAAAAGATCTTCTTGAAAATTCCATCTTTTCATTTTGTTTTGATTTAATTCTTCCTAACATATACACTTTTATAAAAATGTGTTTTAGTGTTTATATTAAGAAAGGTGCTTTATAATTATATTTAAAGTAAGTACTTATAAACAGAATTTCTCATTAGAATTAGGTCTAGCTAGCTAAAAGTATTGTTTTAAGTATTTTCTTTAGTTTAAAAAAACACAATTTATAAAAACGTTTTCAATTCAGTACAGTGATAAAGATTATAAAGTATATACTAACTGTATTAAACTTATTTTTTATAAACAGCATACCTCTAAAACAATTTTTGCTTACAGTTTATCAAGTATTAATGCAAACTAACGTTATCAGTTTCATCACGTTGATTCTCACAAAAGTCCCATTTTTTTAGAGGCAATTGATTTAATTCTTCCTGTGAAAATTTTTGATAGATAGTTAAATTTGTCACTACTTATTGTATATTTTACTCAAGAGTTCAAACATTTTATGTTAGTTTAAGTTTGTGACTATGTTTTTATTTTTTACAAAAATTGTAAAAATAAAACTCAAACTTACATCATTACTGCTTTCAACGAGTTCAATTTGACAAACACTGCTCTTTTGCATCAGTTTTGTTCGTCGTTTCTTCTTGAAGTAAATAAATACTACTATTAGGATTCCAATTATCACAATAACCACCAAAGTTATAACAATTGCAAGAGTAGGGCTACCACCATCACTGGAGTCATCAGATAACAAGTCACTTTTATCAAACTTTCTTGAACACAACGTCTTGTATTTTCCCCACACAAAATCTCTATCTCCAACGCAAATTTCTTCTACGTTTTTCGAGGTACCTTCTTCAACATTCAACCAGGTCATGTCTAGTAAGCCGTAGCATTGCTGACTGCCCTTGAGTGATTGAACTCGTAAAACTCGAAAGAAGTTGTCCAGGTTTAAATCTCGGTAGTTCATCAGTTTTTCTGCAAACTTTTTAAAGTTCACGCCGCTTAAGTTTGCTGTTGTGCTAAAGTTTTTAGAACAGCTAATTTGAGCTTCGGTAAAATTTTCCTTTGCTTTTGTAGCGTAAAAAGTTGACTTTCCAACAAAAAATGTTTCCATAGTCTTAGTTTTTACGTTATCAAAAATTTAATATAAACCTGTACAAGTTTAAAGTATTACTTCAAGTTGTTTCTCAAAGGACAACTTTTCATGTGATTTCATTTGCAGTTTTTTGGCTGAGTTTTATGTATATTGTTTAATAAGGCTGGTTTCTAATATTAAAACGTTATGCCAATTTTTTTACGCTTTACTTGCAATTAAGTACTAATGTCAGCATTAAAAACACTTAATACAAAAACTAATTTATTTAATTATTTGACTTTAAACTACACTTGTATATTTATTTATACATATATTAGTTTTTATGGTATCATAAGAAAAAAAATTGTTCAGTAGTTTAAAAAAGTACTTTTTAAAAATTAACTTTACCACAGCTTATAAAACCAATGAAAAAAGGCATAAAAAAAGTTAAATAGACTATTGAAGTAAAACATGGAAGTAATTAATAAACAACTGAACTTATTAAACTTAGCTGTTAAAGTATATTTTCAACAGGTAGTGAAATACAACTTTTAACATTAGGTTTTTAACACTTACAAACAACTGAATCTCGTATGTACTTTTTATGGACTATGTAAGTGAACTTAGCAACAAAAACACATATAATTTTAATGATAAACAATGATGCCTTGGTAATACAAAATATGTAATCTTTTTATCACTATCTACTTTTATATACTACTTTTATATGCTATTTGAAAAACAAAACCTTAAACTCTATATAAAACTGTTATAACTTAATAGGTTCATTCAGTTACAGCTCAAAGATTAAATGACTATGATTCTACTAAATGTTACAAAAAAATGTGCAAATATACAAGTAATTAATAGCTAGGAAATGTTGTTTTTAAACAAATACATTCTACAAAAAAAAAAGTAGGTCACACTTATCTTAGAAAAAAAAACATTTGAATTCTTCGAAATAAGTTGTTAGAAGAGCAGTGTGAATGAAAAAAGTAGTTGTTACTACTTTTCAACTCAAGCACGCCGTTCACTGAATAAAAAAATCAAGTTGTTCAGTTAACAGAGTAAACACAAATTTAAAAAAAAAGCATATATATCTTTATATAAAACTTTTGTTTACTTTTGTTTGCATTTATGTGACAATGAAATTTTTTAAACATTACTTATTCCATATTCCAAAACAAAAATTGAAAACTATTTTTATTTTTACTAGAATAGTAAACACAAAACTATTTTTTTTAGTTGTTATATTTAAAAAAGTGTTTAAATTAATAAACTTTCTTTTTTCATACCCGAATCATATCTTATATGAATTAAGCTACCTACTTCTTTGCGATAGATGTAAATAAGAAACACTATCAATTCATAAGTTTAAAACTTGTTTTGCAATGTTGTTTAATTATATCTTTGTAAAGCTTTTTATACTTCATCTAAAGAAAGACATCACTTTAAAAGTTCAATTTAATATTTTGTTAATAAATTTAAAATCTTAAACTTTATCGTTTAAAAGGTGCTACCCTAAATTTTTATAAAACTAAAGCATGTTTAAAAGTGTTTGAACAGATTCAGGTATAAAACTTATATAATACACCTGTTTTCATTTGCAATTAACAACAACTGTTTATGTTTAATTTAAGTTGCGTTTCAAACTTATTAAGTTTTGAACTTAAGAAGCTTTAAAAGATGTTTCAAATTAAAAAACAAAATAAAACAAAAAATAGTAAATCATTCACCAACAAAAAAAGGCACCGCTAAAAAGTTATCAAATACAATCAAGTTTTAGAGGATTATTATAAGTTTTCGTTTTTCTTTTAGAAATGATAACAAATAAAACAAGTTACTCCATAATTTAAAAAGAAAAATGTTCAATCTTTATTAAAATTGTCATTTGTTTTAAAGTCAAGAAAAGTGTTTTGTTTTGTTCAGATTTAAAATTGATTTTCATATTCAAATACATAATAGTTCAATTCTCTTTCTTTATGAACTTTCTTCCATTGAGTAAAAAATATCTTAAAGCTTATAAAAACTTATTAACTCTTAAATTTTATAAGTAAAACACAAAAATTGTCTGAGCTTTATTTTAACTGCTGCTTTTAAATATTTAAAAGTCTTTGAAAACCTTGTGTTTTTATTATTTTTGTAATTTTTAATTTAACCGAAGTTTTACTAAACATAAACGATAATTGAAATTAAACACAAAGGTACATGAAAAAAGGTTTAGTTAACAATTACACAATTAAAAGTTTACATAGTAAGTTGTTTTAATAAGGTTTTATTTCATCTGGCATTTATAAGGTGAGCAAATTTATTAATGTTGTTAGTTTCGTGACACCTGTTGAGACTCATCTGATCACACTTTTGTTTCACTGTTTAACAAAAAACAACATTTATAGAAATTCATGTTTATGATTGAAATTTTTATTTTTAAATGTCAAAAGTTTTACATAAATGTTCCTTAAATAAAGTTTTTTATAGTACTAGCTAAAAAGGTTTTTGACATAAAAGTCTTTATCATAAAAATATTTTTGATTTAATACGTTTATAATTGAATAACTAAAGCTATAAAAACTCCTGAAGTGTATTTCATATATGATTCTAAAAATAACTAAATAAAAACAATACGAAACAAAATACTAAGACTATTTTAAATATTTTGTATGTTGCGTCAGTCATTTTTAGCTCATATAATAGTTTTAATAAAGTGTGTGAATACTCTAATAAAAGTAGCTCGAATTCAATGACTCTTGAACGCATATTTTACAATATGCTTTTTATAGTACAAGCTGTAAAAATTAACAACTCAAAACAAATATCATTAAGTTAAGTATTAAAATAATTTTTTTTACAAAAGCTAACGACTTAAACTATAGATAGACTACAGACAAAAAACGGTTTGACATATATTAATTAGGTAAAGTTATAAAAGGACAATTTAAACTTACTTAAATCTATAAAAAAAACGAAAATATGATACTTTAAAATTTATTGTCAATTTAAATTCAAGCAACAGAACTTTATTGCAGCTATATAAATATTTTTTTTTTAGTTTTCAAGTTTTTTAAACTTTGATAATATTATATAATTAATCTTTAATTATTAATAAAAATAGATAAATAAAAGTATGTCTTTTTTAAAGATAGAAAGAGTAGACCTTTAGCAAATTTACTTTCGAAACTTAATTATTCAAAATAACTTTTAAAGTTCAAAATATTTTTTTAGCTATCAGATTGAAAACTGTGCAAGCCTTAAAGCTAAACTTAGAACTATTGTATATTTTGCACTTGTTTTAGAGCTTAAATAATCAAAGTAACTCCTAGTTTAAAATTTAGCTGAAAACTTATTTTTTTAGCTTTAGAACGGATAGCAATATAAATAAATTCAAATACTGCTTTTGTAATTAAACAATGCTACATACTTACAAAATATTTTTTACGTCAACATCGATTAAACTTTATTATTTATATAACATTAAATTGAGCGTAAAAATCAATAATTAAAAGTAGATTAGACTTATTTTAAACTTGTAAACTTCGATTTTAAGAAAAATTATGTTAAGTTAAAACTAGTGTCATCTTTTAAACTTTTGTGTTATTACATACGAAATGTATTTAAATATTAAGTTGAATTGATAAACTTTTTTTCTTAAAAGAAATTAAAAGTAAGTGAAATTTAGTTTAGATTTTAAAACTTTCAAACATACAAAATTAAGGTAGGTCAAATTTAATTTTAACTTTTATCCTTTTATTTTAATAAAAAATAAAAGTTAGTCAAGCTGTAATTCAACTTTTAAACTTTAATGTTGTATTGAGCTACTTTGTGTATTAACAGTTATTATACTTGTTTTAATAAAAGGAGGTTTGAAAATTTCAATTATGTATTTTTTACTTTTAAAAGTGATGATAGCTTTAAATCTATATTGTATTTGAAGAAATTAGTTGTTTTAAAAATTAAGTTGATTATGCCTATTTTCTTTTTAAATTAAATGATTTATTGAAATTGTAAAGCTAAGCAAATGTATTTCTATAAACGGTTTTAAGGGTTTATATATATAAGTAAATATAATTTTACAAATAAGTAATAGATATGTTGAACACTAATGTGTATATTTATTTAATTGATAAAAAATTACATTTTTGCTTATACATTTACAATACATACTTGTAAAGCTTGAAAACACATGTTTAATTATTTCGATAGTGTTTTGTTTCATTAAAGTTTGGTATAAAGTGTTGTATACTGTATATGAACTTAGGATCGAAACTTTATTACTTATTTTTATCATCAAACTTTAAAAAAAAACTTTATTGTTGTGATGTACATAAAAGTTTTATAAACGAAATGTAAAATGTCATCATAGATTACAGTAACATTCAAATATGTAACAAATTAAACTAAGTTAAGAGCTTTACTTATAAAGTTTAAAATAGTACAAAATAAACTAGTAACTTTTTTTTTATTTAATTAATTTTAGTGTTTAACCTTGAGAGTTAATATTTTACTTATTGAATTTAAAATGTGTAAGTTTAAAAGTAAAGCTAAAAACTTTTTTAAAAGCATTTCTTTTTTAGTAAATTAGCTCAGATTCTTTTAAACACAATTCAGTTAAAAATATAATACCTTGATATTTGCAACAAGCGAAACTCTAAGTTAAAATACTGCAACTGTAAAACAACAACTACATAGCTACAAAATAATATCTGGTTAACACCATTTCAATTTAGCGCATTGACATAGTTGTTAACTGAAGCGTAAAACCAATATATTAAAAGTAAGCCAATCTTTATATTTTATTTTGATTTTTTTATGAGCCATTAAATACGTTAACAGTTGTACTAATTACCTAAACACAAAAAGTCAAAAATATTTTTCCTATATGTATTTTTTATGTAAAAGTTAAGAACTTTAGTTTAACTAGTAATTTTTTAAAAATGTTTGAAGTAATTTTGTAAAAAAAGCTTTTTTTTATAGTTTAACATCATTTTATATATGTTTTTAGAACTTTATAAATCTTAAAAAAAAAACAAAACGTAGGTATTATGAAATTAAACAAAAAGACTTTCCACTTTAATTAGTGTTTAATATCGTGTGTTTATATAATGAATAAATAAGTTGAGGTAGTGTTTAATATCTTAAACTAGCATTGCTAAACGTACTTTTGCTGAACTTGTTTTGTTCAAATATTTTACGAGCTGTTTTACATTTAGATAATTAAATCAATTGGAATTAGATACAAACTGGTTTAGTCTTCTTAAGAATATATTAACATACTAAAACAAAAGTTAAAAAACGTCCTTTCCTTTACATTAAACAAAAAAGTATAAGTTGTTTAAAAATAAAAATCTGTAAAAAAAAATAAAAATAAACACTTACATTATTATTTTTTTTTATTCTAATGTAGCTAGCTTTGAAGTTTAAGACAAAATCAAACCGTAGATACAATAGCAAAATATAGATACTTTAGTAAGTTTTAACTAATCTCTAATAACTTAAAAAAACTTTACAAAAAACTATTCCTCAAATTATATGATTCATAAAACTGCTTTTAACAAACAAAAAACATGTAAAATAACATTCATTTTTATTCTATATTTTATAGATTGTTACGTCATACTAATTATATATTTGTATACAGATCAACTTCGCACCAAAATGAATATTATTTTTAAAAATAGTAGGGAGGTTTAACATAATGTCTGTTTTGTACAACACACAAACTATTTTATTTAATTGAACTTGTGAAATGCAATAAATTAGTTTAACCCACTACAATTCAAATTATTTTTTTGTTTTATTCTATTAAAAAAAATAACACTAGTATTTAATTTTTTTTTATAGATCAACAAAGCGTGAAAACTGCTCTTTAAGAAATAGGTCAATTCTAGTTTAAACAACTTTTGAAATTATATTAAAAATTAAACATTTTGTTGTCAAAACAACTAAAAACAACTATTGTCAAAACAATATAAGCTCTATTTAAATCGTTCGTTACAATATTTTTTTGCAAAATGTGTACTAATTCTAAGAATTAAATTATGTACTCTTAATAAAGGTATTATTCGGTTCGTTAGTTTTATAAACAGGAAAAACGAAAGCTATGATATCTTATGTAAAATAAAATATAGTTGATATTACAAAAATATTTTTTTAGCATTTGTAAACGTTAATATTATTATCTGTTGCAGAATAAAAACTGCTATTTAATTTTTTAATTATTCTACTTTAAACTAAAAAACCTTTCTTTTAACCAACGTTTTATAGATAACTACAAAAACAAATTGCAAAATAAAAAAACAAAAACTTAATTAATAAATACTTTTAAAACAAAAATTAATTAGTTTTCAAGACTAAGCATTTTTGTGTACTACATACATAGCTTTTACAATATACATTTTAAAATCTTAAGTCAAATTGATATTTGTAACAAATTTGTAATAAATTAAATATTTTGTAACAAATTAATTAAAAAAGTAATATTCTAAGTATATTAAACACAAATTCAATTTCGAACGTTCTTACAATTTGAAGTCAACCATAAAAAAAAGTATGTTAAAAGTAGTGCATTATCGAACTTGAGCTTTATAATGAGCTTTTGATCTTATTACGACATTATATTTAAGAAAAACTATTCTCACAAACATTTTCATTATGCCTATTTTTAGTCTGCTAAATGTATAGTTTAATTTATATTTAAAACAAAAATTTTGATGTCATTACAAAATACAACTTTACAGTTAAACCTCGTTTTAAGATATAAAGCGTTTTTTTAAACCTAACTAAATTTTAAATACTATTGCATTTCTTATACAAGCCTATAAGTTTAAACTTATTTAAATAGTCTATTTCTATAGGTTATAACAAGTAGTGTTCTAGATAAGTTCAAAGACAGGATTTGTAATTAAACCATGTTATGTATTAACATAATAAATTTTTCTGGTTAACATCAGTTCAATTTCACGCGTTGTCATAGTTTTAAATGAAGCGTGAAAGTCACGTGCTTAAAAGTAGGTCAACAATTTTAAATGACTTTTGAACTTGAGTTTTTGCATTAATATAAATAATATAATTTAAAAATTTAACCTTTTTTTTGGCTTTTTTAAACTAAATGCTTTAACTGTTTATATATTTCAAAACATTTAGTTGTTGAATTGGTTTAAGTTTTAAAAAACGTATTTCAAAATGAAAATTTTCATGATTTTATTTATAAACTTTATAAAACATGCAATTACAAAATTGTATAGTTTATAAAGTTCAACTTACTTGCAATGCTACACAAAAATGATTGTCAAACTACATTATCGTTTTTGAAAATTATTAATTTAAAACTTATGGTATAAATACCGAAAACTACAGCACAATAACATTAAAATTTTACTATAAAGGAAACTTAATTACAGCTTTAGAGCTCACCTTTCTCAGAAAAAAAGACGTTTTATTGCATAAGTGTGCAAAAATGCAACTTATTTTCAATAAAGCTAATTTACATCGACCTCATTTTAAGAAAAGCCTACTTTGCAAAATCTATATATGCACGAACTAAAGTAAAGTTTACAAAGCTAATTTTTTATAAAAAACCTAATGTTAAAAATAAAACTAATCTGTTTGAATTTATTACAAATTTTAACTTTAGAAGAATTTCATCAAAATTTATACTTGAAAAAGAATTAATAAATTTTTTTTGTTATTAGTACCATGTTTTTTATTTTTCGTAAATTATTTTTTTTATTGTGTGTTATAGTTTGCTTACAAGTATACACACTTAAGAAAAAAACTAGAATCTTGAGTCATCAAAATTTTGATATTTTAGAGTACTGTTCACTTTATTCAATGTTAAATTACTGTATAGTATATATAAGCAAAAATAAATTAACCTATTTTTCTCGCTACCCTTTTAACAGCGGATGTTGCATGTTTAATTCACGATTAGTGCATTAGAAAACAACTCCATCACTGCCCTGATAAAATAAAAACAATTTATTTTACCATTACAGATTACTAATATAAATATTAAAAAAGCTTAAAATAAATTACATTTTGATAATGCTTTGATGAAATTTTATCAGAAAATCAAAGGAAATTTTAGACAACATGACTTCTGCAGTAAACTATACTTAAACACCAGCATATTAATTTGAAATTAAAATTGATACGCACGTTTCAAATTGTTTTAGACAGTTTAGTAAGTTGTTGTTTTTTAAAGTTTTAAACTATATAAATATATATATACTTTTGTTTTTATTTTTCAGCTAAAAACTAAATTGTAACTTAATTTAACTTATTAAAGTAAATTTTAAACATTTTTTTAATATTAATTAAATTAACAATGATAGAGCTTGTTCAAACTTACACTTCCGGGTATTTTATCCACATCATATTTCTCTAGAAATGAACTTACAAAATTACTTTTTTCGTTAACAACATGCGCTGTTTCCACCTATAAATTATTACTTTTTTTTGATTACTCATTAGAATTCATTATATTTATTCTTAATTATATAAATGGAGCTAGAAATTTACTTGTTCAAATAAAAATTTAATTCTTTATTGAATAGTGCTAACATTTCATTCCACATAATACATATAAAATATTTAAAAAAAAAATTATTTGATTTTAATACTTATGTTTTATTGTATTTGTAATAAACAAAATCTTTACGTCATTAGTCTCGTCACAAAGATCTTCTCAAAAGTTCCATTTTTTCATTTTAAATTTGTTTATTTCTTCCTATTTTGTTTATGTTTGTCATAAACGCTGTTTAGCTTTTGACACGCTTAAATTTTTTGATAAAGAATTAAATAATTAAAAAGTTGTTTCAGCTAAAAGTGTTGTTTCTAGATTTTGTATAATATTTTTAAATAAAATTGAACTTACATCATTTTTAGTTTCCTCTTCTAAATCCTCTTGAATATTCCAACTACTCATTTCTATTTCTTCCTGTAATGTAGTTTTTTATAAACATTTTGCTTCTTTTCGTGTGCTATTTATGGTTGTAGGGGTAAATACAATTATTTTATGTAATAAGCATGAAATAAAAAAACGTACATTGTTACTTTCTTTGATTATTTGCTGCTCTTCAAAACTGCTCCTTTGTCGTCTTCTTTCAGTAAACCGTCTACTCTTCATATAATGAATAAACAGGCCCGATAACAATGCAACAAAAACAAAAACTGACACTCCAATAACAACAGGAACAGTTAAACCTCCTGCATGTTGAGCAGAAACCGCGTTGCTTCGTGTTGAGCACATCGTGTTGAACCTTCCGTTGAGAAACTCATCGTTATCGCGGCAAATATTGTTAACGTTTTCAGACAATCCCCCCTCTACGTTCAAGAAAAAAAGGTTAAGCAGCCCGTAACACTGGTTTAGAGTGCTGTTCACTGGCTGCACCCGTAAATAAAAGTAACTTTCGAGATTCGCAGCTTGGTCTGTGCTGATTAGATTGGCAAAATTTTTGAAATTCAAATCGCTCAAGTTTGTGATTTGAGCATTGTTTTTAGAGCAAGTGGCCTCGGCCTGTGTCAAGTTTTCGAGCTTTTGAGTTGTGAAGATGTTGAACTCATCAAAAGTAAATTCGTTCATTTTACAGAAAGTGTATTTCAGCGCCTTTCAGCTATATAGTTATTACAGTTTTATTTTTTTACTATTAACCTATAATAAAACTAACTACATTGAATAGTATGTAAATTTTCTTAGAAAGAAGTTTGTAGTGAGTTATATATTTTGTTACTTTTTTTTTAACAAACTATAAAAAAACAACAATAAACACTTTAATGATTTTTATAAGGTTAAGTAGTTTAAATATTATTAGTAAAATATTTTACAGCTACTTATACGAACAAAAGCACGTACAAAAAAAAATTTCACCACCAAAATAATCAGACATTTACTTATAAAGCAACAATATAGCAGAGTTAATAGTACTTGTTTTCATTTAAAGCTTGAAAAATTCTGAATCTGTATAAAAAATAGCATAAAAAGCAAAAAAATAAGCATATAATTTTATATAATTCATGATTTTATTGTCAAGAAAGTCTTAGAAAGAAGTCTAAAGGCGTATTTAAACACTTAATAAAATAGTTTACTAACCTATCTTAACAAATAATATTTAAACTATAATAAAAAACAATGTAGAACTGTTTATTTTCAAAGTTTTTAAATTTTCTGCTGAAAAAATGTTCTAAAAAAATCCTACTACCTATAGAACAACTAAAGAAATAATTTGTCGTTTTGAACTAGTATAGTTTTTAATTGTCATTTTTGCATAAAAAAAAACGTTTAGTTTAAGTTCATGAAAACAAAACAGTTACGTTTAAAACCATTTTCTAACGGAATGTAGCTTTTTTTTTCTTCAAACAAATAAATTAAAATAACTTAAAAACTTATAACTTGCTATGTATTGATGAATGTTTTTTTTATTATTTACAAATTAAATAGTTTCACTGTTTTTATAATAAATAAACTTTTAATACATATATGAATTTGTTATACAAGAAAAATAAAACATTTTGTTGCATAGTCACTAAATACAAAACTTATTTGCGAAACAGAAAAAATGTGAAACTAAATGTTTCGTAGCTCTTGTGCGCCGTTCACTGAGAACTTTCTTAAAGTCAAATATAAAAAGAAATACTTAGTAAAATTTTTAATAATATTAGTCAAATATGGCAGGTTTAGTTAGTGTTCGGTAGCATTTTAAGCGTAAAAATATTCGCAATTTTTACTAATTTGTATACTTAAATATATATGGATTAACGAGTTTAATTATTAAATAGTGTTTTATTCAGTTAATAAGACAGATAAGATCCTATATCAAAATAATTTCAGAATCTTAAAGTAAAAGTTTAAAATAAAAATTAAACGTTTATGGAGCCATTAAGTTTACTTACTTGTTTATACTTTTTAACAAAAGACTAATTAAAACTTCTAAAAAAATAAGGCATTTTTAATCAAACATTTCAAAAATATTGTAAACAAAATCTACTTAATATCATTAAAGCTTGTTATTAAGCAGCAACAATTTATCTACTTAACAAAACTGGAACTGTAAGCTTTGTAAACAAAGTAAGAGCTAGCCTAAACTTACAAAAATCTATTTCAAAATTATACATATAAAGAATCGATCAATTTTTGAACGTTAAAAAAAGTTAAGTTAATAACTTTCTTGCTTTGGTCTTGCCAATTGACACATTTTGGAATATTAATATTTAAAATATTAAAAGTTAAGTTAATTAGAATATAAAACTCGATAAAAGTTACTTTAATATATAAACCTAGTTTTAAATAGAAGTATATTAATATTAGCTAAAATCACATTTCAATTAAGTTTACTCGACAACCAAAGTTGATGAGTTTGTTGGCGGTAAATAATCAACATCTCACGAGTTTTAACAATCCTAAAAGTAATTTTTTAAAAGTGTTAAGGGTTGTGTTTAAAAGATAAGAAGGAATTGAGGTGTGAATAGAATCTACGTGTCCTAAATTTAAAAAACAATTATTATTAAATGATAAACAATTACTAAGGCCCACATATACTTTATCAAAAACACCGTACTACCTACTGTTATATAAAGTACAACCTTATAAAGAGTTTAAACAGTTCTAGGGTTGCCAAAGGTTTTTAAGAGGATTTTTCCAGGTTTTCTGATTTCTTCCAGGTTTTTGAAAGTAAAATTTTTTGGGTCTATTTTTAGTATAAAATTAATTTTAAGAAAAAAAAACTATCTTGAAAAAAATAGTAAAGCAAAATTAAAAAGGGACTGTTTAGGTACTTTAAATGTTTTAAATAGAAACAATGATAATAACAAAAAAATTATTCATATGATAGATTTTTTATGTAAAATCAAAATTTCATTACTTTACATGTAAAAATTGTTAAATTCTAAGTTTTTTTCAGAAATTATCAAATTCAGGTTTTTACAGATTTTATTTAGCATATATTGTCAAACTCCAAGCTTTTAAATAATTCAAGGTTTTTTGGCAACACTGATTGTTCACACTTATATTCATACAATTAATATGAATGATATTTTAAATTATAGCAGCTTTAATTATATTTCAAACCAACACTTTGAACTGAATAAAACATATATCATAAGTTTACTTTGTCTCTCTTCAAAACAAAAAAAGCCAGAACAAGTAATCAAAAACTAGCCGGGTATTTTAGAATAAAAAAGAAATTCAAGCCAAAAACTGAAAAATGCCTAAATTTACATGATATTTGATAAGTCTTCAAACTGACCTGACTTAGTCTGAGTGTGTGAAAACGTTTACTTGTTTATTTGCTTAAATTTGAACTATGTTGTTTAACTACACATACTGTTTATTAAACGATAAAGATAACGCTCAAAAAGTTTGAAAGGACTTGGTGTACAAAGGAACCTTACGGTAGTTGAGTTGTACACCACGACTATACAAACTTAATAAGTTTACTATCCCTAAATCTAGTTTGTATTATAGGGCAAAAATCGAAATAAAACTAACTTTATTTTCTTACTATTATGTTACTTTAAAGGTTTTTTTTACGCAATCAAATTTAACTTACAGTGATAAAATATCTTTAAAATAATATGTTTAAACTAACTTAATTGTAAAAATATGACATTTCAACTAATAGCTGTGCACTACTTTTTTATAAAACTAAAAATTTCATTTATTTTATTTATTAAGTAGGTATTTAATTAAAATCTTGCTAAATCCAAGCAATTTTTACACTTGTTTTTCAGATGATAACTTGCTGTTGTAAATCGAAAGTTATTATGATACCGAGAAAAAAAAATACTGGTCTAACCCTCATCTATCTTTTTCACATTTTTAAGCTAAAGCAGAAAAGTCTTTTTTTTTATTTTAAAATGGTATACAGTGACTTAAAACGAAATTAATCAAACTAAACCAAATTACCGAAAATGATTAGATTTAAAATATATTTTTGCTCAGCGGGCCACATTAACCTACTCGCGGGCTGCAGAAATTTATTTCGCGGGCCACATTCCATTCAAAAAATAAACGTGCTCAAGGGCCGCAGATTTATCCTTTCCGGGCCGCAGTTGGCCTGCGGGCCGCAGTTTGCCGATTCCTACTTTAAAACATAGTTTAATAAAATAAGTTTTTTTAATTGATGTTTGCTTAATTAACTTGTTCATATTTGTCTTTAATTGTAAATATGTCTAACTAAAATAATATTTTTTAATGCTTACTGAGCATTTTATCTAAAACTAAAAGCTAAGCATATGAGTAAACTAAGCATATGAGTAAATAGACTTACTAGGTTTTTTTTTTTTTTTAGTTTTAAGAAAAGTGAACAACATAGTAAATCATTTTATATTATAAGTTATTAAAATTAAAGTAAATATTTAAATAGTTCTATTTTGTCAGGTCCATATCTGATTTTGTTAGTTTAAAAAGGTTATAAAGAGTCAAATTAATACTGTTAAGCATGTTTTTTTAAACTATATGTTTGCTCGAAAAATTTTTTTTTATAAATAATTATTTGACTGAGTATACTATAATAAATAAGTACATACATGTAAAATCAATTTACGTCAAAAATAAGATTTCGACTAATAAAGTTTTTGTGGCGTCGTAATTAAAAATTGAATAAACAAATAAATAAATAAATAAATAAATAAATAGGAGAGTTTACACAAGACTTATACATATTTTGATTAATAGTATCTCTTAAATACAACGTTTACAAGTTTTTAGTTTTCTTTGCCGTTCAAACCGATATTTATTCTTTAAATGATAAGTAACTTGATTTTAATAATATATATAAATTTAAAACTTAATTAAAAACGTTTTTATTAGCTTAATTTTTTATTTCTTCAACATGTGTTACCGATTTAAACATTGTATATATATAATTAATTTTTAATTTTTATCTTATGAGTCCTTTAATAACTTTTGAAAGAAACTTCAAACAAAGAAAATATTGTACTTAAACCTGTGCAAAAATACTTTAGTGTAAAAGAAACTTACTTTTTGGAAAGTTTAAGTTAATATTGACTAAGTTAAATGTTATTTAGTTTCTAGATTTACATTTGTTAAAACAATATTATCTTGATTATTTTTTTTAGTTTTTTTTTTACATTAAGCTGTGTGTTACAAATAGGATAAAACTATCACTAACAAAATATACGAAAAAAAGAAATTAAAAAAAATAAAAATAGATTTTATTTTTCTCGTTTTAACCTTTAAAAAAATAATAACATTTTGGAAATTAAAATAAATAACTTATAAAGTTTAAAAACCGATGAAAAATATACGAAAAAGTAAGTTTTTACTACAAATATTAACACAAACTTTGTTATTAATAAACTTTTATTAGATAAGTTTCATAAGCTTTTAAAAACAAAAAAAATATGTAAAGCTTTTAAAGTAAAAAGTAAAATTGACTTTTATATTTTTTTTAAAAAATTTAAGTTTTGATTTAAACAGAAACATATTGTTAATTTCACATTACATAGTTATATTAGACATAAACAATTAATAGTTGATAGTATTAACAATAATTTATAATATTTTTGTTTTTTACAAGAGATCTATTTTTATCTGCAATTGATGAGATGTGAAAATGTTTCGTGACATCTGCAACTCTTCTTGCAAATCTTTTGATTCACTGTTTGAACAAAATTTAAGCTTGTAAATTTTTATGACTAGAACTGAGAATAAATTTTTGAAAAAAATCGAAAGACTTACTACATTAACTTAATTAAAATATTGTTGTTTATAATACAAGCTAAAAGTTTATTTAGCATAAAAGTTTCTATCCATTAAAACAGTTGTATCGTTTTTGTTTTAAACTTAAAATTAAAACTTTAACAAGTAAACTTTTATGTTATATAACACCGTTATATAAGTTTTATATTTTGTTAGATGTGCTAATAATTGAATAATTGTTAATTAAAGTTATAAAAAACTACTATTTATTATAAAACAATAATAAAATAAGTATGTTAAAACTACTTAAATAGAATTAAAGTAACATTCTATAAAGTACTAGAAACTAGACAAAACAGCACGAAATAAAATACTGAAATTGTAATAAATTTTTCAAGAATTTTTTTATACTTCATGTCAGTTAGGTTTAGGTCATAAACATACTAACAACAAAATGTGTGAATGCTTGTTAAAAAGTAGCTCGAATTTAATGACTCTTGAACGTAATTTTTATAACGTGCATTTTATAGCACAAACAGTAAAAATTAACAACTTATAACAAATACCATTAATTTAAGTAGTTAAATGTTTTTTTACAACAGCTAATGACTTAAACTATAAATAGACTACAGACAAAACACGGTTTGACATCTATTAAATGAATTAAAGTTATAAAATGACCATTTAAACTCACTTAAATCTATAAAATACCAAAAATATGATACTTTAAAATTTATTGTAAATTTAAATTAAAGCAAGAGAACGCAGTTATGTAAATAAAATATTTAAAAAGTTCTTAAGTTTTGTTAGCTTTGATAATATAATATATTAAAACAATTAATCAAAAGTATTGTCTTTTTCAAAGATAAAAAGAGTAGACCATTAAAAAATTTACTTACAAAACTAAAATATTCATAATATCTTTTGAACTTCAGAATACAATTTTTAGTTTTTAGATTAAAAACTGTGCAAGCTTTAAAGCTAAACTAAGAATTTTTTTTTATCACAAGTTTTAAAGTTTAAATCATCAAAGTAACTCCTAATTAAAAACTTAACTGAAAACTTAGTTTTTTAGCTGTAGAACAAATAGTAATCAATATAAATAAGTTCAAACACTGCATTTATAATGAAACGATGATATTTACAGAACATTTTCAGGTCAACATCGACTAAACTTTTTATTGACATAACTTTAAATTGAGCGTAAAAACCAAAAATTAAAAGTAGATTAAACTTAATTTAAACTTGCGAACTTTTATTTTAATGAAAAATAAAATTAGGTCAAAGTTATTGTCAACTCTTAAACTTTTATTTTAACAAAGATCAAAAGTAAGTCGAACTTATTTTAAACTTTAAAACTTTCAAACTAAGAAAATAAGACTAGGTCAAATTTAATTTCTACTTTTAAATTTTTATTTTAGCAATAAATATAATTTAGTCAAGCCAAGCTGTAATTCAACCAAGTCAAAACTGATATTTAAACTTACTATTTTTTTTGTGTATCAAAAGTTATACTTGTTACCTGAACAAAAGGAGCTTTCACAAACTTAATTACATGTATTTTTTGCTTTTTAAAAAGATAATAGTTTTCAATATAAGTTTTATTTAAATAATTATTTGTTATTAAAACAAATTAAATTAGCTTAATCTACTTTTACGAAATCAAATGATTTATTCGAAATTGTAAAGCTAAAATAATGTTTTCTTCTACGGAAATAAGTGTTTAATAAAGTGATAAATATAAGTTAACGAGTAAGTATTTAATACGTTAAACATTGCTTAGTATATTTATTTATTAAATTTATTAGATTTAATTTCGCTCTTTCGTTAAACATTTTAGAACTGTACTTGTAAAGTATTGAAACACATGTCTAATTATTTCGATAGTATTTCAATTCTTTAAAATTTTGTATAATACAAATACAAATCATAAACTTTTAAATCAAGTAAAAAACTGACCCCGGGGTCATTATTTCTACTTGTTAAAAAATGAGGTCATTTTTGTACTTAATCAAAAATTCTCTGGGTCTTTTTTATTTATCTGAACAACTTAATAAACTCGATACCAAACGTCTGTTTTAAAGTTAAAGCAATTACTTTTATAAACTTTTTTTTTTTTTTAATGTCGTATTTAATGCGTAGTGATCATAAATTAATTTTATTTATTATAATTTAATTTACTTAAAGTGTAGCTTGTGTATACTATACATAAAAGTAAGTCGCAAAACGTGTATGATTGTTCCTCTCTAAATAATGGTGAATATATTCTTAAAGAACCTTTGACTAAGTTAGGTGTTAAAAAAATTAATTACTTCTATTTTAATTAAGTTTAAATACGATTAAGCTAGTAAAAGTCTAAACTATTTTTTAATTAGCTGGTTTTTAAATGCGTATTCTTTTTTTTTTCGTTACTGTTTGTAAAATTGAATCGTTTTTAACTTCAAGAATTAAAACTTGTAACATAAAACAAAAGAAAATTTGTTTTATATTCTTTATCGGATGTTGCGATGCATTTTACTTTAGTAAAAATGAAATGTAAAAAAATAGAAATGTAAAAAAGTTTTGCTAAACAAAACTAAATAGAATTAAAAAAAACTTTTATACAGCTTTAGAACATAGTTTGAAAAAAACTTGTTTTTAATTGACATGTGCTCAATTAGCTTTTATATATATGCGTGTTTAAATGTAAACATGTTAAACTAAAATAATAATATTTTATGCTAAAAATCTTTTATCTAAAGGTTAAAAGGTAAACCGCATATTAAAAGTGAACTTACTAGTTTTTACTATTTTTTCGTTTTAAGTAGCTTAAGAATGTGTCAATTAATTTTATGAGTTACATTATTTTAGTTAAAGTAAAAAATAAATATTTATTTTTTTTTCGGTCCCATGTTTTGATTTGTTAGTTTAAAAGGTATAGTGAAAATTAAATCACAACCGTTAAAGATATGTTTTACTTTCATTTAATTTATGACAGTGCTTTTAAGAATTTAAACGATTACCTTAAAATCAATTAATTGAATAACTTAGAATACCATATATAATACTTAAGTTTTTTTGGCTCATAAAGACATGTATAAGCTATATTTTCAAAAATAAGATTTCAGCTATCAAACTTTTTTTTTTTAATGTTATATATAAAAACTAAAAAAGCAAAAATATATTAAAAAATTACAGTTTACAAAGGACTTATAAACTTGGTTGTAAGCGTTTTTTAGATACAACGCCTCAAAATATAGAAAAAAAAAATAATAGCCAAAATCTTCTTTTTGACAAAAAAGAGCTTATGTATTAATGAGACAAAAGTCCTTATGTATTATAGTGTACTCATTTTTCAGTTTTCTTTGCCATTAAAATCCCTTCATAATCATACTTTTATAAATTTTTAGTGTATCATAACATATCTAATTTAAAACTTAATAATTAATATTTTAGTTTAGTGAAATTAATAGTTCTTCAATAGATATTTTATATTTGAACATTTTATATAAGTGAATTTAAATTTTAGTTCTACAGTACACTTATAATGCTAAAAATAAATAAACTTAAAACAAGTATGATAAATAAAGTTTTATAACCTGCAAATATATTTAGTGTAAAGGAAACTTATTTTTTTGAAAGTTTAAGTTTAGATTAACTAAGTTAACTGTTATTTAGTTGGTACATTTAAAATTGTTTAAACAATATTATCTCACTTTTCTTAGAATGTTTATTTACATTTAGCTGTGTTTTTTATATATAGTGCAACATCATTGATAAAGTATACAAAGTTATCGCAATAAAAAATTGTAAAACATTTGTGATTTTCTTGTTTAAACCTTGTTAAAGTCTATTGAAAATTTTGAAATTTAAAATAAATACACTATCAAGTTTAAAAAAAGCGTTAAAGAATATAAAAAGAGCTTTATTTACCACAAACTTTGTGTTAAATAAAACCTTATTAAATTAGTATTATAAGCTGTAAAAATCAAACTAAAAAGAAGTTATCTACAATTTTTATAAATAGTCTAAAAGTTAATCGTTATATTTCTAAAAAATATGTTATATTTCAATTTAAGCTGAAGCACATTATGAATTACACATAGTATAGTTGTATTAGATATAAAAAAACAGTTTTTTTATCATTAATTGGTTGTCTTTTATAACTAAATAATTTTTTACAAAAGATCTTTTTCATCAGCCATTTATGAGATGAGCATGTTTTAATATTAAAAACTTCATGAAATATGTGATCCTTCTGATTTACCTTTTCATTTCCTGTTTAAAGACAAATTTTTTTAAATTCATGTTTTTAATTATAACTACGTTTTTAAAATACCTCACAATTTTTACATTAATTTCTATTTAAACAAATTGTTTAAAGTACGAGCTTAAAAATTGTTTAGAATAATTTTTTTTATCCATTAAAACAATAGTTTTTTGTTAGTTTAAAACTTAAAAATAAAACTTAAACAAGTAAGTATGTTATTTAAAATTTTAATAAAGTTTTGTACTTATTATATTATAATTGAATTATAAAAAACTACTAAAATATATTGAACATACTATTCTATAAACTATTTAATAATATTAATACGTAATACAATACTTAAACTTTACAAATATTTTATACTTTACAACAGTCATGTTAAGATAATAAAAATAATTTTCAACAAAGAGTTTGAATATTTTTTTTAAATAGTTTAATGACTTTTGAACGTAACTTTTATAATGGGTTTTTTATAGCATAAGTTGTAAAAATAAACTCACAAGGTTAATTTAAAGCAAACATCAACTAATTAAGTCGTTAAATGTTTATTTTATGCAAAAGCTAACGACTTAATCTATAAATAAATCACATACAAGAAATTTTTTGACATTTATTAAAGTAGCTATGACACTTTAAAATTTGTTGAAATTTTGAATTTATGTTTGAAAACTTTATTGCGGTTATAAACATAAAATGTCTAAAAGGCGTTTCAATTTTATAAACTACAATAAAAGAATAGAATAGAATAACTAAACAAAGTTAAGAGTTTTATTATAAACATAGAAAGATTGATAAAAAAACTATTGTTTTTCTTTATATTTATGATGACTTTTAAACGTCTTTGTTTTAGTTATGTTTTAGTTATTTAATGAAAAACTATCTAAACTTCAAATTAAAGAATAGAACAGTTTTTTTTCTATATTTTATACTTTAATTCTTCAAGTAGTTTTTATAATTTCAGCAAAAAAACTTTTTTTTAGGTTAAGAATAAACAGTATCACAAAAAGGTTTAAATATTGCATTTGTAATATAGTATTATAGTAATAAATAATGTTAAAAACAAGAAATTAAACTAGGTTAAACTTAGTTTAACTCCTCAAATTTTGTTTTAACAAACAAAAAATTTAGTCAACTTTTGCTTAAACTGTTAAACTTTTATTTAAGAAAAATTACAATTAATGTCAAATTTTATTTCAACTCTTAAACTTTTATTTGAGCAAAAATTAATTGTAAGACTATTTTAACTTCAAATCTAAATTTTCATGTTAACAAAAATAAAAAGTAAGTGAAAATTAATTTCAACGAAAAAATATAACTGTGTCAAGTTTTATTCAAACTATAAAATTTTATTTGAACTATACTGAAAATAAATCAAAATTAATTTCAACTTTTAAACTTTTATTTTAGTCAAAATTAAAAGTACCTCAAACTTAATTTCAACTTCTGAACTTTTATTTTAACAAATGTTATAAGCATGTCAAATTTAATTTTGACGAAATCTAATATTAGGTCGAGTGGTATTCTAACTCTCGAACTTTAATGTTATACTTAGTTACTTAAAATATTACTATTTATACTTATTACCTGACTTTTAAACAAATTATTTATGTGTATTATTTGTCACTTTAAAGCTGATAGATTTAAATCTAATTAGTTTAAAAAATAAATTCAAGCAAAACAAATCCTTTTTCAGCTTTTCGTTACAACTTTTGTTTTAGTAAAAGCTTATAATTAAAATTTATATTTTGGTTAACGATTTAATATGTTCTTTCAGTTTAACTTGAAATTTTGCTATAAGTTTTTATAAATGAATAAAATGTAAAACATAATATTAAATATAACAAAATAATATATCGTACATATAAATGTTCAAAATATAGATTTAAGTGTTTGTTAACAAAAGATCCTAGTGAAACAAGTTCACTGGAATATAGACAAAAATAAATTGTACAGTAATCTTTCTTTATTGTACCAACATATGTTTCTGTGTGTTAGCGAATTAACACACTTTAACTGGGTTCTTTAAAAAAAACAAAACTGTAATGAAAACATAGAAGCAAAGTAGGTGTATACATTTAAATTCAATTTAAAGTGCTCACTAAAATTAAAATAAAATAATTTCTACAGATTTTTAGAGTATTTTTTTAGAGATATTTCGGATTTAACATTAAGTATTTTACCAATTATTAACTATTAACCTCTAAAATTTTGAAGATATTATTTTACTTTTATTTAAATGAACACATGTATACACCTACTTCAGCTTCTATTCTTTCATTACAGTATTTATTTTTTTACAGAACCCAGTTAAAGTGTGTTAATTCGTTAATACAGAAACATATGTTGGTACAAAAAAGGAAGATTACTGTATAAGATGTTTTTATTTGATATATATAAACCATAACTAAATTTATAACAAGTTTCTCTTTTTTTAAATTCAAGAAGACTATAACAAACATGTATTATGGAATAGAACTGTAAATAAATAAAACAACATATAGTTTTTCCTAATATTTACTGAAATTTACTTATTTAACTATCATCTCAATTTTTTCTTAGATATTTTTTGCAGTATTATTTCTTTACGTTAACAATTTTAGTTTTGCTTAGCTTCTTGTTAAACAATAACAAAGTTAATTGCAAATTAATATGAAATTTTTAAACAAAGCATTACATACATTTAATAAGTATTAGACAAAATATAAATTAAATTTTTTACAAAAACATTTTATTTTTTATACGACTTTTCTATTTTTTATAAACATGTACAACACATAAAAGTTTAGATCAATATGGTATTACAAATAAAATTTCAAATTAAAAAGCCCGTTCTTTTTTTCAATATAGTTCATTTATGTTTTATAGTTTTTAATGTTCATTACATATTAAACGTAAATTAAATTAACTTGAACTTATTGGTAGAACTTACAAATTTGTTGTTTATATGATGAATGCTATAAATGACTTACTAAATATTTGGCCAAATCGTTTTAAGTTACATTTTTTTAAACAAATTAACAACGTGATTTCAAGATTGCAAATTGACATAGTAATTAGTATAAGGTAATAATCATTTGTTAAATGTATGTCAAAGTTAAAATATTTTACAACTTGAGTTTCTTAATGAGCTTCTGATCTCATTTCAACATTAAAACTATTTATTTAAGCAAAAAAGAAAAACTCTTACAAACATTTTCATTATGTTTGTTTGTAGGTTTAATGAAACTTTTAACTTTATAATATTTGTTTTCAATTTCGTTTAAAAAAAAAAAAACTTTAAAGAATCTACTACTTAATACTACTAACTTTCTTATACAAGCTTATTATTTAGTGTTTTAAGAATTTTATATCAATTAAGCTAAAACGCCTAATTTTTGAGGTTTATAACAGGTTTTATTGCAATTTGCTAGGTTAATTCAAACAAATTTAAAAGTAAGTATCTATTAACATGAACTTCTCAAAATTTAGTTAAATTAACTAATTGCCTTGTTTGAAGTATTAATTATGATTTGCAGTATAAAAGTTTAAACAAACGTTAGTAGCTTCTTCACAAAAATTCTCACAGAAAAGACCTTCTTTTTGGTGCGACTGGTTTTGTTCTTTCTATAATAAGTTTTGTAAAAATTCAAGTTTGTAACTATATGTTTTAGTTTTTACCAAAGTAGTCAAAAAATAATTGTTACTTACTTCATTAATGCTTCCGGCTAGCTCAATTTGACGCACATTGCTCAATTTTGTCCGTCTTTTTTTCTCGAAGTAGAAAAGTAGTACAAGGGTTCCAATTATCACTAAAACTACCAAAGTTAAGATTATAGCAACCAGAGGGCTACAAGAATCGCTAGAACTGTCAGTCAGTGAGTTGCAGTTTAGTGATTCGGTTGGTTTAGAGCACAAAGTATAGAACATACCGTTATCATAAACTCTATGACCTTGACAGATGTCTCTAACATTACCAGCTAGTCCTTGTTCTATATTTATCCATGAAAGATCCAGAGTTCCAAAACATTTATCAAAATCAGTACTAATTGAACGAACTCGTAAGATATTATCTGTTTTAAGATTTTCGACTCTTTGTATCTTTTGTGAAAATTTTTCAAAATTTAACCCGTTTAAGTTTGCTATTTCACTGAAGTTGTGTTGGCAAGTCAATTTAGCTTCTGTGTAATTTTGAACACTTTCCGTTACATAGTACAATGACTCGTCAAAAATAAATTCGTCCATTACTTTGAAATAAACTATAAACTTTTGACTGCAAAATTAATTAGTTTAGCTTACATAAAATGTAAAATGGTATTACTACTTTTAAAACTGTATTCAAAAATTTATCAAAAACTACAGTTTATTAAAAAGCCTACTACAATATTTAGTTGAAATATTATTAAGATAAAAACTTTTATAAAAACAAAGTTTGTCAACTAGACAAACATTTTCTATGCTTTTATATAATCAAAAAAAATCTTACTTTTATTTCTATTATAAAATATTTATTTATCATTTTGACTTCAATGAACTTTTATGTCTTTTTTATCAATTCCATACATATACTTACAGTTTAATTATAAAAATGTTATATTTCATCTAGAAAAAAAAATATTGGAAAAAAAACTGATCGAAACTTCTATTCAAATTCCATTTAAACTATGATATATATTATTAGCAACAAATAAAAAATGACATATAGTTAACGTAAGGGCACATTGAAAAAATATTTATATACTTGTCGCTTACTTTATAATTTATATAAATAAACGTTAACTACCACCAACAATTAGCTTACACTACTATTTGAGCTTTTTAAAATTTAAAATAAACAAAAGTACTAATATCAATTAAAACACTTTATAACCATTTTTAAAACGTTTTAAGTTTGAAAAGCTTCATATTTTTAGCATAAGTTATTGTTAAATGCTAGAAAATATTTCAACATAAAAACATTTTAGTAGTAAACCAAGTATAAACGTAACTTGTTGTAATTATTTTTATGCTTAACATGCATAAAAACTAACTAACAAGTATAAATAGTTTTGAAACTAATTTTACATAAACATACAGTAAATACAGTTTTAATTTTAACAAAACAGACCGAATTTTACGACACTTAACTGTATTACGTTACATATGAGATAAAATATATGTCAAGTTAAAAATTAAAAGTCTACTTTATTTTAACTAAACGAAGCTTTTTCACTATAACTATATTGTAATACTAAAACATGGCTTTTCTTTTAAATTAAAATAAATATAGACTGAAAAACTCTAAGCATTTGATAAGATATTAGTTGAAGTAAAAAAAATCGCGTAAAATTTTTAACTTCACGGCTACACCTAGCGAGTAACTTTTTATTTTATTATACAAAATATTTTACGTTTTACATATATATATTTATTTATATAGTTTTCAATTTATTTATTTAAAGGTATAAGAGCTTTTGAAATAGCAAGTTTTGTTAAAACAACAAAATTATAAGTAACAAGGAAGCATTTTTTAGTTACATTATAAAAAAATTAACATTTTAGTGGTATAAAAGTATTATAAAAGTTATAAGTAACCAAGCGTTTTGCTTAAAGTAGTTTTTGGTTATGATGATCATGTATTATAATATAAACTTGTTTTGATATAGTTTTTATAATTTTGTTACTATTTTCATTTAACATAATACTTAAAGTATTTAATATTAAATACGGCTCTTATACTGCTAAAATTTTTCAAAGACCTAAGCTACAACATTAAAAGCTGTTTGAAGCATTCTGTAGGTTTTAAACTAAGCATTTTTTTTTTATTAATAAGAACTTAATTAAAGCAATATAGTAAAATGTTGTCATTAAAGCTACTTAAACCAAATAGAGTTAATGTTAAAGACAAATTAAATTTAAATAATAATTAAAAAAAATAAAAACGCAGAGGTAAACTTAGATAGTATTATCTATAATTTTTTATTACATAAATTTTATAAACTATAGAAACTGTAGTTTAAAAGGAGCACATTATTAGTTAATTTAAACTAAAGTAGTTTTCAAATGAAATTCAAAATGTTAAAACTATAAAAATTTATTTTTGTATTTCATAATTAAAAAGAACTTTTACTTGGCTAAAAGAAAAAAGCATATTGTTAAAAGTTTTTTATAACAAAAACAAAAGTAAATTTTTTTAAGTTTACAGTAAACAAGTTATAAGCTTGAAACTTCTCAAATTATGCTATTTCATCTTTCTTGAGTGATTTTTCACTTAATACTTATGTGATTATAACGTGTCACAAGGCAAAAAAGTTAAATGCTTTTTGTTATTTAATCAAGGTTTAACTATCCATCACATTTTTAGAAATGTTAATTAATTCAAATTAGTTTTTGAACACAAAAAACAAAATACAATTGGAAGAAGTTGTTTTGTTTTGTTTAAGTATCACCTTAAACTTTTTTTTGTTACGAAACTCGACTATTTTCTTGTATTTATTTCGATTAAAATACTAACTTAAAATTACATAAGAAGCTAAGGGTTTATAAATGTATTAAAGATCTTATGCGGAAAACAGTTGAAAATATTAGCGTTTCAAGTACATAAAAAATATAATATGCTAATGGATATAGTTAAAAGTATTTGATATTACAGTTTCAAAAAGAAAACAGAGTGAATTCAACAGCGTCGAATAACACTAATCGAAGAACGCAAACAAATGCTAAACGCTTAGATTGCATCCAGATGAAAAGAAACATCAAACTTCAAGTTTCTCAACTAATTTTTAAACTTAACTACTAATCAAAAATAAACATTATTTTGTTTGTTTCAAAAAGTTTGATAAAAAAACTTTTATTCTTGATTAACAAGAAACTTCTTTTTTAATTTTTGTGTACAAGATTTTATACTACAAAGCTTAGGTAAATTTAAGTTAAGTTATTTTATAAACATTTTAGTAGTTTTTCTATAATTTACTAAAAATCAGCTTAATAAACTGATGCAAACAAAACAACTCACAATAAACAACTTTTTTATAGAATTGTTCGCTAAAGTAAAGTCAGAATAATATAACTTATGTAGAAGGTTTAAAAACTTATTAAACTTCAAAAAATTGAAGTAATTATTAAGGTGTAAATCAGAAATAAGAAGCAAATATCATTGTTTAATATTTATAGTAAATAAGCTTGTACAAAAAACAATTGTAAATGGTATAAAATTTTATAGGGTTAAATGTTTATATTTATAATTTTTTTAAAAACAAGCGTTTTAAAACTAGTTGTTTCAAAAGTAAATAAAAGTAGAAAATAAAAACAAAATCAAATACGAAAACAATCTAAAAAACTAAATATATCAAGTACTAAAAAACTTTTGTATTTGAAGTAATTAACTTGTTTTTTACCACGGCTCAAAATGATTGTAGTTTTTATATTATACAATTTATCCACTAATTTCTTAGCTTGTTTTTTCCTTTTTTTTTCTAAACTGACTCACACATGTATTTTTCCTGTAAAGATAAACGTTTGTTTATTAGTTGAAATCGTTTCATCTGGAGTTTAACAACCATAAATTACTTGTAATAAAAGTTTTCGTGAATGAAGTTTCGATTATACCAATTATATTCACTGTTTTCATTTTTTAAACCTACAGCTGTCAAAAAAGTTACTTTTCTATTTGTTTGACTAATATAAAATATTTTAAGTAACCCTTTTTTATTAAGTAATAAATTACGCTGATTTTAGGCTAGGGAACAACTGCTTGCTCTTGTGCAAATATACTTGAATGTTCAGCTTAAATTACATTTTTATATAATTTGTTTCTCAAGAAAACACTTTTTTTTTAATTGTTTTATCAACACTTAAAACCATTACATATTGTACTACAACATATTAATAGTTTAGATATAAACAACTTTGAAAACAAAATTATATTTAAAAAAAAATAAAATTGTTTAACATACTGATTTTAGACTATTTAATATATGATCGATATAAACTAACTTTTTCTTCCCAGATATTTTCCGAGTATATTTCTGCGACAAGCGATATCAATGTCGTAATGTAACATTTTAAAATCAACAGTATATATATAACCTGTCAAATATGTTTTAAATTTATCAATTGCTTTCGTTTTTCAATACGTGTTGTTAAAAAAGAGCACTAAACTAGGTTTTTTAAAGGTAATAAGTAATTATGTTACATTTTAAAAAACTACATGTTATAGATTTTAGACTAAAACAAATATTTAATACTTATTTTGATATTATTTAGAGTTGTTCGTAAACTACTAAAGCAGTTTTTAGCTCTATGGTGTAAGTTCTTTTTATTTTTTGCTTCTTAAATTAACACCATTTTTAATTAAAACACAGAACTAACTACAAAAAATAACTTGTTTGCTTGCAAAAACCTTTATAAGTTCAATGTTAAGTTTTTAGTAACAAATTTATCAAAAAACTAGTATAAAAAAGTAAGTTGAGTATACTTAACACCGATTTATCAGCGAACCTAAAATAAAGACGCTTAAAAAGTCAACAACATAAATGTTTTATAGTTTTAAAGTTTCAAACTCAAGTTCGAACTTGAACAACTGGTTTATCCATACAAAACGATATTAATCTATTTAAATAAAATGTTTAAAAAGCTTTAATGTAATTAAATCTTTGACAATTTTAAATCTTTTCTTAAGCTTTTTTATCCTAATTTGATTTTTGTTATATAAGTTTTCATGATTTTTTTTTAATACTTATTGAATAACTTTCAAAATAAAATACTTTAATAGCTTTGACATTAAAAGTAGTAGCAATATAACTTTACCACACATAAAAAGATTTGTAAATTAATTTAAAGGTACAAAATAAAATTATTTAGCATTAACTAACAGTTATAGCAACTTGAATAACCACAAGATTTTTTGAACTTGTGATTAACGTTGTAAGCTTGATCAATTGTAAACATACTCCACCACTAAAAACCACAAATATAAAAACGAATGATTTTGACGGTGAGTTTTCCTGCAAAAAAAAAAATAAGTTATATCGAAAACTAAAATCGCTTCTCAAAGTTTAAAATGGTTTATTAAATTTTATTAAAAAGCTGCAAATTACAATTTAGTAAGAAAAACTGGTACATACTTTTTCCAGTTTGTCTTTAACATTTTGGCATACGACAATTTGCCAGACCCCTGCAATTGTATTCTGTTAAAATGTTTTTAATTTTCTTAGTGTTTCAAAATATAATAAAATGTTTTGTTGTTATAAACTATATTTTAATCAACTTAATTAGAGTTGTAAATTTCTAAAAAATGTATTTTTCGTTATAGTATAAAAGTTCTTACCAAAATTGAAATTGTAGCCACTTTTATGCTAAATTCAGGAACAATTGTTTGTCTACAAACTACTTCAGCCAAAAGTAGTAGAGATAGAAAAATAGCGAAAAACTATAAAGAAAATTGCAAAGCAGGTTTTACACTATAAATTTACACAAACTGACTAACCGATTGTACTCTAATAGCTTGTAGAGCTGATGTAATGAAGTTATAACTTTCAAAATAACAAGGTTGACTTGTAGAACCTAGTTTCATGATAGTATATTTTGTATTTGTAGTTAAAAGACCTTTTTCATTGTCTATAGGGACAAGACAGTCCAGGCTATGAAGGCTTTCACCGTTTTCTTTTTTCGATATCATTGTTCTAATAACACTACCATAACTAATTTTTCTACTTTTTGTCTCTTATAATCACTGAATGACGAATATCTTGCTTTTGAATATCTTAAGATTTTATTTTCAAAACAGTTTTTCCCCCAAAAAAAGAAAACCTCAGTTAATAACAAAGTCTTATTCAAATTAAGTTTCATATAAAGTATTTTAGATAAATTAAAAAATTGTACCAAAGTAAGTTGACTTATTACGAGTTACAGTTTGCTTATTTTTTGTTGTACAGCAAAACTTTGGTATTTTATAGAAACTTGCATATGATTTATGGCTTAAGGGGCGTTAAGTTAATAAAAATTTATAACAGTTCTATCTAAAATTAATTAAGTATACTTTTGTAAACTGTTTTAAAGAAAAATAATCTAAACAACTTGATAATACATCTACAACTTTTTGCGATGACAAATTTTGAAAATTTATTAAAACGTCATATAAAAAAAAACTTGATTTAAATTTTCTTATCTTTGGTATGTAATATATACATCAGTTTATAAATTCAAGATAAACAGACTAGCTTTAAGACATAGCGTAATGAGTTTTGATATAAATCTAAATTGTTAAAACCACAAAAAAAATTATCAAAGATTAGCATAATTGCTACTTTTTATCGCAAGCAAAAAAAATATTTGTTTTGAAATGTATTTCAATTTTCAGTGTGGTCGAAGTAAGAAAAAATATACTTCATTGTATTTTATGTAGACTTACGAAACCTAAACCGTAATAAACCTTTTTTTTTTTCTGAAGCCTTGAATTTAAATACATTAAGATTACAATTATAATTCTTGTCAAATTATCATCGTTATTTTAAATTACGTTCTTTTTTTCTAGTTTCGTATTATTTCTGAATAAATTTGTGTATGTACTTATGAAAGTAAATTAAATTTTTGTAAAAATAAAATTCTCTGCACAAAACTTTAACTTTCACGATTTGTATATTCAACGTATATTCAACGATTTGTATAGCCATTGAGTTTTAAGCAAACATGTTTAAAAGTAAATAAACGGCTGTAACTAATTTTGTAAGGTATTTAACATCTTTCTTTATTACAGTTTTCCTTTTATCCTACAGATTTAGCTACTAAAAAGCAATAATTTTTTATTCCTAGCTGATTCAAATCAAACACTTAAATGACTAATTGAACTTTTTGATTAGCACTAAACTAGGCATAAGAATTAATTTAAACTCGACCAAAAGAACATACTAAAATTATCTTACAACTTACTGTCTTTTATTTTAACTAACTCCATTGCAAACAGCTTTTACTAAATTAAGTTATACGCTTAAAAAAAATGTAGACTAAAAAAATTATAATCTACCGTTCTGCAGAAATTTTAAGTGTTTAATCTGTAGTTGGAAGATAAGCGATCTACTTAATCTCGTTAATCAAATATTTGAATTTAAATATTCTGGTTATGTATTGCATACACAAAGCTCGATATCTTGTTCAAACTATTCGAAGTTATTTTTCATATTTTCGTAAAAACTTGTGCAAAAGATAAAGAATATTTATTTAGTACTATTCAACAATTGAAAATTAATTTTTATAAATTGTTACGTAACCGACAACTAAAATTATCAAACAATAATCATCAAAAGGTGCGGAATAAATGAAATATTTTTCTAAACGCAAAAATTCACTAATAAAAAACTTTAGAACTATTAAGCAACAAAACATGATAAAAACTAAATAAACTTTTTTGGAAATTTCTTAACTTTTGCTTCATAACGTAAAATTTAAAAATTTTGAATAAAGCTACTGTAAGCTTTTTTCATTGTACCACTTGTAACTAATTTTATAATCAAACATAGTAATTGGTAACATTAGAACGTAAGAAGTCTACATTCTACAATACAGTATAAAGTTTTCAAGAGTACTATGTTTAAGTAAATTTAAAAACACTAGCCATAGCTAACAAAAATCTCATAAAAGTAAATTCTTTAAAAAGTTTAATACCAGTTTGATGTTTAAACTTGCATAAATGACTTTTTGAATTTTAATAAAGCAGAAAAACTGTTTGACGTTTTCCTTAATAAATGTCAAGTAAATCGCAGTTATTTTGGAAACGTGGTTTGTAAAGCTTGTTACAGATGTTATTATGTGTAACTAAACGCTATAACATGATTTTTGCTAGATATGAACTAAACCCGACCCGTATCAACTTATAAAATATGACTTAATCTTTTCATTACACTTAATTTGAACACAAACCGCAAAATATTTGTTTAGACTTTAATTGTGCACAAGTTTGTGATAAAGTTCTGTGTTTTATACAATAATATTTTTTCTGTTTATATATGTTGACCATCGTTATAGGCTTATTTGATTTTTTTATTTTTTTTTAACCTACTACATTATACCGACTTTTTTAAACACTTAAAAATTTCGTATCTGCAAAAGTATTTAATATCATTTTTAACTGTTTATTTATTATAGACAGTTTTTGCATTAGTTTAAGTAAAGCTTTTGCACACTAATTTTCATTAAGAATTTTAGACTGAGTAAAAAAGTTACACATATCTCAATATATTTTTTTTTGGTACGCATTACTTAATTTTTATTGTTACAAATTTAAAACAAATTAAG
This sequence comes from Thalia democratica, assembly GCF_965202585.1. NCBI lineage: Eukaryota > Metazoa > Chordata > Thaliacea > Salpida > Salpidae > Thalia > Thalia democratica. Next base: position 26,393,502 of record NC_139165.1, read on the forward strand.
CATAAAAACTACTAAATATCGTTTTAACTTTATATCGACTAATATTTTTAGAAAAATTTACAAAAATCTTTTAAGAAGTTACGTATTTGATATAATAAATATTGCACTAATTTATTCACTGTTTATTTTCAAAGTTTCTACAATTTTTATTATTTTCAGTAATTTAACTTTTTTGCACAACAAGAAGTAAGATAGTTTAGTGAGTTATATATTTTTAATTCATTACGATTCTACAAAAAATTAAAACATAAAAAAGTACTATTTTACGAACTTTAATTTTTAACGTAAGCTTGTCAACTTTTTAGTTACAATTTTAAATACACAAAAAAAATAAACCTTAAAAAAAAATCTTTGTTAAGACTCTCTGTAAGGTTAATAAATACTTTACAGTTTAGCTACTTAAATTATTATGCAAACTTTCAATTTTTATGGTTTTAAAGAATATAAGTTATCGTTAGTAAAATCGTATAACTAAATTTACAAAATTTATTTTCTAATTTGAGTCATGATAATATAGTACAACAGTATCGTTTTTATGTAAGCTTTGCTAAAAAAGTTTAATAAAATATTTCTTTAAATAAGCTAATTTTGTCACGAACATGCAATTCAAGTCTGTAATATTTCAAACACATGTTAAAATCTAAAAGCGTATTTAATATACCAAATCAAGAAATCTAAATGTTTTCTTGTAAGTGTGAAAACATACACTCGAGTATGCATCAATGACCATAAACTCAATTGTTTTGTTTTCGTAACCTTCACCTAAACTGTATAAATTCAGTGTGAACGAATATTTGTTGTCCTTGTTCCATTCTTTTATATCTCTGAAAAAAAACAACTTTTATAGGTTTATTTAATGTTTTGAAAACTTGCTATAGTTTAGTTAGTTGAGTTAAAGTTTGTATTTGAAAGAATATTAAACACCTTTGAATAAGCAATATTTTTATACTTTTTAAACTGAGACAGCTAATATTTTTATCTAATATAAAGTATTATTATTAAAATCATGTCGAAAACAATAAAATATTTAAATCTTTTTATCTAATTATTTATAATAATAAAGTTATGTATTATGCTGAGTAACTAGCTTAGCTATAGTTGTTTTTGCAATGACTGCAAGGTCAAGTTTTAAATCATTTTACTAATGTTCAAATAAAAATTGCTTACAGTTCAAAAAGACGATAAAAATATTTTTCTGGTTTTTTTCAATGTAAATAAAATTAATTTCATTTGAAATCGTTTGTGTCTTATTCTTATTTATATACTTCAAGTTTGTGGCAAAAAACAATTTAGTATATAAATAAGAATCAGACACAAACGATTTCAAATGAAATCAATTCATTGTTTTTTTACCACAAACTTGAAGTGACAAGCAAAAATGACGTAATTAACTAACAGTTGATTTGTGGATTTGTTGTAGAAATCGTAATGAGGCCACTCTCGCGTCGTGTCTAACCTTCCACCTAACTCTGGTGAAAACTGTTTTATCCATTTTGTTTCAGTTTCGTTCGCACTTCTTCTGTGATAAGGACGGTATGCTGCCAGCACTGTCTGTCGGTGAATAAACAGTTGAAAATATAAACTTGCTTTCTTAATCGTCTTTGTTCGCAAAAAATCCCTTTTTAATTTTTTGAAAACTGTTTTGACTGACTTTTGCGTTCAACAGTACAATTGTTTTAAATTTTCAAAAAAGATTAGAAATTGAAAAATTAGAAAAAAATTATGTTCAGTTTAAACTAAGTGTCATATACATTTTAGTTTTATATTTTTGGCTTAAGTTGTTTGTTTTAATGTTAATTGAATTTAAAATGATGATTTATTTTTATACTTAGTTGCTGCTTCTAAATTATTAGCTTTAAATAGAAAAATACATAGTTTTCGTGATAAGTTTTATGGAGTATTTTAATTATATATTACTGAATTGATCTAAATGACAAAAGTTGTATATTACTGAATTAATTACTAACAAAACCCAGTTGAAAGTTTACTTTTAACTTTAAATTTCTAAACTAAAACTTTTACTACCTAATTGATAGCCGTACAAACGTACAATATTTTTTTTGTGTTTTCATTCTTTTTCATGTTTACAGACACTTTAAATGCGCAAGTTAAACTTTTTCTAAATAACCTACTCACTTTTGTATACATTTTTGTAAAAATTAAAGTAAGTATTTTTAATAACCATATTTTTTACGGGTTTCAGGATTGCTTCAAAAAAAACAAAGTTTATAAGATTTAAACCAACTTATTAGTAAAAACATATTATTGGCAATAAATATTAACCAACATTGTTTTGTTTTACCAAGTAGAAATATTGTTCCAGAGGCCTTCTGACTGCGTTGACTTCAAATTTAATAGTGACATTTTCTCCTTCGGAATAGAATATATCTTCCTCGTTATAATAATCTTCAAGCCCAAATACTTTTATAAAAACGCGGTTAAAATGTTTTTTAATAGTTTTGATAGTTTGTTAATAGACTCGTTTTTTTTAATATAAACGGTATTTTTTTACATATTTCGGCGTACAATATAAATAAATGAAAATTACAAGCAACTTAAAAATAAAACCTTTAAAAAATAAGTTTAAAAAGTATATTATTTGTTTTAAAATCGTAACATTGCGTTCAATAAGACCTGCTGATAAAAAAAAACGTCAGCCGTTTTATGTCAGAGACGAATACTTTTTACTTAATAATTAATAATTCAATAAACTTTTGCACAGTATATAACAGTTAACGAATGTTAAAAATCCAAACAAAAGTATTACAGCTACAAAACAGTCATTAAACACAAGTTTTATAGGTCTCTTTTTTGTCTAGGTCTTATCAAAAATAAAAGCCTATCAATTACAAAAAAAAAACAAAGCTTGCTCTTAGCTATGGTAATACTTCACTATATCGAACAGGCCAAAGTTTTTAACAAAGTCAAAAAAACCAACCGGACTCGCACTTCGGACATTCGTACGACTTCGGCCACTTGCCATCCTTCGAACAATATATGGTCGACTGCAGCACCTCAGCGCTGTACCTAATTTAAATGATAGAGATAAATATGAAATTTTATTATTATTATAAAAAATATGTTTATGTACTTGTATATGGCATTTAAGTATCAAACACATCAGCTCGAATTGCAAGATGTTGTGAATTTTCAGTTTGTTGTTTATTAAATATTAAAACTTTGTACACGTATGTATATATGTATAATGAAGTTACAACATCAATACAATATTTTGGGTCGCAGAAAACTGTGAAAATGCAGCTTATCAAAACTTCACTATAAACTAATGCATTATATATGTTTTTTTTTTATGTATTTCAACGTAACTTGGGAAAGCACGAAACTGTGAGTGTGTATTTTATAAACAAGCAAAAACTATAGCCTTCCATATGTTCTTTATTATTATATCAACATATACCGTGGATCGCAGGATATAATGAAACTGAAGTTGTTTTCACCGTTGCAAGTGTGTATAATTAATTTTAAAAATGTATTATACTTCTGTATACATATGATTTTTTTTTTGTAGGAAAGTATATTTACTGATTAAATAAGTATTGATGTTTTTTATATACACATGTATATATATTTATACATATATATAGAAATAAGTTGATTAACTTAATAAATTGAATTCTTCAATACAGAGTCCACCTTAAGGGCTTTTTTGTTAGTTAAGTTTTGAATTTTGAAATAAACTATATATATATTTATATTTCGTAATCTTTAGTAATACTATCGTTAAACAATATATAGCTTATTATAAAAATACGACTTTGAAAATACTTGTACATATGTTTAATAAAGCTAAATGCTAAACATATGTACTAGTAATTTTTGAATTCAGTTTTTTAATAAACTATATAAAAGCCCTTCAAGTGGGCTCAGTAAAAGATGTTTAAGTTTAAATAACAACCTTATTTTGTATATATATATAGTGTTATTATATCAATATACACCTCAGATCGCACGACAACGTCAACGTGCAGTTGTTGCCGCCGTTGCACGTGTGGTACCCGTCCCAGGAGTCCACCTTCGCGGAACCCATCGTCCACCCGAAAAACGCCGACCCGAACGCCATGTCGCCCCAGAAGATGTTCGAGCAGAACTTAGTGGCGACGTGGTCGTGGTACCACGGGCAACCTGTGAAAATAAAGGGGCTTTGAAAAGATTAAAAATTATTAATTTAAAATTATAAATTTGAAAATATTTTCAACTTTTTTGAGGTCAAATTTGGAAGGAAATTTACTAATGACGGTTTTGATAAAAAAATGTGAAAACATATCAAGTTATATATTTTTTTTTGAGGTCAAGTTTTACTGTTTTATGTCATTTGTTAGGTTATTATGATGTCATATTAAGTGCAGAAAATATACCAGAGTTTTATTAGAATGGATTTCTATGAAATGAAATAACATTAAATTTTAATTTAACTAAAATAGTTAAGAATAAGTTTATTATTCCATATAAGAATGTTATTTGGAAGTAAATCACTTGGAAACATTTGCACATTTTTCTTAATGACAACCCTGTCTCCTTGAAAATCGGAATTGTACTCGCATTCCTTCCAATCTGGTACTTGTCTCGTACCATTAACTATTGGAAGCTTTTGTGTGATCATCGCCCACGGTCTTCTAACTAAATAAAATTTAAAGTATTATAAGAAAACTACGTTTTCTTGACATTTAATCTTGATTTGTACTATTTTGTTTTTTTTTTTACTTAGCTAATACGTATCAGCAGTTTTTTTTTTAATTTCAACCGAATATACTATTGAGCAAACTCTATTGATGATTTTTATTTTACTGACACATGATAAATGGACACCCTCTAGTCACATCGTTGTTGTGAGTCTCAGATCCATAACCGTCCACATAAGAAATTTGTTCGTCTTTCCAGTTACTTTCTGCTGATGAATCTCTAATTGCCATTATTATAACACTGTTCATTTTAACTCCTTCCAGGAACTGTATCATCCTTTCTGCCTAAGAAAAACAAAAAGTTTAGCAATTACCTTTAAACGTTTTTTTATTTTCGTGAATAATAGAAAACAAAAATTTTTATAAAAAAAGTAAATACATTTACAGTGCTGAAAATACAACTTAACTTACAAAAAAAAAACTATTATGTACTGTACATGTTTTATTTTAATTTTAAACTATTTCGTACCTCATTTTTATCATACCACGTGTCGAAGCTGACAGATTCATATTCATTGGTATCCGGGTCAATCACCACAATGTTGTGACCCCTTTTGTTTTGACACAAGTTCCTGCCCCCATTCACAAATATCTGACACCGGTTGAAAAGTGGTTTCGTAGCGGACTCGACGTGAATTTCGTAAGATGCTAAAATTTTTAATTCAAGCGTCAAGTATGTAACGTCAGTCTTGATTTTATATATATTTTTTAATTTTTTGCGATTGTATATTATTACAGTTTTAAAACTAACCTAAAAAACATTTAAAAATTAAATTAAAAAACTAAATTAAAAATAAAATTGTTAAGTTGTATTGTACTTACCATCTGGAATAAGATTGACTTTTTCTCTGCAAAAAAAAAGATAAACTTGTTGATCATAAGTTTACTAAAAAAAAATAAAACTCTAGTCTTTTAAATGCTCTATACAACACAAGATATCTATCTATTTTGTAAAATGGTTAGTTTGTTAAACCCTTTTACTTTCTAAAATTTTTTGTTTCGTTTTAAATACATTTGAGAAGTTTTGATTAAAAACTCAAGTTTTGTTTTGAATAAGCATAGTTGCAAAAACTTTTTTTGTAGCTATTAAAACAAATAAAAACTAACCCTTTAGTAAAAAACCATAGGTATGTAAATGCACTAATTAAACCTAAAATGTTCATTTTGTTGCAACATGAGATTAAATTTGCAAACTATTACCACTACTTATAACATCTACTAAACTATCCAAACACTACAACTTAATTTCATTAAAATACACGCAACTATTATTTATATGAAATTTTAATAAAAACAAAAGCTTTTTTAACCACTTTGTTGTACTCACGAGGTAATATTGTAAGTAGCTTGTTTTATTTGTTAATTTTTAGAACAATGAAAAACAATAAACAAAGGTTTGAAAAAAGCTTCTTATTAATAGATTTAAAATTTAACAAAGCACAGTATACTAAAAGGTTTCTAACTTGACAAAGTTTGAACAGATTATAGTTAATTAAATTGTTTAATATGACTCAGGTAGTAAAAATTTGTTACTTTAAAATAAATTTCGAAAGTAGCTTGAACAGAGTTGGTCAGGAAATTTTTAACTAAAATGGTTAAATAAATAATGACTAAAAAATCACTACAAAGCATAACTGGCTTTATTATCGACCAATTATAAAAATTTTAAAATCTGTTTTCAGACTAAAAAATTTTAGTTAAATTAATTGAATACATAAAGTTATCGTTGTCAAAAAAAAAGTTATAAATACTATTTTAGTGAGAACACTTTCAACATATTTTATTAGGCTTTAATAAAGTTCTTTTGAAAATTTTACTTACCTTTATTCAACATTTTTTTAATCAAATACTTATTAGTTTTCTTAAAATTATATTTCTGTCTTTAAAACAGAAAACTAAAAAATCTACAAATGTTTTATTTCTATAATTTTTAACAGCAATTTAACATTTTATACTTATTTAACTTCATTTAAAATTGTTTTAAAATGATTAAATCTAGCCGAAGTGTGCAGTGCAGTGAACGCTGTACAAATAAAACTATACACAATTATTAATCTTAATATATATATTGTATTGAAATATTTTTTTATCTTTGTTTTAAACAAAATGAACTTTTTGTTTTTGATTTATTTCGCTATGTGTCTTTCGGTTCAAGTTGTTAAGGTTTCGATGCCTAGATCTATCATATGGACAATAAACTTGCAATAATAATAAAATTTGTATTTAAAAGAACAGTTATTGCAACTAGTAATTATTTAAAATCATTATAAATTAGAATTTCAGCTATTCTCAAAAAAAAGTGATGATAAATTTTCACAAAAGTTTTCTTACTAAAATAAAATGCATAGCTAAATTATTAAACTACTACATTTGTATGAAACTAATTTTCATCGCTTTCATAAATATATAAAACAAAAAGGCCATGAGTAGTAAAGAGGTCATAGGGTTCCATAAGGCTTTAATTTAAACTTACACTAAATATACTGGAGTTGATGATGGAAAGCGTAAAAGGTCTTACACGTGTTTAAAGGTAGGGGTCATAGCCTTTTACAATTCTTCTAATATGTACTATACTAAACAGAAAAAAAAATTACTTAAAAGGACTAGCCTAGTAGTTAGTAAAACAGTTACAGCTAGTTGAAAATTTATAAGCTCTATGTCTATACCTTAGATTAGTTATAAATGATTAAAGTAATACTTTTAAAGAACTAATAAAAAACTACAAATACATACTGTCTTTGTTAAAACTACTAAAAAATTTATTACAGAAACAAAACATAAGCCTTACTAGAAAATATTGCAAATTAATTAATGATGAATTAAATCTAATTTAAGTTTAGTAAATTGTTTAAATATTATGTATACAAGCTAATAAGCTTAACAAAAAAAAAAAGAAAAAGTATTAATGTGAAAAAAAGGAAACATAGTTGACTTTGTTAATAAATTTTTGAAATTTTGTTTAATTCTCGTATAGACTTTGTTCTAAATTCTAAAAGATAAACTACAGCTATTGATTTCACTCAACACTGCGTACTTTATAAATAAAAAAATTATGTTTTTAAGTAAATATATATTTTTTTAAACTAATGTCCAAGTGGGTTTATGTTTAAAATATTTATAAATTGTTGATCTTATTTATATAATAAATATATTTGTTTTGCTGCATTTTTCACAAGTATGTTTGTGTTACAAAGTAATAACCTAGAGAAAATATTGAGCTGCAATCAGTTTTGTAACATGACTGTTTTTATTCAACAATTATTTAAATAAACTGAGTTTTAGTTAGTTTGTAAGAGTTAATTTTTTTCAAGGTCTCAAATTAGATAACTTTATAGTATTTCAGCTTATTTATTCCGTTGTAACTATTTGTAAAAAATATTGTAGCTGTTATGTTATTATGTAAGCTAGAATACTTAAAGATCAGTCTGATTTGCATATTTGCTTAGTCAGCTAAAAAAATATTTTTTGGTTTTTAACTATTAAAAAAAATATGAACTTATAATCTAAAGAAAAAAACTTTTATTTAATATATAGAAATTTTATTTCTTGTATTCTGAAGTTCTTGCTTTATAATAATTTTAATTTGTAAAAATTTTACCCAGGTACTTCTTTACTGTAGCGAAAATCCAAAATAGTCTAAAACGGTTTGAACTCCATTGATAGAGCCAACATTTGTACAGTTGAGTGAGCTAAAACTACAAAACCTGATAAAATACCAAGTTATGTTGATAAGTGTGTGGTTTTGAGAAACAAGTGAAGCTTAATTTCAATAATAAATCAAACTGTTTATCAATGTTAATTTCATATTGTTTATAGATAATACTAGATTTTTAATTTTTCCAAAATCACTATGGAATCACAAAAATCAGAGATATGCACCATATGCAATTTGTAAAGAGTGGCCACTGCTGCATCCAACAAATCTGCTTTAAGAACCAAGTTTGCAGTCCTATGCCCTCATTTTGAACTTTCCTATTTTATAGCTTGTTTTATTGTAGTTTTTTTTTCTGTGTTTTAACTTGTATTGTTTGTTGAAGCAATATGGTTTATTTAATATAATTTTGGTCTACATGTGTGTTATTTTGTTATTGCTATAACATTTTTAAAAACAGTAATTTCCAATTTTTTTACTAACAAATACATTTACTTAAACACTAACTATCTATAACATTTAAAGATGGTTATTAATGCTAGCTAAATTAGTATATATGGGTTCTTATTTTTACAGCTTATTTTGATTTTCTGGCTGGAAATTCTTTATGTTTTGTATATATCATAAAAAAACCCTGTGCAAAACTTAAGATGATTTGAAAAAAACTTTCACCTTTGCACCAACCAATTTTGTAAAAACCACCCCAATGCAAAATGTATAGGATCAAAAATATGCAACCTTGGAGTTTTAAGCTGAAAGTTTTTTATATGTGGTCGTCAATTATCACATAAACACATTATAAGCAATTTAAAGCAGTTTAATGGTTTAAAATGGTGGTTTTTGTTAATTTTTTGTAATTTTTATCTATTTTTTTAAGTTATCTTGAATTTCCAGTTTTTTTTTTCAAATAAAAGAAATGTCACCACAAAAAAATTGAGCTCTAATTAAAGCTACTATATAATATAAAGATCATTTATTTTTTGAGAAGATTTGTATGTGTTATTTTTCACAAAATATCATTATTTTTACTCTAATGATATCTCTTTATAAAAAAGATTAAATAAAGGGTGGCTAAAAAACCTGGAATCCTGAAAAAACTTTTACAATTGAAATAATTAAAACAAAGTACTAAAACCTTCAAGTTTTTAACAGTTTTTACGTGATATGTAGTGAAAGTTTGATTTGACACTAAAAATCTTTCATATAGATAAAAATCTGTCACATAAATAAAACTATTTTGTCAATATATAGGGGTAGGGAGTACACCACATTTTTTTGGTCATGTTGTAAAATTTATATTTTTCTTTTTGATTTAGATGTGTTTTAGCATCATTAAGAAGAATTTAATATTAAAAAAACAAAATTGCCAAAAAAAAAAATTCCGAACCCAAAAATTGATTTTGACCCCAAAAATCACTTATTTTCATTATTTTTGACTTAAATAGTAATAAAGTCACTTATACATGTCCTATACTTATAGTTTTTATCTTAAATTAAAGTTTACAGTTATAGGCAAACGTTTAAAGACATTTCAACTGTTTTTGTTACATTATGATGTCATAATCACACAAAATATGTAAATGTTTTCGATAAAATAGTACTTTTTAAAAATTTAATAAGCATAGCTCTATTTAAAATTTTTTATTCTAAAAGTAACAGTTGCTTTAACATTTTAAACAAACTTCTTACTTACTTTTAAAGATTTAAATGATGTGGTACTGGTATGTATATTAGCGTGATGTTTGATGTCATAATTCATTTAGTCATAAGTGTTTAAAAAACTCTTAGATAATTATTCAATTAGTATAACAACAAAATAAATAACCAAACATTAAAAAATTATAATGTATTATAGGCAAGATAATTTTTTATGGCATCAGTAAGTTAATGATTAATGCTAATGATAGTACTTCTACCATCATTTGAACTGGAAACTGAAGGTTCAACATCAACTTCCGAAATGTATGACTTCTCACACATGTCTCGCTTCAGAGCTGCTTGTGCTAATTCTAACTCAGTTTGCTTTTCAGTTACATATTTCAAATCAACATCTTCACTTATACGGCCACAACGGGAACTTAGTTGATCAGTATAAAAACATGTCTCATCTCCAGTAAGAGTATCCATGTTTTTGCCTATGTCAAACAACTTGTTAACAACTAGAGGTACGTTTTTATGTCTACCTGTAAATATATTAGATTGTCTCCATTCTTTGTTAAGCTGCCTCAAACTCTTTTTGACACCTGATTTATCTCGGGTCTGCTCCTTATACACTTTACTAAAGTAATTATTTACTACAGTTAACAACTTTGATTGTACTTGTTTTATTTTCAGAACATATTCTTCACCAAATGCTTTGGTCCACTGTAAAATGAGAGCTGTTGCATACGCCTTAACACAATTTTTCATCCTTTGTGATTTTGGGTTAGAACAAATGTTGAAAATGTTAATAGCAACATCATAAGTTGTTGGTAGGCAATCTCCCAGAATTATACTTAAATTACTACTATTATTCATATGTAAAAAAATTAACAACAACTGTTTTTTTTATCGTTAACAGTATAGTGAACTTTATAAATCTTTAGTACAAAAGCAACTAAGAAGTAAGTAATCAAATTTTTTTGAGTAAACTATAAAACAATTGAAGATCTTGTAGATATCTAATACTTTTCAAACCACTTAAACAATAAACTAAAAATTAAATAAATTTCTATCTAGAGTGTAATAAAACTATAAAAAATTTAATAACTATTAAACTTTTAAAATAAATAAATTAAAGCAGATAACATATAATTTAACTTTAACTTTTTATCTAAAACTCAAAATTAATATATTGATGATTTGTTGCACTAGCCAGTTTTACTGCACTGATAAAATAAAACTGATAAAAAGTTGCATCATTGATTTTAAACTTCATTTCTCATAAGTGCAACAAGCTCTAAATATTCTTTTGAGTTCAACAATGAATGATGCAAGCATAAGTTCATTTCACTAATGTAAAAGCACAACAGCAGAATAAATTAGCTCTTTTTAATAAAATGTACCCTTACAGTCAAAATTTACATATTTTGTGTGATTATGACGTCATAATGTTACAAACACAGTTAAAATGTCTTTAAATGTTTGCCTATAACTGTAAACTTTAATTTAAGATAAAAATTATAAGTATAGGACATGTATAAGTGATTTTATTACTATTTAAGTTAAAAATCATGAAAATAAGTGATTTTTGGGGTCAAAATCAATTTTTGGGTTCGGAATTTTTTTTTTTGGAATTTTTTTTTTTTTAATATCAAATTCTTCTTAATAATGCTAAAACACATCTAAATCGAAAAGAAAAAAAAGTCTAGCAAACATCACCCAAGTACTCCCTACCCCTACAATATAAAATTTTTAATTATTAAAAAACACACTTAAAGTGCTCTACAGTATATATTCAATGTTGTTGGTATACTATTAAAATCCACCAGCGTTCAAAATAAACCCAATATTGTTTTATATACTTTCTTTGTTTATTAACTTATTTTTATTTGCATTTTTATTTATTTATTTTTCATTTATTTTTCATTATCACTGTTACTCTTAACCTTTACCCTCAGTTGGTGTGCGGTTCTCAAATTTGACTGGGTGGATTTTGATTGGGAGGAAATTGAACGCAGATGAATTTTAATCTTGATGGATTTTGAATGTGTCCTATGTTGATATACTATTTGAAAAAGTTTTTTTTTTACCTTTAATTTAATTCTAAGCTGGAAACAGACCCAAAAAAGTGTACTTTAAAAAACCTGTAAGAAATTTCTCAAAAACTAGTGGCCACGCTGTCTGTAAATATTAGTTTTCTAAGATATTTAGACAAGACAAAGTCAAAGACAAGTCCAGTTTAAAATAAAGTATTTAATATTTTTATGTAGGCTTTAAATTACATTTAATTACAAATCCTTACTTATTTTTAATTGTTTGTTGTAAATGAACTTTTACTGTTTTATTTGTCCCACAAAATACAAACATAATAAATTACCAAAAAATTCTTAACTACAGACTTAATTTATAATGAAAAATGTATAAAAAAAGTTATTCATAAGTATTTTAGGTATGTTTGTGCATTTTTTGCAAACCACTTTTTGTGCAAACTACAAATAAAATAAAGTTCTTTGAGTAACCTTTGACTCGGAAACGGCAAAAAAGGCTTGATTTTAAATTTAAATTACAACAAGCAGAACGAAAAAACACAGTGGGCTGGCAAGCAGTCATTGGTTTTTTAATGTCTAGAAAATCCAGCATGTACTCAACTATATAGAACTGAATTTTATTTTTCATTTGTTAGTATTTAAATATCTAAGTAGAGCAAATTTTTGCATATTTTAATCAAAATTTTCTAAAACATAAATTTAGTAATATGATTTAATTTTTAGATCTAAATAATTTCCTGTGCACACTACTACACTGTGTGTACTTTGATTATTAGTCACATAGCTACAGTTAACAAACATACTGATATTTTTTTCTAAAATAAAAAATAACTTAAACATCAACTAAAATTTACATACTATTTTAAAATAATAAACAGGTTTGTTAATTCTTTAACACTGGAAAAAGGTAATTGTAGAATGAAATGTTATTTTAATTTGAGTTCAATTATCCTAAATAAGTTGTTACAACAGTAATAAAAAATCCAAACTGTAAATGAAAGTGATTGTTTATAATTTTTTATTTTATTTAGAATTTCAAAATTTATTTTAAAAATAACTAAAAACTCACTTTAAAATGGAAGTGATCAACCAGTGCAAGGCTTTTCTGAGCAATTTTGAGGTCAAACAGATATTGGAAAGCAACCAGGAAGTACAGAACAACCTGAAGAAGAACAAGGTCAGCAAGAAGGTAACTCAGGAAGATGTTAACATTGCAACTGTGACGTGGGAAACATTAAAGTACCTCAATGACACCAGGTAAGCTGTAACACTGTTGGTGTGAACTTAAATATTGGGTTCAAAACAAATAAGTAAAACACAGTAATCTATCCATAAGGGAGATTGATATAGTTCAATTAGCATCAATATAGTTATTAATATATTATATATTTTTTTTATTTTATTTTTGTGAAAAACTTAATTCAAACCAATTTTTAATCATTAGTCATTTTTACCATTACTTTTTTACTACAGATCTACAATTTGAAAATACGCTCTGCGGTAAAACTTGTTTTTCTCAAAAATAATAAATTAATAAATAGTGAACTTAGTCTCAAAAGTTAAAGTATAAAAATTTGTTGGGTATTTATACTAACAAACCTTAAAACAGTTACTAAAACCACTCCTGCTATTTTACAGATTTTGTTTACAAGTGTTTTGCGTGAGCTATTTTAATTCAAAACAAATGCATACTTAAATCTAGTTGTTTTATAATTCTGTTGTACTATGCGTATTGGTCTTACCAAGGTGTTTATAAAAACTATTGATAGAATATTAAAAGTATAAGATAGTTGCATTGTTGAGACATTTGAAGATTTTCCACATAAGTTTTTTACACTGTTGCAATATCAATGCTTTAAAATTAGAATGATATAATTTATTCTTTTTTTCAATTTAAAATATTTTTATCAAAGGGTAAAAGACCAGACGGCTGAAGACGTCGTCAACGTCACCAGGAAACTGTCAAAGTTCCCGCTGACCAAACTTGAACGCCTGATGCTCATAAACAACCGACCTGCAAACGAACCCGAGCTTTACTGCATGGTTGAAGACATGGACGAGAGGCAGGAGAGGTACCCCGGCCTGATGGACCCAGACGAGATACTGAAGGTAGTGGCAGAGCTGCCTTATGAGGAAGAAGATGTAGAAGTTGGTGAAGAGGATGAAGATGCAGAGGATGAGATGGTGGATGAAGAATGATAAATTTTTGGACTTTTTTTAGGAAATTTTTATAGAACTTAATTTGAATGTTGTTGAAAATGTTATATAAAATTTTATGGTTGTTTTTTAAAAGTTTGAATTAATTTTATTATAATAAATAAAGACTGATGGCTGAAAACTTGTTTTCGATTTTTTTAAATGTACAAAATAATACATTCCTCTTGTAAATTATTTGCAAGTATTTCAGCTTTTGTAATTAAAAACAAATGCGTATTTAAATCTGAATACTTTAATACTTCCCAGTATAAGTATGGTTTGGTTATTGCTCTTTGTAAGGTATTTATATATTTTAAACTGACGATAGCATAGCAAATTTATTCTTTAAGTAGTTAAATACTAAAACGTTGTGTTACTGTAACATTTGTGCTAGAATATAATATTGCATAGAAGTTTTTATTTATTACTTTATGTTATTTAAAACCTATATTGTCAAAAGATAATTTTTTTTTCAGGTTAAAGTATTAAACTTCACTCCTTTTTTTAACACTATGTCTGTTTGCTAAATGAGTTGTTTTCTAAAGTAAACTTTTAGCATAATTTTCTATACTAATGTATCCTTATCTGTTAAGTTACATGAAGTTATTTTTTTAAATGTTTATTATGGAAACTTAAAAAAAAAATTAAGTTATTTAATTTAAAACTTAAAACAGCTGTTAATGTAATTAAAAAAAGTGTTTCAAAATGGAAACTGAAGTTCAAATGAATGGTTCTGTTACTGAAGTGCCAAGTCAGTAGTTTGTAACAAAATTAAAAATTAGTAAACTTATTAAAATTATTTTTTTTATGTTTGCTGTTTCCTTTTTGTTTTGTTATGCTCAAATATAGTTGTCTTCTTTCAATATTAGTTTGTAAAATTTTGCCTCATGTTTGAAAATATTTAAGAAAAATTGTGCTTAATAGTATATTATGAATATAGCAGTGGGGATGAATTTAAATGTATTAAGTCTCAGACACATAAATAAGTTATTAACAGTAATTTTTTCTTTGTTCTAAAACATTTATGTGTTAAGTTATACCACGAACGTTTTTTAAATAACAACTTTACTACTTTTATTCTTATTAATTGAACCACTTTTTTGCTTTATTTT
The DNA here is from genome assembly GCF_965202585.1 of Thalia democratica. NCBI lineage: Eukaryota > Metazoa > Chordata > Thaliacea > Salpida > Salpidae > Thalia > Thalia democratica. The sequence continues at coordinate 26,408,851 of NC_139165.1, forward strand.
GTTAACTTCACTAGATTGTTTTCATCCTATAAAATCTAAAATACATTTGTCATTTTAAATTGTTTAATACTTATTTATATATCACAGAATTGCAGCCAAACATTCTTGAAGAATCAATTAAAAATTCTACCCAGGTTTTAAACAAATCAGAAAATGCTCCTCCCAAATTTAAAACAAAAAGTAAATAATTTATATTATCTAATCTAATGCTACTTTTGATATTTACTGTATACAAGAATTAATATAACATATTTTGTTATTAACTCAATTTTTTTTAAGTACTGTTACTATGTTTTTAGATCATAATAATTTTTGTAATAACCTAAAATTAATAACTAGTACAAAAATTTAAATGATGACACAATCGTCTAATGCAAATTACTTAAAATTCTTGCTTATAGCCTTAATAGTTTATTACTTGAACAAAAGCTTTTAGAGTGTACAAATATTAGCTTAAATTATATTGTGAATATAAAACAACCCACAGACAAAGAAATAGCTCACATGTTGAAGGCGCTGTCGCAATTGAAAACACCAGAAGACAAGATAAACGCGTTGTGCGAGAAGTACTCAGCTCTGCATCATGACTACTTGAACGCACAGGAACTTATTAAGCAAGCTAAAAAAAGAGAAGTAAGTTTGTGTATAAACATGAAATAATTATCAAGTTATTGTGCTTTTTGTTGATTGAAGAACAATATTTTGAATATAACTTATTTAAGACCATGTAGGGGTCCAACACTTTTTAAACAAAAACAATATTAACCTTTTGTTTAAAACTAAAAGTATAGACTGGGGTGAATTTTTCAAGCCTCATTCCAAGTATAACTGTTTTTGGTATTTTAAACTGACACATATAACAAGTTTTTTGTAGTAATATACTTATATTTAAAAAATAATTTTCTACCCATTTTAAAAATAAACTTTTTTGTGTTATTTTTAAACTTAAGCATGTTTATTTATTAATAATTTTCACACCAGAATCACATGCAAAGGGAGATAAGCCGCTCGCAAAGCGACAAGACAAAATTGACAGTGGCAAACTCAAGGTTGGAAAATCTCGCTAGGGAGCTGCAAAAAAGAAATAATGTTAGATATTTATAATACTTGATAATTTTTTAAGTGTAACAAAATAGATAAAATTTATTTTAATACAAAAGTTAATTTTTAAAATCTTGCTAGGGAGCAACAAAAGATAAATAATGTTAGATATTTTAATGTTTGACATTTTTTTGAATACAATAAGTATAACTAACTAATTTTAGTTAAAATTTACACTCTTATATAACTATTCAGTTATTATTTAATAAAAAAATACTCATTATAACAGGCAGAAGAACAGAAAGTTAAAGAAATGGCTGACAAATTGAAGGTAGTTTTATAATAAGTATTAATTTTCAATATTTTTGAAATAACTTGTATAAATTTTGCTTAAAACAGTTTTAAGATTTGCCGTTAACAAGATGTGCCTAATAATTTAAGAAAGAAGTATTTTAAACTAAATTAACTTCAAGATACTATTCAATGTTTTATATTTTTCTGTTTTTGTTTTCAAAGTATTTGTTATTAAAGTTATCTTGGCGTTTTTTATCTGTAAAGCTTTAAAAAAAAAGCTATCAAGAAGTAAAACAAGTTGAATCAATAAGTTTTTACTAGTTTAAAATCATTTTCCGTTTACTGCAGCATACTTTGTTAGTATGCGGTAATATTTTGTATTAATGTTATTTATTAAAATATAATACAGTCATCCTTGGGAGACGCAGAACTGCAGATGAAGAAAGCAGTTGAAAGTAACGAGAAACTATCTAGTGATTACACAAAAATCAAAAAGGAATTCGAAGATCTTGCTGCCAAGAATAAAATTCGTGATAAGGTAACTTTTGATTTGATGCCTAAATAAAAATTTAATGAAAGTGGTTTGAAGCTTTTGAAATTAATTACTGATTAGTATAAAAATTAAAAGAGAGAGCATTTTTTTAAATGTATTTATTTACTAATAATGGTTAAGATGTCATATTTTTGTTGCTGTCATTTTATGTTAGCTTTCTTCGTAAAAAAATGCATTGACTAAATAGTTTTTAGAAGCAAAATGTTTTTAAATTGAAAGAAAAAACAGTTAGTAATACTATTAAAACAATTTAAATTTCTACCCATAAGACATCTGCATCTTACTTAAAAATGTTTAGATTTAATTTTATCTTTCATTTTAGAACATAAAAGTCTTGAGATTTGGAAGTTGAATTAAAATTTTCTTACCAAAATGATTTAAAACAAAAGTACTAAAACAATATTTCAATTTAACTAACATATTTATTGTAAAACTCCCCTTAAAACCATCGTAGTGAGATAAATTGCTGATTAGATGTTTTCTAATTTTTTATGTTTTTAAACTCCTCTTCTAATTATATGAAATTACTCCAAATTTTCATAAAGTTGAGAGAGCGTTAGAGAAAAACTAAATTTTGAATGAAATAATAGAAAATATAACTAGTTTAGTTCGCTTTACACTGAAATTATAAAAAAAAACTGAATTAAATCTCCTGATATAGTGCTTATATGTTTCTTTTGAAAACTCTACGATGATTACAAATTTTTGAAAATAACTTTTTCAAAAGTTTATTTATTGAATCAAAGAAAATTGAGAGAGCGTTGGAGCAGTACTAATAGTACTCCAAATTAAATTGAAAAATAAAACTGTTGTTATTTGCTTAAAATTAAAGCTGTAAAATAAATTTGAAAAAAGTATTTTGATTATAATTCTCTCAGGGTTGCCACAAGGTCAGAAAAAGTCAAAAGAAAATGGGGGTTTTGATAAAAAGTCAGTAAAAGTCAGGAAATTTGACAAAGTTTATAAAAACGTCAGGTTTTGTCAGTTTAAATTTACAAAATTCCTTAAATTCCAAAGCCTTCAAATGGTAAAAATTTTGGAGCATAATTATCGAATATAATTTTGATAAAAGTTTTTATTTGTATCAAACCTCAATCTTTCCGCAGAAAATCGAGGGAGCGTTGGAGCAGTACAATATAAAAAACTATGAATAATGAAAACTTAAATGTAAAAATATGGTTTTGAAAAATAATATATATAAAAGGATTTTCAAAAATGATGGTATCAGCAAATTTTTTAAGCTGTTTTTTATAAAACGTTCCTAATAAAAAAACCCAACACAGAAAATCGAGGGAGCGTTGGAGCAGTACAAGGTGGAGGTGAAGCTGATGACGGTGGAGCACAAGAAGAAGTCGCTGGAGGTGGAGAGGGACTTGGAGAAGGAGAAGATGTTGAGGAGGCAGCTCGCGCAGAAGTGCTTGGAGCAGGGCGAGGCGTTCGAGGTGCAGCAGAAGCTCGTGGGGAGTTTGCAGCAGCAGGTTGATAGAAGATATATTGAAATACATTTAATTAATAAATAAGACCGAAGCTTTTGAGGTGCAGCAAAAATTAGTTGGAAGTTTGCAACAACAGGTTTTAAATGATTGAAAAGTAAACAAAATAAATATTTATGAACGAGGATTTTGATCAATTAATAAGTTTTAAATGTAGCAGTAACTTGTTAGAAGTTTGCAACAGCAGGTAAATAAAAGTGATTAAAAAATGTGTTTAATTAAAATATAATGTGTATAATTATGAACAACAGGTTTGGTTTTATTCAATTAAAACAATTCATTTTGGTTAAAGTTAATAACTTAAATTACAATAAATAAGAAATTGGCTTTTGAGGTTCACCAGAAATTAGTTGGAATTTTGCGACAGCAGATTGTGATTAGTAGCTGTAAAGTAGGATAACAGTTTTTTGTAAATCTTAAAGACATTTAAAACGAATAAAACTTCTTTTAGATGTTTTAATTAATATAATGTTTATTAATACTACAGTTTGTTTAAAATAAGTATCTATTGAAGTATGTAGCGACATGTTTGAATAAAATTGTAAGGTTAAACAATGAAGCTAAAGCTACTCAAAATTTTGTATGATTTTTTCTTTTATTTTTAAAATTTTTTGGTAAAAGCAGGTTTTAAAAGATTACTTATTACATTCAATAGTTGAATGAAATCATAAAGTTTATTGCGTATAAATTATTTCTTTTAATTAAGTTATTTAAGTCAATTCTTAAACATTATGTTATTAATTGCGTTAGAATGTTTAATTAAAGATGAGAAACTTGTTTGCTATAAATGTAGATACTGATAATTCTGTCTGCGTCATTACTTGCTTTGTAAAAATAAATCTCTAATTTTCAAATGTCAAGTAAGTATTAAAGCTTGTTGTAAAATCTATAGGTCATGACCCTAGACTTTTATAAAATACATTTTGAAATGAAAAACTTTTATGTTCAAATAGCTTCAAGAAGTTTTGTAAATTGTCAATAAAGATAATAGGAGTGTTTAAATAATGATTAAACTAGATTAATATTACTTTTTGTAAACGTTTAAAAATTTAATTTTATTAATGTTTCTTTAAAAATTATCAATAAGCTTAATTATTTCAATGATTTAAAAATAATCGAAAGTCAGTTCAAATTTACAAGTTTGTAACTTTTTTTTCTATCTTTATTTAAGAATACAACCAGCCATACAACAATAGTTTTTCACTACATTATTACTATATTTTATCAATAATACATCAAACATCTTATAGATTTCTATTATTAGTAGAACTTATCTACTAGAAGATAAAATATTATTATTTTTATGCACCATGCTTGGCAAAGATTTTCAACTAGCTATAACAAAAAATAGTTTTTTTATAATTAAAGTGACCTGTATAACATTAAAAACATATAATTATAATTTATGAAAAAATTCAAGTATGTAGCAAATTTCAATTTAATTTGAAATTTTTTCAAATAAGTATTAATATTATGAACTTTAATGAATTAGTAAACCTAAATTAACTAACCACAAGTAAAATGTTACCGAAAGTCTAAATAAACTCTGACTTTAAAGACTTTCTTTAACATAGCATACGAAATAACCAATGTTTAGTAAAAATAAGATTTAGATCACCACTTGTGTTTTAATTTATATTATTTTTTAAATTAATAAATATTTCAACAAAGTTACTTTTTCAGCAAGCTTTATACATTATTAAAATTGTTGGTGTAACAAATTTAACAAGATCAGATAAAACAATGTTTCTTTAATTACCAACACTTGAAAAAAACTACAGTATACTAAAATAATTTTATTAAAAATAAACCCTCTATATTACACAGATCAAATTTTACGAAAAGAAGTTCGGTGAGGTGCAAACGATGCTGACCAAATCTCACGATACTTGCACGTCATTGGCCGATCAGCACGACAAGATGAAGAAACGCTTGAGCGCCGTCCAATCAGAAAGAAGCAATCTGCAGCACAAACTCGAAGTGAAATCTAAACTCGCCAATCAGGCTATTAAACAGGTTTGTGGTTTTCAAACTAAGTTATAATACAAATTTGTTTATATTTTTAAAAACGTTAAGAAATTGTAAGTTAAAAAAGTTGGTTTGTTTCATTGTTAATTTTTTATACAAGTTTTAAAAATCGTTTAATTAATGTAAAAGTTCATCTTTCAAACTTCTGCAAACCTATGATGTAAAAAATGAGCTTATAAAACATTTTACTTAAAATAAAAAAAAATAAAATATTATTTAGGCCTTCACTAGGTGATTTTATAGTTTTATTGTACATATTTTGATCATATAAAGTAATTCAATATTTATACTTTTATTATTAACAGATGTGTCAACAATATTTTGTAAAATTTAAAACTAATGATTTTTTATTGCTGTAGTAATGTTACAGTTTATTAATATTAAACAGCTAAAACGAAGGATTGTATTTCAATTACTCCATCAATAAAATTTAAACTTTAAAATAACTAGTACTTTTGTATTATTGTTATAGAAACACAGTACATAGTGTTTTAGATTACACATACCAACTAATTTTCCGAGAGATACACTTTCTTTGTTATTTAATAATAAACTGGATTTAATAATTATCAAAATATTAGACAGTTTATCTTTTAGACAGTTAACTTGTATTAAAAACTGTCTAAATGTGCCTTTTTGTATTTGACATTTTATTTATACCAATAGAATATTTCTAGCTAAGTTCTCTCGTTCATGAAGCAAGTTTAGAATTAAAAAAGTTAGAAATTGAAAATGTATTTGTTTTCAGGTTATCAAAAATGTGATTTAAGTTTTTTTTTGAAAAATTTTTTACTTCAAAGTTTAAGCTTATATTTTTTTATTTAACTTATTGTAAGTATCAACATAACATGCTCTGTTTTTAAAGAGGTATATTTCTTGAAATTATATTTGTAGCTGTCATATTTACTTACTTTTTTCTTCTCTTTATTTCGATTCTCATCACCTTTTTTGACAAACTTACAGATCTAAATTATGCTAGTACATAAATACAAACTTTTACATTTTAATTATTTATGGTTAATATTTTATCATTAGAAATATACAAATTACAGAATTGCTAAAAAACAGTAATCTTGGAAAAATCTGAAATCTGACTATTTGGTCTAAAAAAGCCTGTAAAAACCTGGAGTTTAAGAAACTTTGAAAAAAAAAACCTAAAGTTTTGAACAAAAATCACTAAAAATTCTGGTATTCTAAACAATTTTTACATTTTTAGTCGTGAAATTTCATTTTGAGATAAAATCTATCATAAAGATTAAAAAAAGTTGTCAATATCAAATTTTTTTAACACGGATTTAAAGAAGCTTTAAAGTATATTTTAACTTTTAATATACTATTTAAAACAGTGTTTTACCTTTAACATAACTTTAAACAAAAAACCCAAAAATTTGTAATTTCGAAAACCTGAAAGAAGCTTTTTTAAATCCATAGGCAACACTTAGATTAATATTAGTTATATAAAAGGAAAACTAAACTATCGAATTGCATACTTACATACTATCCAAATAGTTTTTATCTACAACAATTAATCAAAGGGAGAAAAGACCAATTTAAAGTTATAATTCGACATATGGAAGTCATATGTGGTTAAAACTAGTAATCAGCATTGACTAGTTTTATTCTATTTATAAGCTAAAGGTATTTCAAATAGTTTTGAAAAACAAAAAAAATAGAATGAAAATTATACATATGAACAGCTGTGTTTAGTTGTATTTTACTTCTAAGAGGTTTTTGGAATGGCTTGTATTGACTTGCAACTTCTCCAATAAGTTATTAGTAAAAATGACTAATGACAACTTGTCTATAAGCTTAAAAGTTCAAATAGCTCAATTTGTATAAAATAACCTTGAGTCTAGTTTTGTTTACAAGCTTAAGAGTTTTTTAAAAGACTTTCAAACATTAGACTTGTTTTGACTTGTGCTTCTTCAAATAGTTATTACTAATAGCAAACTCGTTTAATACTTTAGATTAAATGAAACAACTTCGAAGCTTACTAAAAACTTGAGTGTAGTTTTAACTTTGATTATAGAATTTAGATAATTTTTAAAGTGTTTTTATTGTTTGTAGTTAATTTTCTTTAGTAGTAATTACTAAAACAATTTAATCGAGAAAAGATCAACTTGAAATAATGATTCTCTAAAGTATTGAAATAAAGGTATAGTTATAAAGTATATAATTTTGACAAATTAAAATTTTACTCAAGGCTTGAAATTTTTAAATTTTTCTTTCAACTTACAACTTATATTAGAACGAGAAAACGGCAACAAAACAAGGCAAATTGGAGAAATTGTGCAGAGCTTTACAGCAGGAAAGAAGTCAGCTTAACAAGCAACTTAGACTGTTGGAAAGTCAGCTGTCTAGCAACTGCTCCACTAGGACATCTAACGGTTAGATAGTTGTAAAAAGACTAATCATTTTTGAGCTGTAAAGCAATTTTAGAAAACCTTAAAGTATACTGTTCCTGCTTTTGGACATGGTTTAATTTAATTTGTTACCGAGCTTAAAAGTAAGCAAATAAATCTAATCTTGTGAATAAGTAAAACATTATATGATGATATATTTATATTATTTGATATGTAGTAGTTTAAAGTTTGAAATGTAAAGAAACTATATTATAAATAAGCCGTTTAAAATTGTTATTAACTGTCTTTTACATTTGTTGAATTAAATTATGGTAAGACTATCTATTAAGGGTATAATGGGAAACCATCTTGTTTTATTTTTACAAGCTGGTTCTAATTTTAAGAGTAAATCTTAGCTTTTAGACATTTTTACCAATTAAAAAAATCAAAGTAACTTTTAACTTAAATGAAATTAAACTCGTTGAGTTCAATAGAAAAATAGCGTTGTTAAAACACATATGTTATAGATAATTGTTCTAATTCAATTAATTTTTAATTTTTTTATAGTTGTATATGGGGTGAATGAAGTAGAAACTATTGTTATTGAAAGTAGTTTAGAATTAAATAATTTATAGTTAGACTTGTTGAAAATTAATTTTTGTCTCTTAAAATATTCTTAAAGTTTATAGGTTTTTTAAATATTTTTTCTCGTTTATTATAAGTTAAACATCTTATTCAAAAACAAACGTGTCCAACAACCTATAATAAACAATGTTCCAATATACATATATATTATGTATTTATTATACAAAAAACTACTAATTTTCGTATCGTTTACTAAGTTTTAACGTTAAGACGTATCTTTAGAATTAAATAAAGTACATAGCAAAAATTTTAAAGAATCACACATAAAAACACATTATGACGTTTCAAATAAAGTTGAATAATTTTAGTTAGCTTATCTTAAAAACAACTTATATATAAGTCAACTTAGTTTGTTCTTGTTTTTGGTTCTTGTTATAAATATATATATAATGTATATTTACAACAGAATCAACTGACAAAAGCAAAAAAGAAGTTTGCAACGAAAACTCTGAAGAGCTTGCAACAGTTGGAAATACAGATGACAAATCCGATAAAAACAATAGTGACGTCATATTAGAAGCTTGTGACAAAACAAACAAAGTCCAACCTGAGGATGTCACAAAAAAAAGTTTAACTGAAGAAACAACGGCCGAGAAAGATGAAGCAGAATGTTCTAACGCTGTTCAAGTAGTGCCTGAAGCAGTTGCAGCGACCGAGGAAAACAAGGAACCTAATGATGCAGTACCCGAGAAGGAAAGCAAAGTTAATAGTGGAGCAGAAAAACCTTCTCTAAATGAAGCAGTTCCAACAGAAGCTAGTTCGGGTGCAGTTGAAAATTCCACTCACAAATACGAAGATTTGGATTGAGCTTTTGTATACATTGTCAGATATCTGTCTTGAAGAGCACTTTTTTAAGAAAATTTTACGAACATTTTCTTTAAACTTAACTTTATAATCAGTTTTTTTTATGTTTTGAAGCAGTTTTAGCATGATAGTATTTAATCCAACTTGTATAACTATGCATAACAAGTTTCAAACTAACTCTTTATTCAAAATATATATTTATGATACATACGCTTTCAACGTTACTGTGTTTCGTGTTTATTTTGATACGCTTTTTATTTTCGGTGCTTTTTATTTATATTAATACCAGTTTGCCTTACATATCTCAATTATGCTTTGCTGCTTCGTTGTATTGGATGCCAATTGAGTTTAATTTATTATTTTATAAAACAAAGTAGTACTTTTTAAAGTTTTGTCATGAGAGATAAACTATTTAATTTTTATAAATTTTTTTTATAGATTAATTTTTACTCCAGCTGAATCAATACTGTTTGAATTTTAAGTCAAAGTTTGTATTTTAGATGCCAAGTTTTTGAAATGTGCTTTTAACGATTTTAGATTTTAATGAACTGTATTTGTATTGTTTTGATAATGTGTTTAGATTAATAGTTATATATACATAAAAACTATAAAAAAAAGTTTTTTAAGTTTAATAAAACTAGAATGGTTGTTTGAAGGGCTGAAGTCTTGTATGAGAGGAAGAACACATTATAACAAATAATATCAAACTAAAGATTTTGATTTTTAAAATACAGAAATTTAGTTATTTATATATTTCACTACTTACTTGCTTCTTTGGCAGCATTAGGTTAATTGATAAATATATAAGTGTAAGTTAGTATAGAATTAACATATTATTTTTCAAACTAATTGAAATTAAGCGTTTCATATTTAGTTAGGTTAATTACGACTACATATAAATTTTATTAATGTTTGTGTATTTCTAATTTTTATACTTGTGTACAATTAATACTTATATTGTTGTTGTCACACACTCAGGTTATATCAGTAACTCGAGATAATTAATGTTTGTAAATCTATTTTCAAACTTTGGCTAACTTAAGACAATTTTGTTTAAGGCTCAGGATGGTTTTAATATTTTTGAATATTCTCAGGAGATATTTTTACAGGTTTTGTTGGTTTATATCGAGCTTTGTCGAAGAACTTTATTTTTACTAATTTTTAAAAGATTTAAAAAAATTAATAACTTTTTGAAAATTTCAGACGGTATTTGGTCACTAAAGGCAGTTTTTTGACTCTTTTTAGTGAGTGACAACCTTTTATACGTATACACAACTTTAAGAAATTAAATGCTTTTACATCTTAGCTTATGCAATTTTTTTTTGGTTCTCTTCATAAAATTTGTATCTGATTAGCAGAAAGTACTATAAAAAGCATTTTTTATTAAATAAATTTTCGTGACCTTCAGCTTTGAAAAACATTAAGTGTGCTCAGTTTCTAACATAAGCTCATTAATATTTTCAGTAAATCAACGTTCTTAGCTTAAATAACTGAAAAGGTGTTTAAACTTATCGACTTTACATAACTAACTAACAAATGTACTTTATTTTTAGTTTTACACTAGTTTAGTTCATGACTAACAGTAACAAATTCTAAACAAATAATTCATTAAATGTTGAGAAACAATAAACTAATAGACAAAACTATCGATGATCACTAGATCATGACCAATAATAAGCAGGCTTAAGTATATGGTTGAATTAAGAATAAATTCAAGATGAAGATTCAAATATTAAAATATATTTGTTAAAGAATTCACTGAGTTTTAGCGCAAACTGTAAAACGTAGTAACTGTTTGAATATTTCAATAAGCTAGCTTTACACATGTTTGCCAAAATACCTGGAATTTAAGCTAAAAAATCTGGAGTTTTTAACATGCTAAGTAGTAAAATTTCAATTTGACGCCAAAAATTATCATAAACATAAAATGTTTTCAATCACCAAAAAAAAAATATTAAAAAACACTTTTAAAATAGCTTTGGAGTATTTTTTCAATGTTTTTATATTATAAAATATTTTTTTACCTAAAACTTAACTTATAACTTAAAATAGACCAAACAATTTATACTTTTGAAACCTGGAGAAAACTTTTCGAAAACATTTGCAAACCCTGTTTACAAGTAAAAATCTATAAAATGTTTGTTTGTACGAAACTGTTATATAAAGCAGTACTTTGACTGTTTTTTTAAGTGAGAGTAAACCTAATTTTGATTTTATAAGTTACTACTTACAAAAACGAGTATGTTATAATAATTTTTTTTGTTTACGTTGTATTCATGCCTAGCACTGAGCACACAGGTTCGCACTTGGAGAATGACTGACCTGAGAATTTCTAGATTAGTGATCAAAGTTCAATTTTAAAGAACAACTTTTTATCGTTTGTAATTTAAGTTTTTATAGTTCTTAAAAAAGTCTTCAGGCTTTTTTCACTATAATACAAGTTATTTAGACTTTTAGCTCATGTTAACATTCTAAAAAAAAATTAAATGAAAAGTAACTTTAGTGTTAAAGAGTTTATTTGTGAATAAAATTTTTATAAGACTTATAAAAATCTTATAATTTTATACTTATATTACAAAATTTATAGTCTGCTACTATTTTTTTTACAAAAGTTTTCAATAAAAAGCTAATTCTACTCTACATTGATAAAAAAAAAACTTACTTGAAAAGGAGTTAGTGAAAACATTAACAATACTTCTTATTTAAACATGCTTAAGTTTTAAAACCGTAAAAAATAAGTCCCAATAAAACTTAGTAATAAAACTACCTGTAAATGTTTAAGTATTTTATGTCCAGTAGCTAGGACATTTGTTGTTACGAATTTTGTTTTTTCAATACAAAAGAAGTTTTATAATTTTCGTTTTGAACAAAGCAGACCCAAAAACTTAATAAAAGTTTTTACCGAAAAGCTTGAAGTACGAAGTATACTACACTAATAAATAGAAACATAAAAAAATACAACTTAAAAGTTCTAATTGTAACAACGTTAGAAACGGCTTTAAATTGTTTATTCATTTCTCTTTCTACTACTAAATTTTGATAGAAAATTTTGTTAGTTTTTTTTTATTAGCATATTTAAGTAATTATGCTTAGTACTATTTCAATCTTGACCAGTACTGATTTTTTTACTAAAAAGTTGCCCTACAAGCTCAAATTTTTAGTTAAATAAATTTTGCAATCAAAGAAAAGTCATTATTTGGGCATTCAACTCGATGACCGAGAGGTCTTTTTGTGTACCCAGGTCCTTAAACCGAAATTTATTGAGCATTTTTTCGTACTTTTCGTTTGTTAAATGAACTATTTTATTCTAAATGAAGCTTCCTTAAATTTAACACTACTTAATTTTATATTTTATTGCTTTTAACTTATCGTTACTAGACGCATAGTTTTAAAAATAGGAGACCATAATATTTACAAGTTCTAAATTGTTGAAATTCAACTTATGGCAGTTTTTAAAGAATTATATAGGGTAAACTAAAAGAAAGTTGGTAGATGATATAAGCAAAAACCTTCTTTTCCTACGACTGGTAAAAATAAGCCTAAAAAATATACGCAATTAGCAAACCTAGTTTGGAACCTAAACGTGATTCTGTAGAAACAAAGCAAACGGTGTTAGTATATGAACCTTATGCTACCTGAAAAGACTACATACTGAACTATCAGGTAACAGAAAATCATAAGATAAAAGAAATGAACTCATTACTTAATGTCTACAATAGTCAAAAAAAAATTATTGATAAAATCCTTACAAATAAAATGTTTTAACAATTTTTGTATGTTATCCAACTTAAGTAGTAAAATGATTTATTTCTGTATATGTACTTTTAAGTTACTAGACAACTTTATCTTTTTTGTGATTCCTTTAGTGATAACTTCTACTATATTTCTCTACACAAATTTCAACTAAAGCTTTGTATTTTTATGCTAAGTATACAACCCTAATTTTTAAAATGTTTTTTTTTAATTAAAGCTTTTTTATACTACATAGTAAAACAGTTGTAAACTTAACCATAACAACTTAATTTGGATACATGATGTAATATATTTAGTCATTTTCACAAGTTCCAACTTAATTTTATTTATTTTTAGTTTTGTACAACAATCTAATTAACTATTTAATAGCATTTAAAATTTATGCAAAATACTTTCCTTAAGTTTATTTAAATCATAATAAGTTTTTGCATAGTTTCACATTATAATCTGTTCAGCGGTTAAACTTTCTAACTGTCTTAATTGTTTTTTATCTTAAATAAATCTTTGTTAAATCTGTTTAATTTTTAAAGTTTTTTTTGTATTTTTAAAGTTATTAAGTAAACTTATATCGTCCAGTGTGTTTGTTGCATACGTATACGCTTTTTATTTGTACATTTTTTGTTTATTAAGTTAGAAAAAAAAATGTGTCATATTTCTTTTTTTAATGCTTTGGTTTATAATTATGTTACAATGTCTCAGCTAAGGAAAATTGAGATTTCTATGTTTTTTACAAGTTAATTCAAATAGGTTTAGAGCATAAATAAAACGATTAGCTTGAAATGATAAACTATCTATTTAGATACCAAAGTAGTGTTATTTTAGTATTCTAAATACTATAATAAGTATTAAATAAATTAATAAAACTTTTTATATTAATTAGAACTGTTATATTTAAAAAACTTTCTTATAACTATTAAATTTAACGCAAGTTTAGTTTGTAATGCTAAGTTTTAATAAATATGTTTATTAAGTTTAGTAACTATTATACTTTTTAGTCCTAGTTTAGAATTATTTTAAACTTTTTATAAAAACAAAACACTTATAGTCGTGAAAAAAGGATATAGTTATACAAATAACTGCTACAAATATTTTATCAGTATAAATGTAATTGTACCTCTTTGATATATCTTTTTAGCATAATAAATACTTTGTTTTTTCAAAACTGAATTAAACTTTCGTAAGATATTAAACACATCTAGTTTTTTAGAAAAAGTTTCAAACAGTTTTTTTAATCATTATTTTCATTTTTGTTTTAGTCTAAAATGTTTCTAATTTTTAGTTATAATCGTCGTTGTTCAATTTGATAAAAACAAAGACGATTTTCTAAAGATTTTTTTCAATCATGAAACAAAGTATTGAGTATTTTAAAAACGATTGCAACAACATGCTTATTTTAGAAACAGTAAAATTGTTTATTATTTGAAAGCAAACTTAAAACCTACAAAATAAAATCAAATTTAGAATTTTTATAAGATATAAGTTTTATGTATCTTAAAATATACCGAGAGAAAAATGATTTAAGAAACTTTATGTTGTAGAAACAACTTCATATACTTAATCTTGTATAAAAACACAGTAAAGTTTAAAAGCTTTGTAGCATTTAAACTTAGTTATCTTTGTTGAGTTTTTGTGATACTTAAACATATTAAATTTTAAAGAAGTTGTGAACATGATAAAAGAGGGTTTTAGATAACTCTAAAATGTACAATCCTTTGTTAACTGTCAAGAACTACAAGTTTACTTAAAATTATGTCGTTAAAGTTTTTTGGGATAAAAACTGTCTTAACTTCAATTGAAAAAATTACAGCTGCAAAAAAACTTATACTATTAAAAGGTTATAAGTCTGAATTATAATTGTAAATTTTCACCCGAACTTCGAATATCACTTTTTTTATTAAGTAAACATAAAATTCTCAGACTGTTTAAAAACCCAACATTGTATTTTTCAAATTCGACACACAAACAAATTTTGAAATTATACAAGCTTTGAAATTTTGAAGCTAAACGTTAAACTTTTTAAGGATTGAGCCAAAAAAAGCTTAGCAAATGAATCAATAGCATAAAAATGTGTTTTTCAAATTACTATATCTGGACTTGCGATTTTATGACAATGAAACAATATGTTAAAACTCATTTACGTTAACATAGTAAATGGAAGTTAAAAAAACTGACCAATCTAGCGAATAAATTTCTAAAATACACACAAGTTTTATCAGATCAAAACAGTTTTCTTTTAAATACCTTGAAAACTATAAATATAAACTCTATTCTGCTTTGTCATATTAAATAAGTAATTAAATTTTTCGTTAGTG
This sequence comes from Thalia democratica, assembly GCF_965202585.1. Taxonomy (NCBI): domain Eukaryota; kingdom Metazoa; phylum Chordata; class Thaliacea; order Salpida; family Salpidae; genus Thalia; species Thalia democratica. The sequence goes on from NC_139165.1 coordinate 26,424,116, forward strand.
TTTTATTATCCTTACCATACCTTTTTTTTTTATAAGGTCTATTCAAAATGAAAGCTTACAAATGTTTTTGGTAAAACTTTAATGGTTTACTTTAAATTCTTAATCAGTATGTTTCTAACAATACATAAGTTTATTGTAAGTTTTCGATAACAGTTTATTTAGCTTTTTTTAGTTCATAAATTTAACATATTTTTATAAGTTTACTAACTTTTGTTATTTTGATATTTATTTTAACAGAAAGTAATTAAGGTTGAAACTGATATAAACCTGTTATTACCTAAAACTATTAACTGCAAGGTAAAGTTTCAACAACACAAATGTTTTCGCAACCATGCATTTCAACTCGGTAAACGAAAATTTCATTGTTTTTTAACTAAAACAAACAAAAACAACTTAAAAATAGTCTTAAGAAGGCTTAAAACCAATAAAATGTTGCATTAAACAAACATTATGTGGTATTTCAACACACCATCAGTATAAGTATTCTTACACAAAAAACATCCTTGAACTACTTAAAAGTAAACATTGTTGCTTTGTCACCATTTCATAAAAACCATATGGCAATTTTCTTGGAGTTTCTGGTAAACAAGAAAATTGTTTAAAAGCCATACCGTTTTGAGTTTTAGTACATAATTGAAAAGTTTCAGAACAAAATTAGTTTGAAAATTTAAAAATTTTGAATTAAACGAAAAGTTGCAAAAAAATTAATCTAATATTTATGATAAAATAGTTAAACAAAACATTTTTTGTAAATAAGCTTTAAAACGTGGTTGTAATATTACAAAGTCTTAATGGTACCACATTTAAGTATAATATATCTATTTGCTTTGAGAAATAAAAGCATTTTAAAACAGAATCTTTAAATAAATAAAAATGAAATTGTCTATTTTGTTGACACTCGCTTTTATCTGTTCAGTTTCTGCTGGACCACCACAATTTCCTAATGCAAGACGTAAGCTTTAAAATGTTTTGTTAAAAGTATAAAACTATGTATTAGTTTGATAGAATGTACAGTAATAAGTCTTTAAATACTAAAAAAAAAAATTTGAACGAAATATAACGTGCTATGATTAAATTTAATTAGCATACGACTAAAACTAATAACTAAAAAAAAACGAGTTATACTTTTTGAAATTAAAACTTAGAAATTATATTTTTAAGGATATAAGTTTATTAATACTTAGTCATATAATTTAAAATATTAGTCTAGTAAATAAATACCTTTGCGAACCAAAGCATAGATAGTACTTAGAATATAGTTGAGTAAACTGTTTTTAATATATATTAAGTTACTATATAAAGTTAAAGTGACCATTTAAGTAAACATGTTTTCTTGTCTCTTAAGATCACTCAACGTCTTTGGTCGTCAGATTAACTTGTAATTAAAAATACATTCAAATAAATATAATAAGACATATATATTGTTAAATCTCTTCAGGATTGAAACAACTCAACATCCAAGATTGTCAGATCAACTTGTAAATATACATATATACTTTATCAAAAACTATTTTATGTTATTTACTTTCTCTAGGTTTGAGATCACTCAACGTCCAGGGCCGCCAGATCAACTTGTACGCTGCATGCTCCGGATACCACCTCCACGACAGCGGACGCGTCACCTCCCCAAACTACCCAAGTAACTATGACAACTACATGGACTGCAACTGGCTGGTCCACGCCGAGGACGGACACCCGGTCAGCATCGATTTGAACGTGGACGGTGTTGAGAGCAACGACTACCTTCAGGTTAGGGGATTTTATTTTGAATCTATTGGAAGCAGCTTTAATTTGTAATAATTTGTACACATCAAAACAAGATTTATTTGTTATATATATACATAATACATCAGCACCAGATTTATTACGTTTAAAGTGTAGCATTTACATTAGTTTTCTTTAACTAAGAAAAAACTTAATTGTAGTAACTCTTCCAAGCAGTATGTTTAATAAAGAGTGTTAAATATAGTTAGAAATGTGTAAAACTTATTTAAGGAAAATGTTGTAAGATGTTAAATTTTAAAGTGATTGTTTCTGAAAAAGTTTGAAAATAATTTCAGGCTTAAAACAGCTTATATTAAACAAAAGTATTCTATGTTTAAATACAAACTCGTTAAAACTTTTAAGATAAAAAACGATAAACTAAAGACTTATTCTTTTTCGGAAAATTCTCCACAATTTTTCAATACTTAAGTACTTTAGAAACTTAGTTAATTAATTAAACTTCTAAATAGGTGTACGACGGACAAACCGAATCGGACGCCCAACTGGCCAACATTTTCGACAACTACAACCAGAGGTACCACATTGAAGCGACCGGTAACTGGATGTACATCGTGTTCAGATCTGACAGCGCCAACACCGCCAAGGGATTCTACTTCGATTACCAATAAATATACTTTGATGTTACTGAATAAACTTGTTTAAAGTGAAGCACTTGTTTTTTTTAGTTACTGTTAGTTTATTGTCTAACGCAGGACCCCGGCACTAAAATACGTTTTGTAAAAACTTGAATTACGATAATTGGCAAACTCTGTATTATTTTGTAAAACTTAGAACAATTTAGTTATGCTTCTCATCAAAACAATATATCAACATCTAACCTTATTACTGCTTTAAAACTAAAAAAAGAACAAAAAAATTTTTTTAATACTTTTTAAGTTTTAAATGCTAAAATCGTCAGTTTATATATTGTCTATTGAACGACAAAAAAAAGTGCTCAAAAAGTTTGGTCCAAGGACCTAGTACACGAAAAAACCTTACGCTTATCGAGTCATACACCAGAACAGTTTAATGTCATGTCCAGGAATATATTTATTATTAATTTTTTTTAACTATAAGCTTTCATTAAATATATTTAAAAAATGGTGTTTCATACGTTTTGTTAACATGTACTACTCTATAAATTCGTAAAGGTGATATGTTTAGTGGAGCAAACTTTTACTACAGTAAGGTATAAAGGAGAGTTTTCTGAAAAGCAATCAAAACTTAAATGATACAAAATGTTAACAAATGTTTAGATTTTTAATAGTTTTAACCATTTATAAAAACAAATACTTTTTATCATAACATAGAACTTAAAAATGAATACTTATAAAAATTACAAAACTAAACAACTTAAAAATATAAAAGTTTATATTATACTAGAGGTCAACAAACTATGGTCCAACTGCCGTACTTATGGTTCGGGCCGTATTTATTTTAACTAAAAAAACTCTTGAATAACAACTTTTTTTTTTGAATTTGATTTATAACTTTCAACTAAATAAACTGCTAACAAGAAAAGTATATTTGCTAATTCTACGACAAACCGATAAAAATATCTATTTTAGACCAAATGTTTTTCGTTTTAGATAGAAGGTATGTTTACGCTAAACTTTGACTTTGAATTTGCACACAATAATTAAATATTATGGCTATAAGCTATGAAATCTTTTTAGGTTTTATAAAGTCTTGACTAAAAAAAGATTTAACTCAAAACAAAATTAAGTATTTTTTATTCATATTTTACACTATCAGTAAAGACTGTTTATTAATATATAAACTTTTTACATGTGTTTTTATAAAGTGCATTGTGTTAGCTTTAGTTAACATAAAACTTCCAATAGGAACAATCAGTTAATAAATTCCTAACTAGTTAAAAACGAACAAAAAAAATATTTATTCTTAACTTAATATTGTTTTGAAGGTATACAACAAGTTTTCAGGGGTAAAAAAAGTTTAATATTTTTTTCATCTCATAACTATTACTGATACTAACTACAAGCTGACTTTTGTTTATAGTTAAGTAAAGACATTTTCTTTAAAGTTTTATTGTTTAAAAGCTATATACTTATACACTGTGGTGCACAACTCGATAACCAAAAGGTTCCTTTGAACACCAAGTCTTTAGACAAAATTTTTTGAGCGCGTTTTTTATTGTTCAATAAACAATATGTAAAGTTTGAATAAAAGTTAATAATAACTTTAATTAATGCATATTTAGACTAAAATATTGAAAAAAAAGGTAAGCCTTTGTGTTCGACAAAGATAAATTTTGAAGTGTAGTTTACAAAATGATAAAACATATTTCTTGTTAGAACTTAAGCACTACTTGGACTTTCTTTTCTAGTTATTTAAATATTAAACATAACTAACTTTGGTACATAAATTTATTATAAACTAATTTGACATAAATCGGACAACCTATCTAATTTAATACCCACAAAATGTTAGTTTTAAATAATAGACATTTTTTTGTTTTCAAATGCAAGTTTTTGAAATACAGTAAATAAGCATTAATTTGTTGGGAGGTTTAAATTTTTAACAGTTTAAGCTTTAATCCATACATTGTGCTTTTACTTTGTAACTAATGTTCAGCAAAATCCACAAGTTCCGGTCCGGACCAAGGTACTTTTTATTTATTTTAATTTATTTGTTTTAAACTTCACTTCAACTATACTCTTTTATTCGCTTTTGACCTTAGAAACTTTTCTGGTTGGCGGGCTATACATATAAATATTTTACTGCGTGAAGTAATAATTTTTGAAGACGACAGCAAAAAATTATCTATAAAGCAAAACTATTTTTAAATGTACTTCGAAGTAAAAACAACTTTGTACTGAAAATAAAGTTAATAGCATCTTTGAAAAGATATAAAAAACTCAATTTTAGTTGTTATGCACGAGTTATTTCTCAGTAAAAAATTACGTTTCAAGCTAGATGCTTCTGTTGGGTAAGTCGGATTCGGTCCTCAGTCCATATGATGCTTATATCTTATGTATATATGATTTGTATCTAGCCTATAGTTATGTTTAAGCTATAGAAATAATTGATTACCAGTCTGACGATTTTATTTTTAACAACTTTATCATAGAACAGAGATGGTCATACTTGCAGGACACGGCAAGCGACTAACTACTTGATAACAACAATTTGCACTAAGCAAGAAAATGTTTAAATAAAAGCTTATAACTATGGTATGAATTGATTTTATAGTTAACTATGATACTAATTTATCATTTATACTTTAAATTATTTTTTTTTATTGAAATTATTTCTAAGTATAGTTTTACAAAGCTAAGCTTTATAGCTGTATATAGAAAGTTGTCACAGATGGCCTACTAAATAGAAAATTTGCTCAAACCCAGACATATAGACACAAAAAACCATAAAAAGATCAGTTGATTAAGGAACAAAAAATAATTGAAAAATACTGTGAACTGAAAATACTGTGAAAAAAATATTTGTGTGTTATAAAAATAAAAATTACTATAAGTTACTTTAATTTTAGTTAACGAATTAAGTCCAAGCCGTCGGGTTTTTTTTTTGTAATTTTTTATATATAATAAGTATAGATTTGAAACAGTTGTACAACAATACTACAAAAATTAAAGTTTGTAAAACTATCTTATAGAATTGATATAACAATGCTTCATTGTCAATTTATGTCTTTAAGGGATTTTTTCTTATATAATTAGTGTGATTTCATTTTAAGTATAGACGTTTTGATTTAATGAAAAGTTAGTATGTTTTTTTTAACTTATTGGATCAGTTAAATAACTACTAATAAAAAAAATATTTTTTACTGACCCTTCAAAGTTTTATAGTAAAAAAAAACTTTTGTAACTAAAAATATTTTCAATCAAAGAGTAAACACATATATCTTGACACAAACTTTTAGTTGTTGCTGCTGTTTAAAACACAAAAACCCACATGTGCTATTTATTTAACATTTTAAAACAATTTTTAACTTTATCAATACTCAACAGTTTCAAATACATAAAATTTTTGTAAAAACATTCAACAAAAAAGCAAACAATATTTTAATCAGTAACTGTTTTTTTTTTTTTGACTGTAACAATCAAAATGTTATGCAAGTTTTTAATTTTTGTTCTTTATTTGTATTTAGAAACTGATTTGCTTACAGCATATATCAAATATTTAGTGTTAAGACTTTAAGGACTATCGATTGTAACACAACGACATAACTTTTCATCTGTATAAGCTAAAAGAATTTAAATATTTGAGCTTCATTTAGGGATAAGTTATTTAATAACAAAGAAAATTATACTTCAAATTGGTCAACATATCTATAATTACATAAGTTTGCTTGTTTAAATAAATTAAAATTGTAAGACTAAAAGCTAGGATACATTTACAAAGATGAATGTAAAAAGCTTTTCAAAAGTAACACTAAAAGTAACTAAACACATAAAAATTAAGCAGTACCTTCTCGAATTTTGTTCGCAAATTATAAGTTTATATTTTAGAATAACTTTCACTAACGTTAAGTAAGTAGTCTGTATAAAATTTCGACCTTAATTGATAACTTACAATCATAACTATCCAACAAATATTTGAAAGACTTGTAGTATTTAATTAGGCTTTTTGACATATATATTATAAAGTTAAAATGTAGAACTTTTTTTCATTAATTATTGTTTTAAAATTTTTTATATATTCAACAAATAAAAGCTTACAGTAAGAGGCTTCCGTAATCATTTAACCATATAACATAAAATACTGTGATCTGTTGTCATTATTCTTGTCTAAATTGCCGCGAAACAAGTTTTAATGTTGTTTAAAATATATTTCATAAAGTTTAAATTTAATAAAAAAAGAGGTTAAAGTTTAAATACACATCTCTTAAAAAAATACGTCTTGTCTTACAATATTTTATTTTTGAATAGAACCATGACTATTTTCAACCACTTTTATAAGCATAATTCTTTAAAATATCAATGACAAAACTTACTAAAAAACACTTGTGTGATAGATAAGAATTATTGATAAACAATATTGTATTTTGTTCTTAAAACTGGTAAAACCTTTGTACAGGAAAGTAAAAAAAAATATCTAAGTCCTTGTTTTTGTACTTTGAAGATAGCAATTTTTTGATTCCGGGACACAAATACTGTAGTATTATAAACTAATACTTGTTGATAACTTAATTAAAACCTGCAAAGTTAGATAAAAAACTGATTCCTATGAAATTTAATTACCATATAAGACTTACTCCCTTTTAATTCATCTCAAGCTAAAGAACTTTACACTGTCTGAAGACAAACACAGTCTGTAAAACAAATTACTTTTATATACTGTTAAAGAATATTTTCTTCTTATAGAAAAAAACTTAAGTTATAATTCTCTTACTTAACAAAAATTTTACAAATAGATGCATAAACACAAAAGTATACATTATACATGAAACTGCTTAGACCATTATAAAATCAAGTATGAAAACAAAACTTGACTTAACATTTTTATTAAATGGTAAATCTTCATCTTCAAAAATAGTAGAAGTTGAAAACATATATAACAGGTAATTTTACACTTATCTTCGTTTAAAAATTCTAAATATATACTTAATTTTTGTAAACATATTAGTCGTAAAAGTACCAATTGTATTTACTTAACTTTAAATAAAAAACACATTAAGTAAATAATTATTTTTTATCATCAATAATAAAAACACAAATTTTCTAAGACAAAATAATGTTAAAAACGTAGATAAACATTTAGAACCTATAAATATTAGCCTATTTAAGTTTTTAAAATCATTATATAAAATAATAAAAGTTCTAACATTATAAAAATACAAGATTGTCTTAAAACATAAAAACAAAAAACTCCAGAAAAAAATTTATCAAAACAATTACTTTGTAGTATGTAGTATCTTTTTTAATAAGCAATTTATTATTTTTGCATGTAAAGTAAAGCTTTAAAAATGTTAAGAGTAAAAACTGTGAATCATAAAACACATTGGTTTGCTCATAGCAATTAAAACTAAATATCTTTTAAACTTGTTTTAAACAACTAAACTCCAATAGTACATACTTCAAATTTATTTTCCAATATCAAAAAAAGACAAATCTACTGTTTTCTTAGTTTTCACTTTCCGAGCTCTCCCACCCTCTTGTAATGCTTTTGCTTCTTGGTCATGCCAAACTGCAGTTTCTGCTGTCTCCTCCTTCTACTCTGACCAACGTCCACCTTCACTACATCCGGGTGCATTGGACTGATGAACTTGCCTGTAAAAAGTTTGTTAATCTAATTTTCGTTGTCAGGGTCGTAGGTTCAACAAGCCTTCGTTTGCTTGTTTGTTGATAAACACTAATTTTTGCTTACATTTTGACAAGAGTGATTTTCGTTATCTAAAACCAACTTGAATGTGTTTAAATCGTAAGCAAAATTTTTATGTTTGAAACCAGCAGCAATCTACGTCCCTAGTTGACACTGAATCGCAATGAATGTACTCGACACTAGATCTTTTTTCAAGATTATTTACTAAACAACAAACACAACATGCACACCTGAAACAGTCTCGATCTTGGGCCGGTTGATCTTCTTGAGCGAGAGAGCCGTGTTGTACTGCTTCGCCACGGGGTAGTCCAGTGACCTCTCGAAGGCTGGGACGTCTCTGTGGTACTCCCACGGTATCTGCTGCACCTGTTTGCGCGTTGGTTTGTTCACGTTTGTTTGTTATGAAAAAAGTTGTTGTTAGAATAATGACAATAAGTTTTATGAGTAGTTTTGATGGGTAGGTTTATATTGCAAATATTAATAGTTACTTTATTAAATATATAATATTATTTTGAAAAAATTAAAAAATAATAAGCTTAAAACAAATTTAATTAAAAAAAAATTAAGCTTCAAACAAAATTAATATAGAAAAAAAAGTTTTGATGTGCACTTCTAAACAACTTCTCAATGAGAAACAAATAGTTTTACTCCAGTCATATACATTAAGAACTCAATAAAAACCTGCATCTTGGTCAAACCGAGATCTCTGTGCTTGGTCGGGATCCACGCAAAACTCTTCCTCTCTTTCTCCACATCCCTCATCTTCCTCTTCTACAACATGAAACAACATTTGAAAACTTAATTTCAAACAAAAACTTCAATTGTGTTTCGTTCTGCCATTCATGCAATGCAAACTTTACTTTTTTACACTTGAATACTTTATTTGACAAAAGCTTCGAAAATAATTAAATTTTCTCAAAACAATCGTCGTAATAAAAAAAATCTTACAACATAATAAGAAAATTATTAAAATAATTATATCTAATCAATTTCCAACCAAACAACCTTGGCCTTTTTCTTCTTCTGGGTGATTCCTTCCCCCGCCCACCCGGTACCGAACCCCGGCATGTCCAGCTCCATCATCTCCTTCTCCCTCTTCCGCTCCTCCTCCTTCTCGTGCTCCCCCCACACGTCGTCCTCCTCGAACGCCTCCTCGATCAACCCCGCGTTCTTGTCTGGATTTGACAGTTTGATCATCATATATATAAATATGAGATTTTACCATAAAATATGGTAAATTGGGGGCAAAAATCAAGGAAAGGTTTTCAGAAAAAGTCATTCTGAACTACAGTTGAGTAATTATTTTAGTTATTTTTAAATTTATGGTATTTAAACATTGTAAAGACTATAATGGGTAGATTAATTTCAAAGAGACAGCTAAGATATTTAATATGAAAATCACTCACCCGGAACGAAATCGTTCATGAGATCGTCCACTTCGCTCTGAACTTCCTTCCCTCCTCCCACGACGATCAGCTCCTCTTCACCGTCGCGCAACCTCACCGGTTTCAACACTTCCTCCTGCTGAGTCACTTGTTACAAAAACCGACAAGTCGCTGAATTGAGCGGTAAATTATCACGTTTGTTACTATGTGTTTTGATTTTTAGAGAACAAATAAAGATATCTCAAATTTTTAAAAAGAAATTATATTTTTATTATTTTGCACAATAAAGTCTTGCAAGAAAAATATACATTTTTATAATGGAACACGTCGAAAATCCACCCAATAAAAATTCCACTCGGTCAAATTCGAGAACCGTTTTGCGACCGAGGGTTAGGGGTAACAGTGATAGTGAAAAATAAATAAATTCAAAAATTATATAAAACAAAATAATAAATAGATAAAACACAAAAAAATTGGGTGCATTTTGAACGTTAGAACATTTCGAAAGTACACCGTCATTACAACAAACCTTCCTTTGCACTGCCACCATCTTCGTTTCCCCCTCCCCGTCCAAACCGGCCTCCTCCGTCTCAACTTGCACCATCACCGTGTTCTCTTCCTTCTCTTCGGCTTCCTGCTCCTCCCTTGCCGCCTTCACCACCTCCTCTGCTGCTTGCAACGATTTCAGTGATTGCAACGCGCTGGTGAACTTTTGCTCGTTCCTGGCCGCTTCGTCGTCCTGAGCATGATTGTCTGCTTCTTCTTGACCTTTTTGGTTTTAATGAAAGATTTGAACTTGATTTGTGTATTTCATTGTTTACAAATTATAAAAACTTGGACATAGCCTTTAAATTTAACTTTAATCTGTTTAAAATTAGCCGTTTCAGATGTAAAATGACTGATTCTTAAAAAACTATAACTAAAAGTGGCTGTAAAGTTTTATTTTTAAAGTTAAATTGCAGATAATTTTTTAAACTTTCCAATTAATTGTTCTTACTAATCAAACAAACAAGAACAAATACAAACCTTCAGTCTCTTCACTGTCGTCTTGTTCAGCTGCCAGCCACTTGTTGTCTGATTTCAAAGGTTTTACTACCTCTTGTTGAACATCGTTACTTTCTCCTTCATCATCATCATCTACTTCGGATTCACTGCTGTCACTTTCAACCTGATGAATAACTTCAAGTAAACTTTCTCAACTCCATTGAATTAAGAACCTTTACGTTATTTCTTAAACTTCAACAAACACTCCATAATCATTTAGAACGAGCCATAAATCAATTGATACGATAAACACCAAACAAATCAAACACATTTTATATTTATCATTTTATTTAAGAAATTATAAGTACATTTTTTATTGTAACACACCTTTCTCTTCTTCATCAATTCCTTGTGCCGATCAGCTTCGGCATTCATCTTTTCCCTGACGTCCTCATTGTATTTGGCAATCTTCGCCTTGAATTTTGAATTTTGTTAGAAATTTTATGCATAAACCATTTTAAATTTTGAAGTAATTATTTAGTTTGTTACTTTACTTCTATTTAGAATAAAGTTTCTAACCACTAACATCGTTGTATTTATTTAAAATTACATTGCAATATTCACCTTATTCTTATGCCATATTCCCGTCATGATAAAATTGCTAATGACTAACATAAGAATAGAATAACTTAATTACACCTAAATAAATTACAACCCTAACCTTGTTCTTGTGCCATTTTCCCTGCCCCCGATGAGCCAACGTAGCCCTCTCTTTGGCTCTCGCTCTCATGTGTTCCTCTTCCTCGTCTTCCTGATCTTCCTCGTCGCTCCCTTGCAGCTCCTTCAGCTTCTGCTGCTCCTGTTGGTTTTTTTTTCAGAATCACTAAATTTTATAGCTTAGTGCAGTATGTGTATTTATGTATAACTAGCTTGAAGCTTCATCAATTTCTTATGATTTTTTTTAAATGTTGGATCTTTACAATTTACTATCATTTTTTTAAATTACCATTAAAATTATTAAATCTGTAGTAATTACTTTAAATAAATTGTATTTTTAAAATTATGTTTGCTCGGATATCTTTAATAAAACAATGGTTTTTTGTTCATAAAAATTTAAAACTTAATAACAGAATAAACAACTTTATTTTTCAAAATTTCGTTATAAAAAAATATTTTTCGACCATTAAACAACAAAATGACCTTTATATTGTTCCAATCAATCATTATAAAAAAGTTAAACTTGTTTATGAAATTATATATTCGAACCTTCTCTTTCTTCTTCCTCTGCACCCTCCTGAAGTTCTTGCTCTTGATCTTCTTGGTCCTCTTGTACATCTGCTGCATCCTTCCCATGAAGACCCTGTTCTTCTGCAGCTGCTTCAGCCTCTCTCTCGCTTCCTGCTCGGACATCCTCTCTAGCGCCTCCTTGTCCCTCAGTGTCAGTCCCCGCCACCTTTAATTAGTTTAAAGTTGTCCGGTTTAAATAGATAACGAACATAAGATAGGTAAACATTGTTTTACATAAAAAACTATTAAAAAAAGGACTTAAAATAAAATAAATTAAAAATTTGAATAGCCATGCACCTTGCTACCCATAACATACCTGTGTAGTTATTACAATAAATAATAAACCAAAATGCGCTACATACCTGCCATGGTCGATTTCCTTGTCTTTCGGACCGTAAGTTGCCATCAGTTGGGCTTCCAAATCGCAAACGGGCTTCCTGGCTGTTGTGACTGTGTATTGGAGTAAAAGTTATTAGACAACCAAGAAATACATACGTACAAGATAAGCTTTTGAGAAGTTGAAATTAGAGTTTTTTTTTTTTGAAATTCTAACAATTTTAGTTACTGATAATATAGGTTCACATGATAAAGATATACTAAAATAAAAAAGTTTAAAATCAAAGTGCTATAGTTCGATTTTAAGCATATTGAATGACCAAATCTCAAAAAAATCATTGAAAATACCTTACTCTATTGCCTGCAAAGTTATTTGTGGAAAAAAACTGTTTAAACTACAAAAACCAGCATTAATTCAAGTTCCATAAACTTATAAGACTCCCTAAAACCAAAACATTAAAAATAAAAATTCCATACGACTAAAACCCCACCTCTCGAGTTTGCCCCCATCTTTCCCAGGTAGTTGCTCCTTAGCGGCTTCTGTTTTGGCGGGAACATTATGTGGTCTTCCCGCCACATCAGCTGGGCGTGATCGTCCCACTTGGAAGCTTCCTTGTTGTTTTTGATGGCGAGCGCCTTCATCTGCATGCGCTTCGACTCCGGCTTGCTCGGTTCGGCCTGCAACGTTTTCTTGTTCTTTTCAAGCATCTCCATCTTTCTCTTCATTTGGTCGCCTGAAAATAAGAAAGTTAATTCTAAACTCAAGGTTTTTTATTTGTTAAAGGATGAAAAATTATATTCATCAAATTTTAAAAAGTAAATAGTAACTGAATTTCTTTAATATATTCGACTAAAACACTTAACACTGTTTTTGTTATTCATATAAGAGAATAACTTTTTAACTGAAACTTCTTTAACTTAATTACTTTACAACTTTAAATGATTAAACTTTTGTAATTAATAGTGTTCTTAGATTAGGTTTTGTGTTTAGTCTAATTTACACTTATTTATCATTTACAGTCAAAAACTTGCTATATAAAAAAGCAATAAGATTAATTAAACAAACTAATCGAATTATTTTCTAAAATAGAAGAAAACATAGCTTAGTTAAAGTTTAGTTCTGAAAAGTTAGTATCGTTTAACAAACTATAAAATAATATTTGTTTTAACGTTCTTGAACTATGATAAACAAGTTTAAGGGCATAGGGTAGTGTCTGACGATTATTTTTACTAAAAATAACATTAAATCTTATATGAAAGCCACATATGAAAGTACGTACTACAAGCCAGTTTTTATAGAATTAAAAAATCATATTTAACTTTTGATATATTGTAATCTTTGTATAAAGCTTCTGATAATATGTTTAGACCGCAATTTTTTGTATTCAATATTCTCAGAAATTTGAAAAACCACTAAAAATCTATCTTCTTCTTTATTTTTTGAGCTAGAGACATCAGACTTTCAGGAAACGATCATTTTATAGTTTAAAAGGCTTTAAATGTTGCAACTTTCAAAATATGAAAAAATATAATTTTTAGAATAAAAAAAAAAATAAAAAAGTTTTTTTTTTTATGAAAATTTTATTTTTCAAAAAGCGGTTTTAGTTTGTGCTTTCCATCAGAAACTTATTAACATCACCGACTTTGATTGCTTTTATATCAAAAATTACTTTGAGTTTATTAAAGCGATTAAAAATGACTGATAGCGCAGATAAAACTGTATAAAATAAAATCAACTTGTAAAAATCAAGGTGATCACCCCCTATGCCCTTAAATCTTAAGCACATAGTTTCAAAACATTCTATTTAAAATGTTTAATTAATTTAAATTTATAAAATAGTATTTTATTTTTTCAATAAAGCAAGACTAAATTAAAGGAAACCAGAAAAACTCATTTGGTGATAACATTAAATTATTGAAAAAAATACCAAAATTTGGAATGAAGTAAGAACCAAGCTTCAAAAAACCTATACACAAAATTGAATTAAGGACATAGGGGGTTATTCACTATTTTCACAATTTAGTCTTATTTTAAAGAGTTTTAAATAAGCTACAAAATGCTTTTTACAGATTTTTAAAGTTTAAAATAGTATTTGAGACATAGCAGGCCAAAGTCAGGGGCAACATTAGGTTCCTTATGGGGGGTGCAAACTATAACCGCAAAAACAGTTTTGTTTTTTATCATAAAATTTTTATTTTTTTAATTTCTTCAAATTTTCTTTTGACAAAATTTTCTAAATATTGCAAGAACCATTTCCTAAAAATTTGAGGTAGTTATCTTAAAAAACGTAGAAGATGAATTTTTAGTGATTTCTAGTTATTTGTTGTTTTAGTTTGCGCCCCCCATAAGTAACCAATTGTTGCTTCTGACTTTGACCTGCTGTATCTCAAAGATTTTTCTGAGTTTTAAAAACATGTAAAAAGCAACTTGAAGCTTAGTTAAAACTCAATAAAATAAGACTAAATTGTGAAAAGGTGATTTATCACCCTATGCCCTTAAATATGAAAGAATTTTGCTTATTTATGTAAATTAATGAAAACATGATAAGGATCTAAATATCTTAAAATTTATGAAAACATAAAAGTTAAATGTACATTTTAAATGTAATAAATTCTGAAATTCTATAATATTAGTAAAAAAGTTATGAAGACTACTACAACAAAAAAAGTAAGCAATGAAACAAATAAAAGTTTATATTGACAACAACATTTTATAAATTATCTGTTTGCATATATTTATGCAATCTATAATAACGAAAACTATTAGTATATAAACAATTAAATCGCCTACCTTTAACATTTCCCTCTTCAAATATGTCACCAAAAGCAGTGTCACTTTCATTTAACACCGGACCGTCAACCAAAGTCCTGCGTCTTTTGTTAGTGGCTTGCTTCTCTTCCTCCTCCTTTACAATTTAAAGAGTTTATTTTTTTTTTACCTTAGGGGCAAAGAATTACAAATTGTTATTTTGGTCAAAAATGGACTAACTTTTACATATTCTTATTCAGAATAAATGTTCATACAACTAAAACTAATAACACACTTTCTAATTGGCTACAAGCTTGTGAATAACTTAGAATCATAATCTATTCAAAGAATTTTAAACTGAAAGATTTCAGCCCTTTTCAAAAATAAACTTTGACTTGTGATAGAATAAAATAATTAATAAAAATCACTTACAAAAATTATTGTATGATCTTGGGTTCCTCACTCCTATATCTTAACTCGGTTTCAGAAGGAATTGCATTTTCAAAACTAGATGTTTTCTTCAGATCAGCCTTCTCATAATACCATATAGGCTTGCTCAGTTCATATAAGGTTTTTTGGTGATGAGATTTAGTTGATTTTAATATATTTTCTGTTAGAAGTTTAACAATATTGTTAATACTAAGCTTTTACTTGTGTTGGGTACCTTGATGAAATTTTTCTGTTTACTTAAATTAATTTGTACTTTAAGATATTCATATAAATAGTTGTATGGTTTGCATGCTTCAAAGACTTAATTTAGTAAAGATTAATTTAAGTAGTTATAAGCACTAAAGTTCATATATATGAAACATTTTAAATACAGTTCACAAGTAGTTAATGTTCATAACTTTCCAAAACTAGACTAAGTTCTAAGATACAATTTAGTCTAGCAACATAAGAAGTTTTTACAGCAGTATTATATCAATACTTATTTAGTTAATTAAAACAAATAAAGACTTTAGAAAAATTTAAACTTATCATTTTTGTGGCTTAAAACTGAACTTGAAATATCATAATGTAATGATGGTTTTGTTTGATATAAAATATGTTTCACTCAAATATAAGTAGTTATTTTTCACAGTCATACAAAAATATTTTGTTAATTGTGTCTTTATTTAGCATTCACTCACTATGAACAATATGGCTTTTTGTTTTCTACCTGCTTTAAAAAGTTGTTACATCAATGACTACAAAAACTCAGTAGTTTTGGCAAACATGGCAAAACGATTCGAACTAAATTATTACTGAAATGAGTTTGAAAAAGTTAAATGTAACCTGATGAAATTAAAGGCTTTAAGCTAAATATATTAAATCTTATACAAATTGTTAGGTGTTAAACATCTTAAAAACAAATAAAAAACAATTTCGTAAAGTTTAGAGTTAAATACTTAATTCATATACTTAAATAAAGTTGTCAATGTAATTTATATGAGCATAATGAATTACTGTAGCTTAAATATTAAACAATACGTTTAACCAACTATCACTAATGCAGTAAAAAAGGTAGAAATAAAGTTATGTAAAGTACTTTATGTTCAAAAAAGCTAAAAACCACCCTGCTATGCTAACATAGTGTTTCAACTTGTAGTTTTTGATAAATTCTGTAAATTCTTACATTTTATTGTGACATCACACTAAAATAGTATTTTAGAAAATAATTTTTTTCAATGAAAATTCTTTTGAGAAAAGCACTTGTAGTAGTAAGAGCTCTGGATGCTGTAGGTGTAAATTTTTACTTTTTTTTCTTTTTTTATGCTGTTTATGTGAGCTTTGTGGAATACTTAAGCAAACTCTATTTGATTATCAATACTGTTGAAGATAAAACTTGATAATTGTTGCTCATTTTATCTTCTATAATTCTTATTTTTCTTCACTGAGTGAGTGTAAGTTTAAGACCTAGTTTGGGAATCAACAGTCTTGAAAGTTTATGTTGATAATCTGTATTGTTTTTCTTATGCAAAACCTTTGAAATGACTCTTTACTTTATCTTCTAATTCATCATATAAAGCACTTTTATATTTACAAGCATGACATGTTAAGAATGCACTTACATCATGCTAAAAAAGATCATCAAGAGGCTTTGAAATTTTGCATCTCAGTTTTTTTAATCTTTGAAACACCATTGTAAAGTGAACTGGGTAGAAAAAAGCTCAAAAAAATCTTTTTGAAAGTCTTTTGAACCTCAGTAAAGTTTTAAAACTTCTGAGCTTGTTTCAAATCCTTTGTCTTTATACGTTGTTACTGTGACTTTTTCCTACATGCAGAGTTCAGATCACACTTCTTTGGATTCTGATTGGATGATGAGTACCTACTACAGCAGCTGTTGAGGTTAGTTTGTTTAATAGTTAATTAGATTGTTTTAATTTGTGCAAAACTTAGTATTTTTTGCTATTTCAAGCAGCCAGACTAGTTGAGTCTCTAACAAAATTAAATATTATAGGATATTATAATAAATCTTAAAAAATTATATTTTCTACTTGTTAATTGGTGAGTCCTTTTGTCACTTAAAAATTTTTTGAGTGCTCATCCTTGAGTAACATTAAGCTTTAGATGTTATTTAAGTTTTGCACAAATTCAGACTAGCACTTTCTATTCATGGAGTTGTAAACTTGGCTTATACCATAAACATATATTTGTCGTGTTGGGCTTCATTCTCCTAAAATTGCTAGGTTACCTTAAAAGAAAACTTAAATAAGGGAATAAATAAAATCATTAAAAAGTAGCAGCACTTGTGTTAAATTTTACAAGCTTGTATAAAGAAGTGTTGCATTCATGAATGAAGCCCAAAGAGACAGCAAGCTAAGTGTAGAAGTTTATTTACAGCATAAAATTTAAATTCTGGTTGTATTAATGTAGTTTATGTGTTCATAGATTAATAATTTGTAATAAAAAGTACTTTTCAAAGTGTGCATGAAACATGTTAGGCAAGAGTAATTATAAAACAAATTGTTATTATTAATAAAATTTTTTACGAAAGAAAACAGTTGAACCATATGAGGATTAAGTTTGCTAGTAAAAAAAGTTCCAAAATTTTAAGCTTACATTCATATATTTACAAAGCAGTTCACAGCAAGCAAAATTTAAAAGTTGTTAATTCATATGTGTATGAGGATTGTTCTTACCTTTGTTTAATTTTTCTATTCTTCTATCATTAACTTCTTTCTCTTCTTTTATCTATCAACAACTTCTTTTGTTCATATGTTTGCACTAATAAGCTTTTGACAACAACTTGCTGTACTGTTTTTTATGTATATGACAAATGTAAAGACTAAATTTTGGAACAATATAAATATTAGTTAAATGGTGTTAAATGCAGAGTATTTAAGATGCAAGCATTTGAAAAACTTTGAAAAGAACTACATATGTTATTGACACAAAGTAGTGTGGTTTAACTGTTTTAGTTTGTAACAATGTATTGAGATGATAAATTCAAAACATCAAGCTCCTTTAATTTCTATGCACACTTAAAGAAACACACAATATTGAGACAAACTTAACTGTCATGGAAAACTTTAGCTTATGTAAGATGATGACAAGTAAAATGATATACTGTAACAGTATAGAATCGAAGTTAAACAAATTTACAGTTATTACTCAAATTAAAAAACTTTAAACTGTTTAGTCTAATCTCAAGCATTTATCTAATATTGAAAAATTTAAGATTTATACTGTTTTGAAAAGGTTACTAATTAAAATCAATTTACATAAGCAAGTTAAGTGACTGTTGTTTAAATATACATAGGATACAGTTCAATCATATAAATAGATTTGTCAATGTACACATTTAGACTCATATTATTCTTTCTATTTTTATTTGGTACATTTTGTCATAAAAAAGTACACTTATCTATGATATTGATGAACTGTTTTCTATGTATTTGTAAAATATTAGGTAACTAAGTAGGATGATGTAATATCTGAAACTATATTCATTAAATTTAGGCTCTCTAAACCATAACCATTAAGTGTGTGGTTTTAACAAAATAAATACATCTCTAAGGTACGCATTTTAAGGAGTACGCACTAGTTTTTTAATAGAACCTTTTCTGTTGCAACTATAGGTTTTCTTTAAAGAGTACGCACCACCCGCACAAGGTACGCGATAAATTTTACGGCCCGCCACCCATTTTTTCAATATGGGGAATCCCCCAAACCGAAAATCGATGGGAAATTTTTGATGAAGATTATTTAAAATAATTTTTTTAAGGCATTTCGCCGGCTCCGCGAAATTTTTCACATTTTTCCTTTTCCCTTTTTCTCCACGGCCTTTTTTCTTGAAGGCCACCTTTTTCTGTCAAATGGACCGTGAGTAGCGTAACTGCCAAACAAATGTACGTTTGTATATTTGTACGGTCTTTATCTGTTATCTTTTACTAACCTTGAGCTTATGTGATCTAACTTATCAGTGTATAACCATTAAAGGCCTGACGGTAATATCGGTTGATAGTTTTTTAGTTATTGACTGAGTGGTTTTATATTGGTGAGTTTGATTAGTAAGTTTATAGGTAGCGGACAAGAATTAAAAAAAAACAAAGGGCTACGGCCGGTCGATGACACGGTGCTTCGCACCTGTCATCTCCCCGGCCTGCCCTTAGTTTTTTTTTAATTCTTGTCCTTTAGGCCCGGCCACTATGCTGGTCGGCACCTCCTTGAGTTATGACTTGGATGTACGAGTAAATGTGCTAGTACTTCTAAGTCACAACTAAACTTTATTTTCACTAGAAGTTATTAGATAGAACAGACTAATTTTAGTATTTAAATTAATTAACAGATATAAATTAATATGAGCCACTTGTTTTCTGCAAACTATTTACGTCTTAATTTGTCCACACAAAATTAGGTAAATTTACAAATTATTTGCGTTAATCGTACAATAGTAAATAAAATAATTTCTTCTTAATTTGTCCACATAAAGGTAGGAAATTTAAAAAATAATCTGCATCAATTATACGAACTTTTCTTTTTCAGCTATTTTTTCACATTAAGTCCTTAAATTTTATTTTTATTTTACCGTATTGTTACGTCATAATAAGTCTCTTTTTTTAATAATTTATTAGGGTTTTGCTTCTTATGTAATATGCACGCAAGTTATATTTATAAACTATCTTTTAAAGCAAATAACTTTCTAATAATGGATGAATAACATCAAGATTTACTAGTTTATTTTTATGTATAACTTCTTACTCATCCTTTAATTAGATCTAACAGACAAACTTTGTTTACTTGTACTTCAAACTTCCTAGATTCCGTTGATCAACCTTGTGTATATTCTAAAGTGTTAGTTCATTTAAACAACTTGCTTTAATTTTTTTTTTGTGTTTTCGTCTGTTGTAGTTGCCATGTTTCTTATTTATTGGTTGTTTATGATTGCAGGGATGCTTGCTACCACTTACATATGCATAATAAGCAATGAATAACATATTTTTTAATAAATTTCTTGTATTTAAGCATATATGGTAACCAACTAGTAATGTTTTATTGCCTGGTCTCGTTTGACTTAGTTCAAACGAGTGAAACATTATTTTATTAACAAAATTTATGATATTGAATTGATTGTTCTCCTTATTATTTAGTCAAAAACTTTTATTGTGATCTATATTGTAAAAAGTTCACAATACTTTATTGATACTAATAACTACTTTTTATGTTTATTGTAAAATTTAGATCATGCCGGGTTGCCGAAAAACCTGGAACTTGTGAAATTTTGAAAAAACCTTGAATTTTAAACAATTTTTACATGTTAAGTAGTAAAATTTTGATTCGACGCGAACAATCTATCAAATGTATAAATACTTTTTGTCATCTATAATTATTTATTTTAAAATACATTTAAAGTAGCTTCACAGTAATGTTGTTTTACTGTTTAACACAGTTTTTTTACGTTAAACTTAACTTTTAATTAAAAATAGACCAATAAACGTGTAATTTGAAAATCTAGAAGAAATCCTGTTGCAACCCTGATCATAAGTCTTGATTTGATGAAATTAATTTTGATATTAAACAATCGTTATTGTTTGTTTTCCTACTATTTTAATTTGATAGAGCAGTGTTTCTTAATTAAACAGTTTTGTTCATATAATTTTGTACACTCCCTTACTAAACTTAAGTTAAACAAATATTCAAACTAAAACCAACTCTTATGGTTTTATCATTGATTATCATCTTGTTGCGCTTGTTTTAACTGTTATATCTATTGCATTAAAAAATATTTATTTCACTCGAAATTCAATGAGATAAAATGTCTATTTAAAGTTACCATCCCGTTTTAAAAAGTATAGTTTCACGGTCTGTACTACACTTAACCGTTATATACATGGTACCACAAAATCAGGAAAAAGTAGGGGTTTTTAAAAATGTCATGAAATTTGATATAAACATGCTGTTAATATGAAAGCTTATCATCACTATAAACTGCATTTTGAGAATGTTACTTCCAAAAAAAATTGCACTTCATTTTTTTTCAAGGTTTAGTTGAATTTTTGGAACAAATTAAAATCTTCTATGACCTCATGTGTGTATTTATTATGTGGTAAAGATACAAGTATTTTGCTTGTAGAGCTTTTTATTGCGTATACATTAATAATATACATATGATTCAAATAGTGCAATGGAAAACTTATATGATTGAATCATAAACTGTTGTTAAAACTTATAAAAAACTAAGATTAAAAATTTCACATAATTTCAAGTCATTGTTTATGTATTTTTGAATTAAATCCAAAAATCCGTAAATTTTTTTCAACTCGATATGTGACAACCTTGTATATGTTTACATTATAAAACTGTCTCTACCTAAACTAAAAATGGCGAATTGACCAGCTTCAAATAATTGTTTTCTAACTGAACACAGTTACGCCAATTAAGTAACTGTTTTATTTTTGAGGTCTTGTTTATAATTTTTTAAGAATAGTTTTTGTAGTACGATTAAGCAAAGTTTTTTTTTTGTATACAAGAATGAGCATATTATACTTACTTGTCTTGTCAAAATTATATTTTTGCTTAAAAGCATTTAGTATCCTCAAATTCGTATGTTTGTAATGCGTCTACATTTAATTGAAAGATTTTATATTTTCTTACTGATTTAATCTATGTAAACACAAGGGTACACTTGTCTTAAAACTGTAGTTTACGCTTGGGCTTTATGTAGCCCAACTAGCTCGTTTCTACTATTTCTTTATTTAGTCTACTACTATTATTCTTATCTTTTATTGAACTTTCAAGTCGTTTTAAAAGGTTAGTTTTGGTAGATTTTTTTAAGGTAAGTTGTGTATTCTGCCTTAATTACGTAAGAAGTATCGATAAAGTAATGTAATCATAGCATCATAAAAAATATTGGATAAGGTGCCTCTTAATTAAATAACACATATGTATGTGGCAATTAACTCTTTTTTTTATTTAATTGCTGCGTATTTAATTAAACTAGTATCAAAATTACAATAAATTCTTAATACTTAATCATTAATTTTTATCATTTTGTGCTGGTTTATATGATTATTTCTAGTTTTATGTCACAAACAACATATATTTATCTTTGAATTTAAAAAATTAAACTGTTTCTTTCAAGTAATAATTACAGTTGAAATACACTTAGAGGCTTTATAAGTTTAAAGGTTTTGTTTTTCAGCTGTAATTTATGTTGTGCCATTTAAGCCAAACTTTTGGTCTACAAGGTTGTGTTTACCAAACATTATGTTTGCTAATGTCTTATCTAAGCACAAACTTGCTGTTTAGTAATTTAAAAGAATTAAATCTCCCTAGTTCGTATTTTTTTAAAGCGCATCTATTTAAAATAAGTATTTTATTGCTTAGCCATAACACTGTTCATATTTCAAATAACAAAGGCATTTTACCTATGTAAATCTTTCAACTTAGATCATCAGTTTGGTTTTAATTGTCTAATTAAACAATCAATTAATAGCTAATTATCACTAATTCGCCCTTTTATTAACTTATTTTTCTACATTAACTATTTATTTTATACTAATCACTTTGATAGAAAAGTATTTCTTAAGTAAACAATTAAGTATGCATTCAGTTTTAAACAATACCTTACCGCGCTGAAGATTAATTTATGTTATAATTACTTTCAATTCTTAATATATAATCTTTGATTTTATTCTTAATTAATCTTAATAACTAATTTTGTTGCGCTGCTTTATATGGTTATTTCCAATTTTATGTTTTAAACAATAAACGGTCTGTATTAAATTAAATCGTTATGTATGACTTTATTTTACACTAATATATATAACTCTAAACCAAATACTGGCGAAGTTATAAAACTGTGCCGATTAAGTAAACATTTCAATTTTGAGGTCGTATTTTGTTTTTTTCAACTTGTTTAGTTGTTTTTGGTGGTTTTTTAGTATAAGATTGTATATACTATGGTCTTATTTTCTGTCAACTAATTTGAAAACTTCCTTAGTTTTACATGTTCTAAAGCTCGTCTACTTGATTTAAACTTTTTAAAACATATTTTTTTTTACAGTTCTTTTTTGAAATCTTTATATAAAGAAAGGTTAGAAAACGGTGAAGTAAATTTATTTAGTTTTAATTTATTTATGGGTCAATCTAAGTCTTATCAATCAAAAACGGATCATGTTTTAGTGATTGTTTCATTATTATTACTGTAGAATACTTGAAAGTTTGTTTAAAAAAAATTGGTTTTTCATGAATTTGTTCTAAAGTTTGTTTATAAGTCTAATTCGTTATTATGTTCTAAATTTAATTTTTTCTTGATTTAATTCTACTTCGATAAATTTTGGTTTAAAAGTGAGTTTTATATTATAAAGTTTGTTTTACTCATGGTTTAGATATATTTTTAGTTAACACTTCATTGTTTTGTTCATGTTACTGTAAAATAACTTTGCAATTTAAATACCAAGGTTATTTGGAAACTTTTCCACGGGTTCTCTTTAGTTAATAATATTTGTAAATAGTTTTAGTTCTTTTAAGTGCAAGTAATTTTGCACAATAATTTTCAATCAAGTTCAAATTTCTCATAATAAACGTCTTTGTTTGTCCACATAAAATTGTATGCATTATTAAAGTAACGAAATATCTTTTTTTATCCATATAGTTTAGGTGTTTTAGTTGAAATTTATTTGGTCTTATTACACACTATTATTACGTCATCATATAGTCTCATTAAGTGTGGTAGTTTTCTCTACATTAACATATGCTTTAAAGTGTCAAGATGTATTGATGAAGAGCTTTTATTAATGTTTTATCATTCAAGTTTTAGTATTTTCTTAGTTATTGCATTGTTATTCGTATGTTAATTATTACACTTATTTTTGTTAATTATTAATCATCTGTAGAACTACTTGGTTGGTTTGATTTTGGATGCAATTAAACGTTAGGTTATTAGAAATCTATGATGTGTTTTTACTTAATTTAAGTGAAGCAGTTGTTTACGGATTTAATACTAATTTCCTTTAATTTCACTTCATAACTACAAATAATCCTGCTTGTAACTACCTTATCTACTTAGACTATTTACTCTACATCTAGTTTTACTAAAAAAGTATGTTTATTACCATATAAAATTCAACTGAATCGCTAAATCTAGTTTTAAAATGTCTGCAACATACTTGCTTACCTTACAAATTATTCACTAGAGATTTTAGTTTTAAATGAACCAAATTTTAATAAGCGTATAACGTTCAATTGATAATGGTATTATGGCAACTCTGGTTCGTAAATTTGTCCTACTTTTGTCGAAATTTACGTTATTCAATCATTTCAATTTAAAAAAATATTGGTTTAGCATAGAGCTTTGAACTATGATTTATGTCGTATTCGTGAATAAATATACTTATTCTCAACAAGACTAAAATTAGATCCAATTTCGTATTTTTAGCTGGTATAAAATTCTTCCGTTCGTTTTACTGTGATGTTAACTAAAGTTTTCTTTAACTATGGTTTCTCTTTAATCATTCTAATATATACATCTATATATTTTGTTTTATTCTCCTATTATTTTCAGAACATACTGATTTTTAAATTAAAATTTGCTCTTAGTATTTTATTATGAACTATTATCTTGTCGCGCTGGTTTATATTACTAATTCCAGATTTATTCTAAAAACAACATTTAACTTTAACTTACAGATAATAATTACAGCTCGAATATACTTTCTATATAAAAGCTTATTAAAGTCCTGTAAAACTTATTAGGTCTTTAACGCCAAACATTATATGTTTCTCTAAATTCAAAAACTTAAAATTAACTTATGTTTTTATTATAATCAAGGCCAGTTCAAAAACCATTTTAATTTTGGGGTCTCGTTTAGTTATTGTTTACAGTAATTTTGGTAACTCCATATTGTTTTGTATTTCATACATAATGGTCTTGTCTAAGTTGTATTTTTAAAAAATTTTTCAATAAAGTTGAAAAACATTGAAAATAGGTACTACATTTAGAGTCTTATGAAATCTAAACTGTTTGGTTTAACAATGCCTCAATATTTCATACATGTTTCAATAACTAAAACAGTTAACTAAATACTATGTTATGATTTATTGCCCATCTTTTCTTAAAGATTCTGATCATTTATACTTCTGCTTATCACCAACATAAAACTCAATGGAATTAGGCAAATTAATTCTCTTTTCATATGTTTGTGAGTTTTCCAAATGTAACTACTTCGTTGTAGCATTCATTGTATTCAATGTAGTTTTTTCTAATGTTATGGGATCGTTTTTAATTGGACAAGTATTTGTTAAAGTTCAACAAAACTCGGAATTAGTTCAAATGTGTATTTTACTAATGATTTATTTCTTTCCTTTTAACAAAATTACATCATATTTTAGTAAATAGTTCATTGATGTTGCTGTAGAACTTTTTTAAATTGTAAAAACATGTTTGTATGGTTTCTTATGAAATTGTCCTAATGTTTATTTATAAGTCTAATTTGTTATTATGCTTCAAATTTCTTATTTCGTAAGTTAATTCTATTTTAATAAACTAAAGTTAGGTCCAGCTTTATATTTTTAGTTAACACTTCATTGTTTTTTGTTGTTTCAGTAAAACTATTTCAAGGTTTACTTAAAAATAAATCTATGTGTTCTTTTTAATTAATGTTATTTGTGTATAAGTCTATTTTGTTGTTATATTATGCTTTTTTGTTTGTCTATTTAGTTATATTTCTTGCCGAATAAGTAAAGACTGAATATAATTATATATATTTATATTTTAAGTGTATTTTGTATGTTTTGGAAAATAAAGGTAGGATAGTTATTTATTTATAAGTAAATAAAACTTTTGGATTAACTAAAATATATGTTTCAATCTAAACGAAATTATTGTTAGATAAGTTAGATAAATCGTATTGTTAGATAGCTTATAATTTCTTATGTCTGTCAAGTTATTTTAATTTTTGTTCAACCTGAACTAATAGCGTTTGTTATTGAGAGTTAATGCTGTTTCGTATTTAATTCTATTAACAGCCCAAAACTAAGCAGAATTTTATTTTTAAAGTTAGGTTTAAACTAAAAGTAAAGCTTGATGTTTTATAGTATATATCCTTGGTGTTGTACTATGAATGATGCATTTTTATAGTAGACAACCTTGGTATTATTCTATAAGTAACACAGCAGTTTTGCATTGTAGTTTAGTATGTCAGTATCTATTGTAATTCAAGTAGTTAAACTATTTTATTGTATTTAATACTAAGTCTCATAAATAGCAATAAAAATTTTTTTTTGTATTTAATTATCTTGTAGACTGTTTGTTTATAAAAGTCAGTTAAAAGTTGCTCATGTCACTATTTTAATTTAATTTCAATTAGACATACTACGTGTTATTTGTTTTACTTAAAATTTATAAGCAACCACACGAATTTATTTGACAATAAAAGCAACGTTTAACGACTCAACAGTTTTAAATAGTTATTGTAATCAAACTTGTTATAATTATTCTTTTGTAATCGACTTTAGATACTGTTTTTAGTACGATAATATGTCCTTTAAGTAGCAAATGACAAGACACAATTTAATAACTAAAGTAACTGCTATTACAATTATATCGTCTATTTATAAAAGTTTAAGTACACCTATAAGTCTTGTTTTCGCGTAGACTATAAGTTAATTATGTCTCTATTTTAGTTTAATTACAATTGAATCTTAACAATTGTTTAAGTAAGAAATCAGGTTTATTTTAATTTTATTTTCAATTCCTTATTTCTTATAAGCTTTAAATTTAAATTTAATGTTTATAAGTTTAATTTACTTTTATTCTTTAAATTAAAATTGTAATGTAAGTAAATTTGTAAAGTGTCCGTTTTATTAAATATTAAATATAATTTACTCTTTTACCCAAATGTTGTTAATTGACGAAATGACGTAAAAATAAAATTATTTGATTTTAATGTTATTTATTCTTTTTTTTTTACTAAGACACTATTAAATCATTTTTTATCTTTCCAATAAACTGTTTAGATTCTATCTTTAAAATGAAGAAGTTTGCTAGTTATACATGACAATCAAAAAATTGTAAAAATCTGCTTAAGTTTTACTTTAAGTAATAATATAAACAAAATTACTTTACGTTTATCAAAGTTTAAACATTTAATTTATCATACTAGTTAATAATAAACTTATAACTTAATGAATAAATATTGTCTTGAAGTAACATCGTTTAATAAGATAACTGTCTTAAAATGTATAAAAAGCATCGAAGCTTGTTTAATGTTGTACTTATATACTACTTTTTGATTCATCCATAGTACTGTGCTTACTCCAATAAAATGTTTTGGTTCTCATTGATAGTTACCAAACTTTTTGTTTTATTTTAGGCATAAGCGCTACAAGTTTTTAAACAATTTAATAATATTATGAACTAAATAAGTTATATGCAATTAAATTATCATGCAAAATTATATAATCTCGAAAACGTAATAATTTCATGTGGAACAATAGTGTAGAGGTCAATGCTCGCGCCCCTCAGTCCAGAGACCCGAGTTCGAGCCCTCGCTGCATTACTTTTTACCAACATAATTTCCTTGATTTTAAACTTTCTTAGATGAGTTGTAGTTCTTATTTTTAATTAATGCATCAATTTCTATTCAAGTGTGTATTGATTTTAAGAGTGACTCACGAATTACCTTAGAATTGTTTTAAAATGCAGAAAAATATTAATTAAATTAAGATATATACTGGCGTATACTTATTTTTGTATACCCTTATCCCAGCTCACTTGAACATGGAACAAACGAAAAAATTATTTAATATTTAAAATTAGAAATAAATTGACAAAGTGTTTGAAAAATTATTTTTGACATAAGCAAACTACTAGCAGGTTTTTGAAGTTGACCTTTAATAGCTTTTATCAATAAATGAATACATTTGTGGAAAAATAAAATTTTAATTATAAAAGTTTATATTAACCTCTTGTAAGTTTAGTTTGTTTTAATACACCAACACCAGATTCATTACGGTTAAAGCATAGATTTTCATTAGTTTTCTTTAATTAATAAAAAATTTATTTGTAGCAACTCGACAAAGCAAAATTTTTGCAACAAAATATTATTAATTAGAAATATGTAAAACTCAGTTAATGGAAAAGGAGAGTTGGTTGTAAGTTCACACTTTTAAGTTCTTATCTACTAAAGTGTTTGGAAATAAATTCGGAGTTTAAACAGTATATATTAACACAAAATGATTCTATAATGAGTTTAAAAAAGAATTTGTTTAAACTGGAAAGATAAAAAACGCTAAACAAACTCTAAACCAATGGCTTATTCTATTTTGAAAAATGTTCTGCTTCTTTTAATTTTCAAGTTCAATTCTCAAAACAATCAAATAAACATTTTCAAAGGGACAGACCGAATCAGACGCCCAACACCGCCGAGGTACTTCAATTACCAATAAATATACTTTGATGTTACTGAATAAACTCGTTGAATAGATTTTATTTTTATTTTTTAAAGTAACAACGCTTGATTACTGTCAGTTTATTGTCTAACTCTGGACCTAGGCATTAAAATAAAATTGTTACAAACCTTTAATAAGATAAATAACAAGTTCTGTGTTACATTTTAAAACTTGAAACAGTTTAATTATGCTTCTCATCAAACTTCTGGTTGTAAAACAATACACCAATACAAAACCGTAATACTGTTGAAACTAAAAAAGAACATATAAACGTTTTCATGCTATTCAAGTATTTAGATGCTGAAATCGTCAATTTATCTATCATTAACTTTTTTTAACTATAAGCTTTCATTAAGTATATTAAACAAAAGGTATTTTCTACGTTTTATTAACATGTACTACTCTATAAGTTCGTAAAGGTGATATATTAAGTAAAACAAACGTTTATTACATTTAAGTATAAAGGAAAGTTTTCTGAAAAACATTTTGCTTTAAACTTTTAATGATACAAAATGTTAACAAAATTTAATTTCTAAACAGGTAAAACCGTTTATAAAAAAAATTACTTTTCATCATAAAATAAAAGTTAGAAATAAGCTGTTATAAAAGTTGTTAAAAAAAAACAAGGCAAAGTATAAAACTTTAAATTAGACTAGAAGCGAGCAAACTATGGGCCAACTGCTAATTTAGGGCCGTACTTACTTCAACTAATAAAGCTTTGGAAAAACAACTAAATCTTTTCAAATAAACTTATAGTTTGTAACTACATAAATAGCTAAAAGGAAAAAGTTTTTTTTTGCTAGTTCTACGACAAACCGATACAAATACCTATTTTAGATAAAATGTTATATATTTCTAGATAGGTACCAGTTTACGATTAACTTTGACTTTAAATATGCACACAACTAAAATTAAATGCTACGGCTATAAGCTAAATAAAACTTCAAGTTTTATCAAGTCTTTACTACAAAAAGGAGTTAACTCAAAACAAAATTTAGTATTTTTTATTTATAATTAGTTTTATACTATCAGTAAAGACTGTTTTTTAAGATATAACTTTTTACAGATAATTTTTATAAAGTGTGTTGTGTTACATTTAGTTACATAAAAGTTCCACAAGAAACAAGAAGTTAACAAATTCCTAACTAGTTATGAACAAAAAAAAATCTATTTATTATTAACTTAATCTATTTTTAAAGGTATACAACAAAAGTAAAGTTCACGGTAAACTTATGTCTAAATACAACAAGTTTTCAGGGGTATAGAAGTTTACTATTTTTTTTATCTCATAACTACCACTGATATTAACTTAAAACTGAGTTTTATTTATAGTTAAGTAAAGACTTTTCCTTTATAGTTTTACTGTTTAAAATATAAATACTTATATACTGTGGTGTACAACTCGATAACCGAAAGGTTCTTTTCTACACCACATCCTTATACCAAAATTTTTTAAGGGTTTTTCTTATCGTTCAATAAACAATATATATAACTCGAATTTAATATCAATAATAAATTTTATTTTTGAAAAAGATTAAAAAATTTATTGAATTAGAAAAAAAAAAGATAAGGTTTTGTGTTCGACAAAGATAAATATTGAAGGTTAGTTTAAAAAATGATTAGATGTATTTCTTGTTACAACTTAAGTTACAACTTGGACTTTCGTTTCTAGTTATTGAAATGTTGTACATATCAAATTTTAGTACATAAATTGTATTATAAAATAATTTAACATAACCTATCTGATTTAATACCCACAAAATGTTAGTTTTAAAATAATGGACTTTATTTTTGTTTTTAAATGGAAGTTTTAAAAATAGTAAAAAAAACATTAATTTGTTAGGAGGTCTAAACTTTTAACCGTTTAAGCATTAATCAATACCTTGTGCTTTTACTTTGTTACTAGTATCTAATGTTCAGAAAAATCCACAAGTTGCGGTCCGCAACAAGGTACTTTTTTTAATTTATTTGTTCTAAATTTCACTTCAACTATACTTTTTTTTTTGACCTATAATATAAGTAGAAACTTTTCTGGTCGGCGGGCTAAACATATAGATATTATACTGCGTGAAGCGATAATTGTTGAAGACGACAGCAAAAATAATCTTTAAAGCAAAAGTAATTTTAAATGAACATTGAAGTAAGCACAACTTTGTACTAAAAATAAAGTTAATAGCATCTTCTTTGAAAAGATATAAAAAACTCAACTTTAGTTGCGTTTCTATTTATTACGTTTCTAGCCAGATGTTTTTGTTGGGTAGGTCGGACTCGCCCTCATATCTAGCCTATAATTATGTTTAAGCTATAAGTCTGACGGTTTTATTTTTAACAACTTTATCATAGAACAGAGATGGTCATACTTGCAGCACACGGCAAGCGACTAACTACTTGATTACTACAATTTGCACTGAGCAAGAAACGATTTGAACAAAATTTTATAACCATGGCATTATTATTAACTATAGGGGCTAATTTAAAAGTTATATTTCAATAGTTTTATAAAGCTAAGGCGGAAAGCTGTGTGAAGAAATATGTCACAGCTGGTACTGTGCTTACTCGAATAAAATGTTTTGGTTCAATTTAATAATATTATGAACTAAATAAGTTATATGCAATTAAATTATCATGCAAAATTATATAATCTTAAAAACGTATCATTTTGTGTGGAACAATAGTGTAGAGTTCAGTGCTCGCGCCCCTCAACCCAGGGACCCGAGTTCGAGCCCTCGCTACATTACTTTTTACCAACATAATTTCCTTGATTTTAAACTTTTTTAGATTAGTTGTAGTTCTTATTTTTAATTGATGCACAAATTTCTTTTCAAGTGTGTATTGATTTTAAGAGTAACTCATAAACACTTTAATCTCAGAATTGTTTTAAAATGCCGAAAAATATTAATTAAATTAAGATATATACTGGCGTATACTTATTTTTGTATACCGTTATCCCTAACCCAGCTCACTTGAACATGGAACAAACAAAACAATTATTAAATATTTAAAATTAGAAATAAAATGACAAAGTGTTTGAAAAATTATTTTTGACATAAACAAACTACTAGCAGGTTTGTGAAGCTGACCTTTGATATCTTTTATCAATAAATGAATACAATTTTGTGGAAAAATAAAATTTTAATTATAAAAGTTTATATTAACCTCTTGTAAGTTTAGTTTATTTTAATACACCAACACCAGATTCATTACGGTTAAAGCATAGCATTTACATTAGTTTTCTTTAATTAATATAAAAATTACTTGTAGCAACTCGACAAAGCAAAATTTTTGCAACAAAATATTAAATATAATAGGAAATATGTAAAACTCAGTTAACGGAAAAGGAGAGCTGGTTGTAAGTTCACACTTTTAAGTTCTTATTTACAAAAGTGTTTGGAAATAAATTCGGAGTTAAAACAGTATATATTAACACAAAAGGATTCTATAATGAGTTTAAATAAGAATTTGTTTAAACTGGAAAGATTAAAAACGATAAATAAACTCTAAAGCAATGGCTTATTCTATTTTGAAAAATTTTCTACTTTTTTTAACGTCCAAGTATTTTAGAGATTAAAAAAATCAAATAAACGTTTTCAAAGGTGTACGACGGACAAACCGAATCTGACGCCCAACTGGCCAACATTTTCGACAACTACAACCAGAGGTACCACATTGAAGCGACCGGTAACTGGATGTACATCGTGTTCAGATCTGACAGCGCCAACACCGCCAAGGGATTCTACTTCGATTACCAATAAACATACTTTGATGTTACTGAATAAACTCGTTTAATGTATAATATTTGTATTTGTATTTATTCTAAGTAAATCTATAATGTTTTTATATGATAAATAAAAATTCCTTCACCATTATTATTTTTTTTTGGAGTAGTTTTCGGGTTTTGATCAAAAATATGCTGTACTATCATGTTTCAGTACTACAACTTTGTACCGTTTCCTAATTAAAAAAGCCAATATTTATTTCGGTCATCTGATGAGTCCTAATAAGGACGAAACTGGTCGTAGGATTGTCTCGGATGCTGTTGTTGTTGATCTTGCGGTAAAGTTCATTGTCTAATTAAAAAAAGAAAACAAGTTATATTTTCTGGTGTTTTATACGAATAAGCTGCGTAAACCGTGGTTTAAAATATTGTTAACCTCCTTGCTTCAAATAATTTAAACAAAAAAGTTTTTTATATGCTTTAATATCATGTTTAATATTGTTTATGAATAATTTAAAGTTAGTGTGGTACGGAGAAAAACAGATTAGATGCACTTGAAAACTAAAGTTGGATAGTTTTACGATTCAAAATCAATCTGGAAAAGCTTGAAACTTTAGCACAGCTCTGTTTTTAGTTCCAAATTTAAAACTTTACCTTTAATCAACTTTAATTTTAAAATTTCCGATAATTTAAGTTTAAAGTTGAAATTAGAGTATACTTACAGTTATGCTAGTTCAACTTAATGATACTCACTTGAACTTTTTTCAACTTTCCCTTGTGTAATTTGTTTAAACTTTTGTTGCATATATAAATTTTTAACTTAAAAGTTTAATGTTCAGTGGTATAAAGTTCATAAAACTTCAACGTCTACTGTCGATTACTTTAGAATATAACTTTTAAGTACGATGATAAAATTATACAAACGCAATACAATTTATTTGATTTACTTATAACTACTAAAATTTAGAACAAGATAAAATGAAATTTGGGAGTTAAAAACACCAAAATTTCGAATAGTATGTATTGAAGTCAAAAGACAAATATGTATATTGAAGTTAAGAAACAACGTGAAGCTATAAAACATCCACTCGCTTCTAATGGTATAGTACGAAAAGAAATAACAAACAAAGTTCAAATTGAAAATTAATTTTGAATTTTATATCAATTAGTTTTCTAACTTCTTTAGCAACAAAAATGTTCTTTTTATTAAAATATGCATCAACTAGGGGTTTTAAAAGTATTTAATAAAGTGTTTATTTTAAGACTTGTGTAATTTAAGGCAGTTATGTCGTTTAGTTAGTATGATTGGTTTTTGAAGTATAACGTCGTGTTCTACAAAAAAATATTGACTCTTGCTTTTGAGTCATTTTGATCCGGCCAGAACTTAGTTAGGATACAAATTATATTTTTGAAAAAAGAAACATAACAGAAAAGACCGTATTCGGTAATTATCTAAGACAGAAACAATTTAATTTTTCAAAAAAAAAAGCTTATGCTCTTCGAAACATTTTCTCTTAATATCTTTTTAACACTAACATCAATTAACATAAAGTTATAATAAATAGCTATCTAGAATACACGTATGTTTGTTTAAAACTATCCGTGCTAAGTTAATAAACATTCACTCTTTTTTTTTTTAAATAAGCTTTAACTTTATTTCTATTCTTGCTAGTGCTCGTTGTAAAGATCAATGTTTTGTCGTAAAATCAGTGAAAATAACGCAAAAAATTTATAAACCGTAAAAAATAACTAAACATTTTTATCAAAACATCAAGCAGTGTATTGCAGCTTTCTTTTTATTTTACTATTTCCAAATTGGTTTAATTGAAAAACCGGGTTATCTCAAAACTAGGATTCATTATTTTATTTTCCAAGGATTATTTTAAAGTGAAAACACGTAAAAGTATTGTTTCTACAAACTTAAAGTAAGAAGCGTTCAAAGGACAAATTATTATATATGGAAAAATATTTTTTTTTGCATAAACAGATTCAAACTTAGCTAATTTTAAAAGTCGAGTGCTTAAAAACAAAAACTTTTAGACCAAAACGAAAGACATTTTTACAATTAAGAATGTGCAAAGCTATTCTAAAAATAAAATTGATATTACTTATAATATTTAAACTAATCTTTCATTAATTGTAGTCTAAAATTATTAACTGTAAAATAATCACCTAATATTTTAGTATTTACAAATCTTTGTCTTTGGATGATTACTAACATTGATGAAAAAACAAACATCTAAATTACTTGATATACTTAACACAATAATATTCATTAACATAACTAGTTGACATAATACATTTATTGAAAGTTATGTTTAATTTTTATAGAATATATGTTAAGTGGACTTGTAATTTTATTACTAAATTTATTCAGTCCGACGTCATAAAAATACTATAATGACGTCATACAAATATTATTACCACCATATAATCTGTTAGCAGATTTTCTTAAATAAAATGTCTTGAAACAGGCTTATAGTATTTTTAAAATTATATCATTTATAATTCGCTTCACCAAAGGCAAGCACACCTTAACAGGTAGCTTTAATTATTGATAACTTGTATTTAATACTGCCAAAACTTTCTTAAGCAATTTTAAGAGCAAAATTTTTTAAAATATCGTTGATCAAGCTGCTTAAAATCACTTTTTATAGATAAAACATTTTGATAAACTTTTTCATTAAACTTATCTATATACCATTGTATAGAGAAGCAAAAAAAACACCATCAACTTAAAACTTTACTTTTTAAATTTCGCGATGGATAATACTGTAACGAATAAAAATAATGTTTGTAGACAATAATATGAAACACAGATTAAAACCTTACCTTGCTAAGTTAACTAAACATTTTGAATCATCTAAGTAACAAAATTTATCCTTATGAAATTAAATTACCATAAATTACTTATAACCATTTAATCTATCTTAGCTCAAGAACTTTAAACTGTCTGACAAATAAATTTTTTAAGGGCATTTGTTGCTCAAATAAATTACTTAGATATACATTTTAGTTAAGTTTTCTTCCTACACTATAAAGTGTAGAAAAAAATTATTCTTGTAATTCTCTTACCTAGCAAAAAAACTTACAAGTAGATGCATAAACATAAGCATACACATAAAACTGCTTTAAAATAAGTGTGAAAATTTAACATGAAACACAATAAAATCTAACTATTCTTCATAGGTATTATTTTTAAAAAGTGTATAAGTTGATAATATCAAAAACATGTAATTTTGATTTTATCTCTATCTATTACTATTCATTTTTAACTTTTATCCAAAAAAAAGTCTAAATCAACTTAGCTTTTGTAAATAGAATAATAATTAAAGTACCAAATATATTTTTTGTACTTTAAACTAAAAACACCTCAATCAAATAACCATGTTTTATAATCAGTGGTAAAAACATTAATTTTTCTAAGACAAATAAAACGATGTTAAAAACGTACATAAACAATTCTAACCTATAAATATTAGCCTATTAAAGTTTCTAAAATCATTATATAACTGAATCAACGTGTAAATAAAAATACAAGATTGTCTTCCACAAAATATCAAATAAGTAATTTGAGATAAAATATTCATCAAAACATTTTGTTTTTTTTTTATGTGAAAACATTATTTTAAACAACATTTACTATAGTAAGTAATATAAAGCTTTAAAAATGTTAATAGTAAAACTGTGATAGCTTAAACATATAAAACTGTTTATAGCAATTAAAACTAAATATTCTTTAAACTACTTGCAATAAAAAACTAAACTATAATAGTATATACTTCAAATTTATTTTCTAACATCAAAAAAAAGACAAATCTACTGTTTTCTTAGTTTTTACTTTCCGAGCTCTCCCACCCTCTTATAATGCTTTTGCTTCTTGGTCATGCCAAACTGCAGTTTCTGCTGTTTCCTCCTTCTACTCTGACCAACGTCCACCTTCACTACATCCGGGTGCATTGGACTGATGAACTTGCCTGTAAAAAGTTTGTTAATCTAATTTCCTTTGTCAGGGTCGTAGGTTCAGCAAGCCTTCGTTTGCTTGTTTGTTGATAATCATTAATTTTTATTTTGACAAGAGTAATTTTCGTTATCTAAAACTAACTTTAATGTGTTTAAATTGTAAACAGAAAAAAAAAATGTTTGGAACCGGCCGTAATCTACTAGTTGACACTGTATCGCAACGAATGTGCTCGACACTAGATATTTTTTCAACCTTTTTAGATTATTTACTAAACACAAATACAACGTGCATACCTGAAACAGTCTCGATCTTGGGCCGGTTGATCTTCTTGAGCGAGAGAGCCGTGTTGTACTGCCTCGCCACTGGGTAGTCCAGTGACCTCTCGAAAGCGGGGACGTCCCTGTGGTACTCCCACGGTATCTGCTGCACCTGTTTGCGCGTTGGTTTGTTTACGTTTGTTTGTTATGATGGCAAAAAGGAGCTTTTAGAACTAGCTTATAATTAAATATATAATAGTTTTAATAATAAAATAATAATAAGCATAAAACAAAATTAATAAAAAAAAAGCTTTGATGCGCACATTGTAGCTATTTCAGCAACTTCTAAATGAGAAACAAATAATTTTACCCCAGCCATATACATCAAGAACTCAATAAAAACCTGCATCTTGGTCAAACCGAGATCTCTGTGTTTGGTCGGGATCCACGCGAAGCTCTTCCTCTCTTTCTCCACATCCCTCATCTTCCTCTTCTACAACATAAAACAACATTTGAAAAACTTAATTTTAAACAAAAACTATTTATTCGATTGTTTTTTCGTTCTGTAATTCATGCAATGCGAACTTTACTCTTTTTAACTTGAATACTTTATTTGACAAAGGTGTCAAAAATAAATATAAAGTTCTCAAAACAATTGCCGTGATAATAAAAATCTTACAACATATCAAGAAAAATATAAAAAAATAATCATATTCTAATCAATCTGCAACCAAACAACCTTGGCCTTCTTCTTCTTCTGGGTGATCCCTTCCCCCGCCCACCCGGTACCGAACCCCGGCATGTCCAGCTCCATCATCTCCTTCTCCCTCTTCCGCTCCTCCTCCTTCTCGTGCTCCCCCCACACGTCGTCCTCCTCGAACGCCTCCTCGATCAACCCCGCGTTCTTGTCTGTGGAAAAAAATTGAACATCATGTATGGGTTTTACCAAAAAATATGGTAAATTGGGGGCAAGTGAAAAATCAAGGAAAGATTTCTAGAAAAAGTCATTCTAAATTGAAGTTAAACAATTTTTTGAAACATTTTTAAAATTTCATCGTATTTAAACGTTGTAAAGTTTATAATTTAACTTCAAAAAGACAGATAAGATATTTAATATAAAAAGCACTCACCCGGAACGAAATCGTTCATGAGGTCGTCCACGTCTTCCTCAACCTCCTTCCCTCCTCCCACGACGATCAGCTCCTCTTCACCGTCGCGCAACTTCACCGGCTTCAACACTTCCTCCTGCTGAATCACTTGTTACAAAAAACAAACAAGTCGCTGAATTGAAACTATCACGTTTGAGAATCATGAATACGTTTGTTGTTATGTGTTTTGATTTTAAGAAAACAAACAAAGATGTCTCAACTTTTAGAGAAGAAATTATACATTTATTAGTTTGAACAACAAAGTTTATTTTTTTTAAGATTTAATTTATACAAATTAATATTTCCTTATCGTCATCATAACAAACCTTCCTTTCCACAGCCACCATCTTCGTTTCCCCCTCTCCGTCCAAACCGGCCTCCTCCGTCTCAACTTGCACCATCACCGTGTTTTCTTCCTTCTCTTCGGCTTCCTGCTTCTCCCTGGCCGCCTTCACCACCTCCTCTGCTGCTTGCAAGGATTTCAGTGATTCCAACGCGCTGGTGAACTTTTGCTCGTTCCTTAACGCTTCGCTGTCCTGAGCATGATTGTCTGCTTCTTCTTGACCTTTTTGGTTTTAATGAAAGTTTTAAATTTCATTCGAGTATTTTATTATTTACAGATTATAAAAACTTGGACATAGCCTTTAAATTTAACTTTAATCTGTTAAAAATTAGAATTTTCAGATGTAAAATAACTGATTCTAAAAAAACTAAAATTGGCTGTAAAGTTTTAGTTTCAAAGTTAAATTGCAAATAATTTTTTAAACTTTCTAATTAATTGTTCTTATTAAACAAACAAGAACAAATACAAACCTTCAGCCTCTTCACTGTCATCTTGTTCAGCTGCCAGCCACTTGTTATCAGA
Source organism: Thalia democratica (assembly GCF_965202585.1). Taxonomy (NCBI): domain Eukaryota; kingdom Metazoa; phylum Chordata; class Thaliacea; order Salpida; family Salpidae; genus Thalia; species Thalia democratica. The sequence continues at coordinate 26,462,745 of NC_139165.1, forward strand.
CTTCAGCGGTTTCACAACCTCTTGCTGAACATTGTCATTTTCTCCTTCATCGTCGTCGTCTTCCTCCGATTCACTGCTGTCACTCTCAACCTGATAAATTTTTTTAAGTAAACTTTCTAACTCCATTGAATAAAGAACCTTTACGTTATTTTTTAAACTTCAACAAACACTTCATAAACATTTTGAACGAGCCATCAAATCAATTGATGCGATAAACACCAAACAAACCAAACACATTTTATACTTATCATTTTATTTAAGAAATTATAAATACATTTATTATTGTAACACACCTTTCTCTTCTTCATAAGTTCCTTGTGCCGGTCGGCTTCGGCGTTCATCTTTTCCCTGACGTCTTCATTGTATTTGGCAATCTTCGCCTTAAATTTTGAATTTTGTTACAAAACTTATGCATAAACCATTTTAAATTTTGAAGTAATTATTTAGTTTGTTACTTAACTTCTATTTAGAATAAAGTTTCTAACCACTAACATCGTTGTATTTATTTAAAATTACATTGCAAAATTCACCTTGTTCTTCTGCATTATCCCGTCATGATAAAATTGCTAATGACTAACATAAGAATATGAATAACTTAATTACACCTAAATAGATTACAACCCAACCTTGTTCTTGTGCCATTTTCCCTGCCCCCGGTGAGCCAACGTAGCCCTCTCCTTGGCTCTCGCTCTCATGTGTTCCTCTTCCTCGTCTTCCTGATCTTCCTCGTCGCTCCCTTGCAGCTCCTTCAACTTCTGCTGCTCCTGTTGATTTTTTTTCTAAATGTTGGATCTTTATAATTTACTATAATTTTTTAAATTACCATTAAAAATATTAAATCAGTAGTAATTACTTTAAATAAATTGTATTTTTAAAACTATGTTTGCTCAGATATTTTTAATAAAACAATGGTTTTTTGTTCATAAAAATTTCACTCAGTCATTTAAAACTTAATAACAGAACAAACAACTTTATCTTTCAAAATTTCTTTATAAAAAATACTTTTCGACCATTAAACAACAAAATGACCTTTATATTGTTCCAATAAATAATTATAAAAAAGTGAAACTGATTTATGAAATTATATATTCGAACCTTCTCTTTCTTCTTTCTCTGCACCCTCCTGAAGTTCTTGCTTTTGATCTTCTTGGTCCTCTTGTACATCTGCTGCATCCTTCCCATGAAGACCCTGTTCTTCTGCAGCTGCTTCAGCCTCTCCCTCGCTTCCTGCTCGGACATCCTCTCTAGCGCCTCCTTGTCCCTTAGTGTCAGTCCCCGCCACCTTGTGAAACAATTTGTTTAAAGTTGTCCGGTTTAAATTGATAAAAAACATAAGATCGGTAAACATTGTATTACATAAAAAACCACTAAAAAAGGAACTTAAAATAAATCAAGAATTTAAATAGTCATGCACCCTACTACTCATAACACACATGTATATTTATTACAAATGCGCTACGTATACATACCTGCCGTGGTCGATTTCCTTATCTTTCGGACCGTACGTTGCCATCAGTTGGGCTTCCAAATCGCAAACCGGCTTCCTGGCTGTTGTGACTGCGTGTATTGGAGTAAAAGTTATTAGACAACCGAGAAATAAATGCGCACAGTATAAGCTTTTGAGTAGTTGTAATTATAGTTTTTTTTTTGAAATTCCGACAATTTAAGTTACTTACTAATAATATAGGTTCACATGATAAAGATATACTCAAATTAAAAAGTTTAAAGTAAAGTGCTATAGTTCATTTTTAAGCATATTGAACGACCTAATCTCAAAAAATCATTAAAAATAGCTTACTATAATGCCTGCAAAGTTATTTGTAGTAATAAACTGTTTAAATTACAAAAATCAGCGTAAATTCTAGTTCCATAAACTTATAATACCTTAAAAAGAATATTCAAAATAAAAAATCCATACAACTAAAACCCCACCTCTCGAGTTTGCCCCCATCTTTCCCAGGTAGTTGCTCCTCAGCGGCTTCTGTTTTGGCGGGAACATTATGTGGTCTTCCCGCCACATCAGCTGGGCGTGATCGTCCCACTTGGAAGCTTCCTTGTTGTTTTTGATGGCGAGCGCCTTCATCTGCATGCGCTTCGACTCCGGCTTGCTCGGTTCGGCCTGCAACGTTTTCTTGTTCTTTTCAAGCATCTCCATCTTTCTCTTCATTTGGTCGCCTGAAAATAAGAAAGTTAATTCTAAACTCAAGGTTTTTTATTTGTTAAAGGATGAAAAATTATATTCATCAAATTTTAAAAAGTAAATAGTAACTGAATTTCTTTAATATATTCGACTAAAACACTTAACACTGTTTTTGTTATTCATATAAGAGAATAACTTTTTAACTGAAACTTCTTTAACTTAATTACTTTACAACTTTAAATGATTAAACTTTTGTAATTAATAGTGTTCTTAGATTAGGTTTTGTGTTTAGTCTAATTTACACTTATTTATCATTTACAGTCAAAAACTTGCTATATAAAAAAGCAATAAGATTAATTAAACAAACTAATCGAATTATTTTCTAAAATAGAAGAAAACATAGCTTAGTTAAAGTTTAGTTCTGAAAAGTTAGTATCGTTTAACAAACTATAAAATAATATTTGTTTTAACGTTCTTGAACTATGATAAACAAGTTTAAGGGCATAGGGTAGTGTCTGACGATTATTTTTACTAAAAATAACATTAAATCTTATATGAAAGCCACATATGAAAGTACGTACTACAAGCCAGTTTTTATAGAATTAAAAAATCATATTTAACTTTTGATATATTGTAATCTTTGTATAAAGCTTCTGATAATATGTTTAGACCGCAATTTTTTGTATTCAATATTCTCAGAAATTTGAAAAACCACTAAAAATCTATCTTCTTCTTTATTTTTTGAGCTAGAGACATCAGACTTTCAGGAAACGATCATTTTATAGTTTAAAAGGCTTTAAATGTTGCAACTTTCAAAATATGAAAAAATATAATTTTTAGAATAAAAAAAAAAATAAAAAAGTTTTTTTTTTTATGAAAATTTTATTTTTCAAAAAGCGGTTTTAGTTTGTGCTTTCCATCAGAAACTTATTAACATCACCGACTTTGATTGCTTTTATATCAAAAATTACTTTGAGTTTATTAAAGCGATTAAAAATGACTGATAGCGCAGATAAAACTGTATAAAATAAAATCAACTTGTAAAAATCAAGGTGATCACCCCCTATGCCCTTAAATCTTAAGCACATAGTTTCAAAACATTCTATTTAAAATGTTTAATTAATTTAAATTTATAAAATAGTATTTTATTTTTTCAATAAAGCAAGACTAAATTAAAGGAAACCAGAAAAACTCATTTGGTGATAACATTAAATTATTGAAAAAAATACCAAAATTTGGAATGAAGTAAGAACCAAGCTTCAAAAAACCTATACACAAAATTGAATTAAGGACATAGGGGGTTATTCACTATTTTCACAATTTAGTCTTATTTTAAAGAGTTTTAAATAAGCTACAAAATGCTTTTTACAGATTTTTAAAGTTTAAAATAGTATTTGAGACATAGCAGGCCAAAGTCAGGGGCAACATTAGGTTCCTTATGGGGGGTGCAAACTATAACCGCAAAAACAGTTTTGTTTTTTATCATAAAATTTTTATTTTTTTAATTTCTTCAAATTTTCTTTTGACAAAATTTTCTAAATATTGCAAGAACCATTTCCTAAAAATTTGAGGTAGTTATCTTAAAAAACGTAGAAGATGAATTTTTAGTGATTTCTAGTTATTTGTTGTTTTAGTTTGCGCCCCCCATAAGTAACCAATTGTTGCTTCTGACTTTGACCTGCTGTATCTCAAAGATTTTTCTGAGTTTTAAAAACATGTAAAAAGCAACTTGAAGCTTAGTTAAAACTCAATAAAATAAGACTAAATTGTGAAAAGGTGATTTATCACCCTATGCCCTTAAATATGAAAGAATTTTGCTTATTTATGTAAATTAATGAAAACATGATAAGGATCTAAATATCTTAAAATTTATGAAAACATAAAAGTTAAATGTACATTTTAAATGTAATAAATTCTGAAATTCTATAATATTAGTAAAAAAGTTATGAAGACTACTACAACAAAAAAAGTAAGCAATGAAACAAATAAAAGTTTATATTGACAACAACATTTTATAAATTATCTGTTTGCATATATTTATGCAATCTATAATAACGAAAACTATTAGTATATAAACAATTAAATCGCCTACCTTTAACATTTCCCTCTTCAAATATGTCACCAAAAGCAGTGTCACTTTCATTTAACACCGGACCGTCAACCAAAGTCCTGCGTCTTTTGTTAGTGGCTTGCTTCTCTTCCTCCTCCTTTACAATTTAAAGAGTTTATTTTTTTTTTACCTTAGGGGCAAAGAATTACAAATTGTTATTTTGGTCAAAAATGGACTAACTTTTACATATTCTTATTCAGAATAAATGTTCATACAACTAAAACTAATAACACACTTTCTAATTGGCTACAAGCTTGTGAATAACTTAGAATCATAATCTATTCAAAGAATTTTAAACTGAAAGATTTCAGCCCTTTTCAAAAATAAACTTTGACTTGTGATAGAATAAAATAATTAATAAAAATCACTTACAAAAATTATTGTATGATCTTGGGTTCCTCACTCCTATATCTTAACTCGGTTTCAGAAGGAATTGCATTTTCAAAACTAGATGTTTTCTTCAGATCAGCCTTCTCATAATACCATATAGGCTTGCTCAGTTCATATAAGGTTTTTTGGTGATGAGATTTAGTTGATTTTAATATATTTTCTGTTAGAAGTTTAACAATATTGTTAATACTAAGCTTTTACTTGTGTTGGGTACCTTGATGAAATTTTTCTGTTTACTTAAATTAATTTGTACTTTAAGATATTCATATAAATAGTTGTATGGTTTGCATGCTTCAAAGACTTAATTTAGTAAAGATTAATTTAAGTAGTTATAAGCACTAAAGTTCATATATATGAAACATTTTAAATACAGTTCACAAGTAGTTAATGTTCATAACTTTCCAAAACTAGACTAAGTTCTAAGATACAATTTAGTCTAGCAACATAAGAAGTTTTTACAGCAGTATTATATCAATACTTATTTAGTTAATTAAAACAAATAAAGACTTTAGAAAAATTTAAACTTATCATTTTTGTGGCTTAAAACTGAACTTGAAATATCATAATGTAATGATGGTTTTGTTTGATATAAAATATGTTTCACTCAAATATAAGTAGTTATTTTTCACAGTCATACAAAAATATTTTGTTAATTGTGTCTTTATTTAGCATTCACTCACTATGAACAATATGGCTTTTTGTTTTCTACCTGCTTTAAAAAGTTGTTACATCAATGACTACAAAAACTCAGTAGTTTTGGCAAACATGGCAAAACGATTCGAACTAAATTATTACTGAAATGAGTTTGAAAAAGTTAAATGTAACCTGATGAAATTAAAGGCTTTAAGCTAAATATATTAAATCTTATACAAATTGTTAGGTGTTAAACATCTTAAAAACAAATAAAAAACAATTTCGTAAAGTTTAGAGTTAAATACTTAATTCATATACTTAAATAAAGTTGTCAATGTAATTTATATGAGCATAATGAATTACTGTAGCTTAAATATTAAACAATACGTTTAACCAACTATCACTAATGCAGTAAAAAAGGTAGAAATAAAGTTATGTAAAGTACTTTATGTTCAAAAAAGCTAAAAACCACCCTGCTATGCTAACATAGTGTTTCAACTTGTAGTTTTTGATAAATTCTGTAAATTCTTACATTTTATTGTGACATCACACTAAAATAGTATTTTAGAAAATAATTTTTTTCAATGAAAATTCTTTTGAGAAAAGCACTTGTAGTAGTAAGAGCTCTGGATGCTGTAGGTGTAAATTTTTACTTTTTTTTCTTTTTTTATGCTGTTTATGTGAGCTTTGTGGAATACTTAAGCAAACTCTATTTGATTATCAATACTGTTGAAGATAAAACTTGATAATTGTTGCTCATTTTATCTTCTATAATTCTTATTTTTCTTCACTGAGTGAGTGTAAGTTTAAGACCTAGTTTGGGAATCAACAGTCTTGAAAGTTTATGTTGATAATCTGTATTGTTTTTCTTATGCAAAACCTTTGAAATGACTCTTTACTTTATCTTCTAATTCATCATATAAAGCACTTTTATATTTACAAGCATGACATGTTAAGAATGCACTTACATCATGCTAAAAAAGATCATCAAGAGGCTTTGAAATTTTGCATCTCAGTTTTTTTAATCTTTGAAACACCATTGTAAAGTGAACTGGGTAGAAAAAAGCTCAAAAAAATCTTTTTGAAAGTCTTTTGAACCTCAGTAAAGTTTTAAAACTTCTGAGCTTGTTTCAAATCCTTTGTCTTTATACGTTGTTACTGTGACTTTTTCCTACATGCAGAGTTCAGATCACACTTCTTTGGATTCTGATTGGATGATGAGTACCTACTACAGCAGCTGTTGAGGTTAGTTTGTTTAATAGTTAATTAGATTGTTTTAATTTGTGCAAAACTTAGTATTTTTTGCTATTTCAAGCAGCCAGACTAGTTGAGTCTCTAACAAAATTAAATATTATAGGATATTATAATAAATCTTAAAAAATTATATTTTCTACTTGTTAATTGGTGAGTCCTTTTGTCACTTAAAAATTTTTTGAGTGCTCATCCTTGAGTAACATTAAGCTTTAGATGTTATTTAAGTTTTGCACAAATTCAGACTAGCACTTTCTATTCATGGAGTTGTAAACTTGGCTTATACCATAAACATATATTTGTCGTGTTGGGCTTCATTCTCCTAAAATTGCTAGGTTACCTTAAAAGAAAACTTAAATAAGGGAATAAATAAAATCATTAAAAAGTAGCAGCACTTGTGTTAAATTTTACAAGCTTGTATAAAGAAGTGTTGCATTCATGAATGAAGCCCAAAGAGACAGCAAGCTAAGTGTAGAAGTTTATTTACAGCATAAAATTTAAATTCTGGTTGTATTAATGTAGTTTATGTGTTCATAGATTAATAATTTGTAATAAAAAGTACTTTTCAAAGTGTGCATGAAACATGTTAGGCAAGAGTAATTATAAAACAAATTGTTATTATTAATAAAATTTTTTACGAAAGAAAACAGTTGAACCATATGAGGATTAAGTTTGCTAGTAAAAAAAGTTCCAAAATTTTAAGCTTACATTCATATATTTACAAAGCAGTTCACAGCAAGCAAAATTTAAAAGTTGTTAATTCATATGTGTATGAGGATTGTTCTTACCTTTGTTTAATTTTTCTATTCTTCTATCATTAACTTCTTTCTCTTCTTTTATCTATCAACAACTTCTTTTGTTCATATGTTTGCACTAATAAGCTTTTGACAACAACTTGCTGTACTGTTTTTTATGTATATGACAAATGTAAAGACTAAATTTTGGAACAATATAAATATTAGTTAAATGGTGTTAAATGCAGAGTATTTAAGATGCAAGCATTTGAAAAACTTTGAAAAGAACTACATATGTTATTGACACAAAGTAGTGTGGTTTAACTGTTTTAGTTTGTAACAATGTATTGAGATGATAAATTCAAAACATCAAGCTCCTTTAATTTCTATGCACACTTAAAGAAACACACAATATTGAGACAAACTTAACTGTCATGGAAAACTTTAGCTTATGTAAGATGATGACAAGTAAAATGATATACTGTAACAGTATAGAATCGAAGTTAAACAAATTTACAGTTATTACTCAAATTAAAAAACTTTAAACTGTTTAGTCTAATCTCAAGCATTTATCTAATATTGAAAAATTTAAGATTTATACTGTTTTGAAAAGGTTACTAATTAAAATCAATTTACATAAGCAAGTTAAGTGACTGTTGTTTAAATATACATAGGATACAGTTCAATCATATAAATAGATTTGTCAATGTACACATTTAGACTCATATTATTCTTTCTATTTTTATTTGGTACATTTTGTCATAAAAAAGTACACTTATCTATGATATTGATGAACTGTTTTCTATGTATTTGTAAAATATTAGGTAACTAAGTAGGATGATGTAATATCTGAAACTATATTCATTAAATTTAGGCTCTCTAAACCATAACCATTAAGTGTGTGGTTTTAACAAAATAAATACATCTCTAAGGTACGCATTTTAAGGAGTACGCACTAGTTTTTTAATAGAACCTTTTCTGTTGCAACTATAGGTTTTCTTTAAAGAGTACGCACCACCCGCACAAGGTACGCGATAAATTTTACGGCCCGCCACCCATTTTTTCAATATGGGGAATCCCCCAAACCGAAAATCGATGGGAAATTTTTGATGAAGATTATTTAAAATAATTTTTTTAAGGCATTTCGCCGGCTCCGCGAAATTTTTCACATTTTTCCTTTTCCCTTTTTCTCCACGGCCTTTTTTCTTGAAGGCCACCTTTTTCTGTCAAATGGACCGTGAGTAGCGTAACTGCCAAACAAATGTACGTTTGTATATTTGTACGGTCTTTATCTGTTATCTTTTACTAACCTTGAGCTTATGTGATCTAACTTATCAGTGTATAACCATTAAAGGCCTGACGGTAATATCGGTTGATAGTTTTTTAGTTATTGACTGAGTGGTTTTATATTGGTGAGTTTGATTAGTAAGTTTATAGGTAGCGGACAAGAATTAAAAAAAAACAAAGGGCTACGGCCGGTCGATGACACGGTGCTTCGCACCTGTCATCTCCCCGGCCTGCCCTTAGTTTTTTTTTAATTCTTGTCCTTTAGGCCCGGCCACTATGCTGGTCGGCACCTCCTTGAGTTATGACTTGGATGTACGAGTAAATGTGCTAGTACTTCTAAGTCACAACTAAACTTTATTTTCACTAGAAGTTATTAGATAGAACAGACTAATTTTAGTATTTAAATTAATTAACAGATATAAATTAATATGAGCCACTTGTTTTCTGCAAACTATTTACGTCTTAATTTGTCCACACAAAATTAGGTAAATTTACAAATTATTTGCGTTAATCGTACAATAGTAAATAAAATAATTTCTTCTTAATTTGTCCACATAAAGGTAGGAAATTTAAAAAATAATCTGCATCAATTATACGAACTTTTCTTTTTCAGCTATTTTTTCACATTAAGTCCTTAAATTTTATTTTTATTTTACCGTATTGTTACGTCATAATAAGTCTCTTTTTTTAATAATTTATTAGGGTTTTGCTTCTTATGTAATATGCACGCAAGTTATATTTATAAACTATCTTTTAAAGCAAATAACTTTCTAATAATGGATGAATAACATCAAGATTTACTAGTTTATTTTTATGTATAACTTCTTACTCATCCTTTAATTAGATCTAACAGACAAACTTTGTTTACTTGTACTTCAAACTTCCTAGATTCCGTTGATCAACCTTGTGTATATTCTAAAGTGTTAGTTCATTTAAACAACTTGCTTTAATTTTTTTTTTGTGTTTTCGTCTGTTGTAGTTGCCATGTTTCTTATTTATTGGTTGTTTATGATTGCAGGGATGCTTGCTACCACTTACATATGCATAATAAGCAATGAATAACATATTTTTTAATAAATTTCTTGTATTTAAGCATATATGGTAACCAACTAGTAATGTTTTATTGCCTGGTCTCGTTTGACTTAGTTCAAACGAGTGAAACATTATTTTATTAACAAAATTTATGATATTGAATTGATTGTTCTCCTTATTATTTAGTCAAAAACTTTTATTGTGATCTATATTGTAAAAAGTTCACAATACTTTATTGATACTAATAACTACTTTTTATGTTTATTGTAAAATTTAGATCATGCCGGGTTGCCGAAAAACCTGGAACTTGTGAAATTTTGAAAAAACCTTGAATTTTAAACAATTTTTACATGTTAAGTAGTAAAATTTTGATTCGACGCGAACAATCTATCAAATGTATAAATACTTTTTGTCATCTATAATTATTTATTTTAAAATACATTTAAAGTAGCTTCACAGTAATGTTGTTTTACTGTTTAACACAGTTTTTTTACGTTAAACTTAACTTTTAATTAAAAATAGACCAATAAACGTGTAATTTGAAAATCTAGAAGAAATCCTGTTGCAACCCTGATCATAAGTCTTGATTTGATGAAATTAATTTTGATATTAAACAATCGTTATTGTTTGTTTTCCTACTATTTTAATTTGATAGAGCAGTGTTTCTTAATTAAACAGTTTTGTTCATATAATTTTGTACACTCCCTTACTAAACTTAAGTTAAACAAATATTCAAACTAAAACCAACTCTTATGGTTTTATCATTGATTATCATCTTGTTGCGCTTGTTTTAACTGTTATATCTATTGCATTAAAAAATATTTATTTCACTCGAAATTCAATGAGATAAAATGTCTATTTAAAGTTACCATCCCGTTTTAAAAAGTATAGTTTCACGGTCTGTACTACACTTAACCGTTATATACATGGTACCACAAAATCAGGAAAAAGTAGGGGTTTTTAAAAATGTCATGAAATTTGATATAAACATGCTGTTAATATGAAAGCTTATCATCACTATAAACTGCATTTTGAGAATGTTACTTCCAAAAAAAATTGCACTTCATTTTTTTTCAAGGTTTAGTTGAATTTTTGGAACAAATTAAAATCTTCTATGACCTCATGTGTGTATTTATTATGTGGTAAAGATACAAGTATTTTGCTTGTAGAGCTTTTTATTGCGTATACATTAATAATATACATATGATTCAAATAGTGCAATGGAAAACTTATATGATTGAATCATAAACTGTTGTTAAAACTTATAAAAAACTAAGATTAAAAATTTCACATAATTTCAAGTCATTGTTTATGTATTTTTGAATTAAATCCAAAAATCCGTAAATTTTTTTCAACTCGATATGTGACAACCTTGTATATGTTTACATTATAAAACTGTCTCTACCTAAACTAAAAATGGCGAATTGACCAGCTTCAAATAATTGTTTTCTAACTGAACACAGTTACGCCAATTAAGTAACTGTTTTATTTTTGAGGTCTTGTTTATAATTTTTTAAGAATAGTTTTTGTAGTACGATTAAGCAAAGTTTTTTTTTTGTATACAAGAATGAGCATATTATACTTACTTGTCTTGTCAAAATTATATTTTTGCTTAAAAGCATTTAGTATCCTCAAATTCGTATGTTTGTAATGCGTCTACATTTAATTGAAAGATTTTATATTTTCTTACTGATTTAATCTATGTAAACACAAGGGTACACTTGTCTTAAAACTGTAGTTTACGCTTGGGCT